>NC_090265.1:476140016-476740016 GCF_040414725.1 Anabrus simplex | reverse complement strand
TGTTGTCACCAACCTGCGTTCGCAATACTGTACCTCTTATCTGGAGGTCAGAGTTATTATTTGAAATCATGGCCTGACAAGGAACATTCACAAAGTTGCTGACAGACATTGGTATAATAATGAAGTTCCCCTTTTAGTCACCTCTTACGACAGGCAAGGGATACCGTGGGTGTATTATACTCAGAGGCGTTGGCAAAGGGGGTGATTACTTTGGTGTAGAACCCCTCCCCCGTGGGATTTTTACAATAAAATAAATAGAAACTGACAATAAAAAGTGAAAGTCGAATAAATATGTTGGCTCTTTCGAACATTCACAGAGACATAATTGTAAAATCTCATATATCTCTTGAAACTGTATACTAATTTTAGATTGTAATCTGAACGTACAATCCGCTGAAAAACTGCTCAGCTTGATCACATTGTTCTTGTTCTGTGTTTTAATTTAAGATTTTGTAGAGTAGTGCAGTCTGAATAATAACATAATTCACTTGTATCAGTTTTCTTATAATGACACTCGTGCATGCGCGCACCACACACGCACAAGTACTTTCACTATGTTCTATAGTCATTTTATAATTATAACCCCCACCCCTACTATCAGTCGATTTTCACTACGCCACAGATTCTACTGCGTCCACCCTCAGGAGACTGAATAAAGAAAATGATGGACTATCATCTTAGAGCTGTCCAGCTCCATGGCTAAATGGTTAGCGTGCTAGCCTTTGGTCACAGGAGTACCGGGTTCGATTCCTGGCAGGGTATTTTAACCATCATTCGTTAATTTCCCTGGCACGGGGGCTGGGTGTATGTGTTGTCTTCATCATCATTTCATCCTCATCACGATGCGCAGGTCGCCTACGGGTGTTAAATCAAAAGACCTGCACCTGCCGAGCCGAACCCACCCTGGGATCTCCCGGTACTAAAAGCCATACGACATTTCATTTCAGTGAACTACTGCGTGTGAAGCTAGATAAATTTCTCCGTCTCACTTAGTATGTAACGGCTAGGTCACCGGCTCCCTTCTGAAATTAAATATAGGGTTTTCTCTTTCAAGAACATATGTAAGTTTTCGTATTTAGATTTTTATATTTCCAGTTTCCCTGCGGAAATAGTTGAAATGTAGGGAAGCACGAGTATGTATCCTCGTCAACCTTCCTCTAAATTTGTGTGGGGTGACTAAGCTTCCAACCATCTTTTTCATCTTAGAGCTAACCTGTTATCTGGAGGTCAGGGTTCATTAATTGAAATCATAGGCCTGACAAGGAACGTTCACGAAGTTGCTGACATATATTGGTTTAATATTGAACAAAACGGAAAGTACGGGTTTAAACAGTGTTCACTAATTTTAGTTCCAGAAGTAATTACACATGTCCTTGGTAACATATTTCCTTATACAACCATTCTCTGTGAAAAATATTTTTTTTAAGTATAGTTGGTGTGTACACTTCAGTGTGAAAACCGATAGTAACAGCACTGTCTAGAGCAGTGAGGAAACCAACAAAAAACTCACGTCTAATTTCCCTTGTCAGTCCCTCCAGTGACCTCACGGTTAGCATTGAAATATATCCTCTTCCCGGACATATCCTCCTTTTTAATACTTTTTAATACGCGATAAAGTGTACGGATATGTATTTGTAAATATGAGGAAAACCAAACCAAACCCCATGGCAGTACAGCCCTTGAAGGGTCTTGGCCTACCAAGCTACCGCTGCTCATCCCGAAGGCCTGCAGATTACGAGGTGTCATTTGGTCAGCACGACGAATTCTCTCGGTCGTTATTCTTGGCTTTCTAGACGGGGGCCGCCATCTCACCGTCAGATAGCTCGTCAATACTAATCACGTAGGCTGAGTGAACCTTAAATCAGCCCTCACGTCAAGGTAAAAATCCCTCACCTGGCCGGGAATCGAACCCGGGGCCTCCGGGTAAGGGGCGGGCACGCCACCCCTACACCACGGGCCGGCTTTGTTAATGTGAGGAAACATCTTTTTTGTAGAGATAAAAAGACATTTCACTTTTGAAAGGTGATTATTAATATTATTGTCAGATGTTGGTCATTAACATGATTGATAGCATTGACTTTGGCATCCCTGATGACCTTCCAGTGACCATTCAACGTTTAAATGGTTGACACTTACTTTCTGGTCCGGCTCCATGGCTAAATGGTAAGCGTGCTGGATTTTGGCCATAGGGGTCCCGGGTTCGATTCCCGGCAGGGTCGGAAATTTTAACCATAATTGGCTAATTCCACTGGCACAGAGGCTGGGTGTATGTGTCGTCTTCATCATCATTTCATCCTCATCACGACGCGCAGGTCGCCTACGGGTGTAAATCAAACTACCTGCATCTGGCGAGCCGAACTTGTCCTCGGACACTCCCGGCACTAAAAGCCATACGCCATTTCATTTTTTACTTTCTTACTTGGGGACCGACTGAATCGGCTTTGGTAGGTGTTGTGAAGCTAAGAACTTGAACTTGGGAGATGGTGGGTTCGAGTTCCACCGTCGGTGTCCTGAAGATAATTTCTAGTGGTTTCTCATTTTCAGACAAGTTATATCGTGGGACTATACCTCGATTAAAGCTGTGGCCCCTTCCTACCCTCCCCCCTCCCGCAGCCTTTTATCCCTGCGTTACCGAAATCCTGTACGTGTTAGTAATACGTTAAACAACTAGCCAATAAAAAGCGACAATGTGGTAGGCAGTGCTATGTCCAGCCCCTAGAAACGTCTGTCATATATCGTAGAAATAATTAAAAAAGGTGAAATGTTCACATTTGATTTATTCATTAAACTTTTCATTTGCATGATTGTTAAAATAATAATAATAATAATAATAATAATAATAATAATAATAATAATAGTAACACTTCTGCTGGTTCCTTCTCTATTGTAATCTACATATCAGATGCTTGTAAATATGTTTTCTAGCCAATCAAACCCGCGGGTATATATGGGAACTCAGCCTATCAGAAAAGGGTAGTTCAATTTAATCTGGAAACTTCCCCTACAAAACTATAAAAGCAGGGCACTTCAGGGCCGTCTTGTCTGAATTGTTCCACTGCTTGGGAGTGCGACTTGATGGAGATCTAGTGAGGCAGGGCGCGGCCTGCTTGAAGAATATCCAGCGATACAAGGTAATGGGAGAATTACCTAAACATGTGATAGCCCTGCGGGTAGTTTGAGGGGAAGCTTTCAGCCATTTTCTTTTAATGTAATTTTGTAATTTGCTGGTTTAAATGTAGGATTTTTGCCGAAGTCTGAGGAATCTAGTTCTATTCCCTATTGGGAAACATGTACTATAGGGGAAACGCGAGTGGTGACCCTCTGTCGTCTCCCATTCAACCATTCGATTGGGTGACTAAAGTTTTCAACCTCTAAATTTTGTAAATCTTGCCCCAGTTTTAAATGTTCCTCCTTTAGTCACCCTTTCTAGTCTAGTATTAGCCTCTGTATCATGGGGCCTTAAGCCCACTTAGGTTTCCAGAAATTTCTATGAGAAGTGCTTATGTTTCTCCCCCTTGCCTTTTGTTGATGGCCGGTTATGTCCAACCTATTCTTTTTACTCTTAAGGCCGTGTAGTGTGGATAATTATGCCCCTGTTTATTCTCTACTGTTCATAACGTAACTGTTTCTTCGTTTCAGTTCCCTTTTGGAACAGTGACTACTATTATTGTTCATCAAGGGTTAAGCCCACCACGAGGCAACCATGTATGAAAACTCTGAAGTGGGGTCGCCCGATGCGTTGCCTAATGTAATTCAAGTGTGTCACAAGAAACTTATTGCCTCTTTGAGGCTAGACTCTTGTATTTTGAAGCTCAGACTCCACTGAAGAGTACCTGCTTGGAGCAAACCTTGCTCTTTGAAAATATTGTACATGTCAGAAGCAATTATGCTCATTCCTATGTAATTTAATGGCTAGATATTTCTCCCACGTTTTGTACCTGATTCAGGAATTCTGAATACAAGATAGTGTTAGAGCTGACGAGCATATTATTAACCTTTTCAATTGTTCTATTATTTTATTAGATTTTTCATCTCTCCATTTTAAGAACGGAAAAAAAAAAATTCCAAATTTTTTATACTAAAATTTGCTGTAAGTAATCCCTTGTCCAGCCATTCAACCCAGGCGCTTCCTATTCCTCTGTGAACCACGGAAACTCTGTGGTAATAATAATAATAATAATAATAATAATAATAATAATAATAATAAATTTTACAATTTGCTTTACGTCGCACCGACACAGATAGGTCTTATGGCGACGATGGGATAGGATGGGCCTAGGACTGAGAATATAGCGGCCGTAGCCTTGATTAAGGTATGGTACAGCCCCAGCATTTGCCTTGTGTGAAAATGGGAAACCACGGAAACCCATCTTCAGGGCTGGCGACAGTGGGGTTCGAACCCACTATCTCCCGGATGGAAGCTCACAGCTGCGTGGTCCTAACCGCACGGCCAACCCGCCCGGTAATAATAATAATAATAATAATAATAATAATAATAATAATAATAATAATAATAATCGTATAGCCTCAGCCACAGTGTGCAGGCATTTTAATTTGACGCCCTCTGGCTGTCTGCTCGTCAATTTCGACGTTTCGTTTTACTCCAGGCCTACTAGATGGCAGAGTAAAACAAAACCTCTCTTGGGCATCTATGACTGAGTTTTAGGAAATGTCGGGTAAACAGCTGAAATCTTGTGCATGACGAGATGGTACGAATTGGAGTACCGAATGGAATTTTTTCCGACTTTCAAAAGTCCGCTAACCCCTGCCGGGTTTTAACCCGTTATCTTGGGATCTGGAGGCTGACACTCTACTACTCATCCAAAAAGGGAGCTAAAGTGCTATTGAACAATTTTGTATGATGTGAGATGTAACAGATGTAGACCTGTAATTTACAATGACATTTCATTTCTCTTTCTTTTTTTTTTTTCACTTGCAGGTTCAAATGTGCGACGCTGTCCTGGCCGTCACATTCGATCCGCAAATTATTCTTTTGGCCTTGTTCGATCCATTATTGAGTCCAATTTTCTCACGCATGCATTTTGTATAGGTCCGTTTATTAGTCATATTTGGACATTTTTGCAAACATGCCAAAATTCAAATTTTGATAATAATAAAATTAAATCTGATAAAATATGAAATGCGAGGAACATACAATGCCATGCGTTCATCCTTTGTTTCGTTTTGGAGGTGAGCGACCATGCATTATAATACGATGATGTTTACGAAGTAGTACATTGTACTAATGAATTTCTGAACTTTCTTCATACTTCAGGGATGCCACCTCACGGAATAGTTGGATGCGTCATAATATTCTTCTTCACAATCGGAATAATTATGCTGCTTTGTGTAACGGAATGAGATTGACTGAAGTAAAACTAAAAAAAAAAAATTGTATATGCAGAAATTCTGATGGACTCAACTTCAGGAAGAACGTGTTTAATTCCAGGAATAATTTTGGAATGTCAGTTAGTACGTTTAGTACGTGTTGAAGAGATGTTAAGTACAGAACAAAAATGGCCAACCGGACACCAGTGGGACCCCAACCCACAACCTCCCGATTTCGCGTATGTTGCTCTACGTACGTAACACGACCTAATAGGTTTAAAGTCTGTTTCGATTAAAATGCGGTCGTGAAAATTCAATTTTCATTGACTTGGTCTTCAACGGGCGACTTAAACGCACTCTACCGTGTGATGGCAGGATTGTCAGACCTGTAGCTTAGATCCTTTACAACAGAAAAAAAATGGCCTAGGCCACCATACTCAATTGGTAGAGCAACCGACGCGAAGTCGGGAAGTTGTGGGTTCCGGTCCCATTGGTGTCCGGTTGGCCATTTTTGTTCCGTACTTAACATCCCTTCAACACGTACTAAACGTACAGTACGTAACACGACCTAATAGGTTTGAAGTCTGTTTCGATTACAATGCGGTCGTGAAAATTCAATATTCATAGGCTTACATACTTTTCTTTAGTTAAAAGAAAGTTAATTTCAAACAAGAATAATATTCGGACATAAAACGTTCAGCTCAGTTTTCTCAAAATCAATCATTAGCCCCTAGGTTCTTCTTCCGAAGAACTCCTCAATTAGCCTATAATCACTAAGGCATAGTTCTTTTGAGCATTATTTTTGAAAATAATTATATTGATTAAATAATTATTTCTGTCACACTTTTGCTACTAAGTAAACTGGTAACGTCTCCTTGATTTTACGGTAGTCACGTAGTAACCCTACTCTTAGTAGCACTGTTGAAGATCGAAACAGATTTCCAAATGTTGAAAGGAAATAGAATCCATGAATAATACAGAAAATACAGTCATTGTTCTAGCTGATGGATGATTCTGTTATAGAGGAGACTGTCTTTCCTATAGTTCCGATCACTGGAACAAAAGGACATGAGGGTGTTATAATAATAATAATAATAATAATAATAATAATAATAATAATAATAATAATAATAATAATAATAATAATAATAATAATAATAATACAGTAATAATAATAATAATAATAATAATAATAATAATAATAATAATAATAATAATAATAATAATAATAATAAACGTGACATGAGTAAGGCCTCCTGGTGAATATTAAACTGTGTGTTCTACGACTGTGCATCCATCTCTAGAATAAACCGTGAACTTGACGAAATCATAGTAACTTTTCCATTCGAGGACTAGACGTCTCTGAAATCAAAATGTTACCTAATCTAGAGTTCAGATGTCGTTACTTGTCAGGTAGAATGTTTGATGTTATTCATACTGTTGTTCTTCCATTGTTTATTTCAATTATCTGAAGTTACCTAAACTGCAATTTATTTAATCCAGCCCACTAGAGGCTAGGTATCAAGCTAATTCAGTTATCAGAATATCTGATAGGAATTTCATTTAACCCAATCTAAAGAGTTTTCACTAAAACGTCTAGATGGTTCTGCCTAAGTCCCTACTTGATGAGAGCTTTGAGGAGAGTCTGTTCTTGCGGCAGCTTTGGTGTGTGTACTACGAACTAACGAGAGAAACAATCTCCTTCGGAAGGTAAAGAAGCGGACTTTTCGGCATCATGGCATCAGAATAAACAAGCTATAACAGTATATTGTATTAAGTGAACTACTGTCCGACTCGCTGGCTGAACGGTCAGCGTACTGGCCTTCAGTTCAGAGGGTCCCGGGTTCGATTCCCGGCCGCGTCGGGGATTTTAACCTTAATTGGTTAATTCCAGTGGCACGGAGGCCAGGTGTATGTGTTGTCTTCATCATTTCATCCTCATCGCGACGCGCAGGTCGCCTACGGGAGTCAAATAGAAAGACCTGCACTTGGCGAGCCGAACCCGTCCTGGGATATCCCGGCACTAACAGCCATACGACATTTCATTTCAGTGAACTACTGCGTGTGAAGCTAGATAAATTTCTCCGTCTCACTTGGTATGTAACGGCTAGGTGGCCGGCTCCCTTCTGAAATTAAATGTAGGGTTTTCTCTTTCAAGAACATATGTAAGTTTTCGTATTTAGATTTTTATATTTCCATTTTCCCTGCGGAAATAGTTGAAATGTAGGGAAGCACGAGTATGTATCCTCGTCAACCTTCCTCTAAATTTGTGTGGGATGACTAAGCTTCCAACCATCTAAATTTCCTTTCGGTTTTCCGGCTTTATAACTTCAAATACTTAGTCATCCGGTAGTATGGGCTTAGCCTCTGTATCATAGGGATGGACGCCTAGTGAGTGATCATGCTTTTAAAATGAAATTGGAGCGTTTGGATTTCACTGCGTATTTTCGGCCTCGTAAATTTAAACCATATTTTCTCCTTTTTTGGCCGAGTAGTGTGGGCCATATGCCCCTGTAAATATTTTCAATTTTCGGAGGGTATCTTTCATATTAGTTGTGTAGAGGTAATTGTACAGTAGTGTACTACTGTTTTCTACTGTAATGATGGTTGAAGATTCATAGCCCACAAGGGGCAAATTGTATTATGATGTAAAATGATCTCTCGGGGTTAGAAACCCTGCGTATTGTGAATATTATGGAAGCTAAGGTTTCGCCTTCCTTTGACTGTATAAATTTCAGAAGGAATTACCTCTCTCTTGCCA
Source organism: Anabrus simplex (assembly GCF_040414725.1). Lineage (NCBI taxonomy): Eukaryota > Metazoa > Arthropoda > Insecta > Orthoptera > Tettigoniidae > Anabrus > Anabrus simplex. The sequence continues at coordinate 476,731,927 of NC_090265.1, read as the reverse complement.
GAATCTTAGGACCTGTGGGTCAAACATTTTGACTGTGCTACTCAAAAAGAGTTGTGTTTATTTCGTCATACTGCTGTAAATATTCTTGATCCTCATGTTGTAAATATCCTGGATTAGTCTATGTAAATTCTAGAACGTCTCAACTTTCGGTGAATTATTGAAGGTACCTTCCCAACTGCAATTATCGTAAATTTCTTCAATACAAATGAAAGAAAAGAAATAAACTTCAAATGTGATTTTGCTAGCTAGTCCTGGTTAGTCCTTGTCCAGAAATTCGCCCTTCACACTTCTTTCCCTCTCTGCTCCGCGGAAATAATCATATAATAATTTTAATATTAATAATAATAATAATAATAATAATAATAATAATAATAATAATAATAATAATAATAATAATAATAATAATAATAATGTTATCATTAGGAAGGCATCGTTCTTTTCAGTACCATTCTAGCCGCTGAGGACCAAAACGCAATAGAGGAGTGCGTTTAGGCGGGGACGTAAGAACGTTTTCTTAATATCTAGTGTTAAATGTTACAGTAACTCACACAGGTTTTCGACAACGATGAGATAGGGAAAGACTATGGCTGAGAGGTCTTAATCAACACACAGCCCTGCATAAAAAAATCTCCAATGCTCGAAACGCTCCAATTTATATTTACGCTACACAACCCGTGTCGTGTGGATATGAAAATGAAAACCTACAACCTGTTTTCCAGTCATTGACCGGGTCAGGGGTGGAATGAATGAAGCAGATATAGGCTATTAGTACGATGGGGTCGCCACTCCCAAAGTGATTTGTTAATGACTGATAGATGCTATGAAATGAGAATGGAGAGTGTTGCTGGAATGAAAGATGACAGGGAAAACCGGAATACCCGGAGAAAAACCTGTCCCGCCTCCGCTTTGTCCAGCACAAATCTCACATGGAACGACCGTGATTTGAACCACGGTATCCAGCGGTGAGAGGCCGACGCACTGCCATCTGAGCCACGGAGGCTCTGTCGTGTGGATAACTCAGTGAAAAATGTTTAATGCATATACATGTTGGAATAGTAATTTACAATAGAAAGCTTATCTCAGGCTCGTAGCCGCCTCTGTGGTGTAGTGGTTAGCGTGATTAGCTGCCACCCCCGGAGGTCCGGGTTCGATTCCCGGCTCTGCCACGAAATTTGAAAAGTGGTACGAGGGCTGGAACGGGGTCCACTCAGCCTCGGGAGGTCAACTGAGTAGAGGTGGGTTCGATTCCCACCTCAGCCATCCTGGAAGTGGTTTTCCGTGGTTTCCCACTTCTCCTCCAGGCGAATGCCGGGATGGTACCTAACTTAAGGCCACGGCCGCTTCCTTCCCTCTTCCTTGTCTATCCCATCCAGTCTTCCCATCCCTCCCCAAGGCCCCTGTTCAGCATAGCAGGTGAGGCCGCCTGGGCGAGGTACTGGTCATACTCCCCAGTTGTATCCCCCGACCAAGAGTCTGAAGCTCCAGGACACTGCCCTTGAGGCGGTAGAGGTGGGATCCCTCGCTAAGTCCGAGGGAAAAACCGAACCTGGAGGGTAAACAGATGATGATGATGATGATGATCTCAGGCTCGTGCCTTTAAAGGCTAAATCACATTAATCCAAAAATATATTAGGATAGAACCATAGACCAAAGAATGGAAGGAAGCTGGCTGAAGAAGGATACGGGAGTACTGGGCGAGTGTTAAAGCTCAAGACAGAAAATGGTTGAAATAGTATGATCCATAACTGGCCAGAACGAAAGAATAATATAGTAATACAAATAATTTTACATCCCGCTAACTACTTTTACGGTTTTTGGAAACATCGAGGTGCTCGAACTTTTTCCTCAGGACGGTTATTTTACGTGCCAGTATATCACCCGACATGACCGTTGTATTTGAGCGCCTTCAAATACCACTGGACTGAGCCAGGATCGAACCTGTCCTCACGGATTCTTCCCTTACATTCAAGTGGACAACCTTTCTGGTCTCACTCGTGTTAAGTGACCAGAGAATAAATTCCACTATGTACGAAATTAAGAGATGCTCATAGGTATTCATTATTAAAATAAAAATTTATTTCTTAACGTGCCAGATAAATCTAGAAATGGCTTTCTCTCTTGCGAAATCAGTCTAAAATATTTTAAAACCTGCATTAATATAGACATCGAATTATCAATAATGTTTCTCGAAAGAAGAAGAAATAGATAAAATGAAAATTAGCACGTACTTGTACATCCCACAGAATAATTACTGAATGCCGATTGTTGTTCTACTAAAATATATTTTTTTAAGAATATTACATAGTATAATTCACAGTCCATTATCTGGCCATTGTATCTGTTTCTTCATCCCGTATTTTACCCCATTCTTCCATTACTTCCTGTGTTTACATGTCTATATAATACCCAAATTAAGACATTTTCCACTCTCCTGTTTCTAATGTTCCTTTCCTGCACTCGACAGCGAGATAATGTTTAAAAAATGAGATTATGACATATTTATATTACTGAATTGTGTAAGGTTTATGAGCTTGTGCTTGGTAATACCACATCATGCATAGCACTATTAACAGGATGTTACATTCAGAAACCTACTAATTATTCAACATAAACAACAGGCTCTTCCGGTATTTTACAGGCAAACCACACTACTGCTACCAGCAACAAGGAGGAAAAGAGAGGGGCGTTCCAATTTATGTGCTCCCGTCCTCAGCAGTAATACTTTGCAATTAGATCCGTTGGAATTACCGATAATTAAGGCGGTGGTTCGTAAAACTGTTATGTCAATACTGTAGATGTTGTTTATTGCTTTAAGAAGATTTGCATATATATTATAGGTGGTAAGTCAAGGCTATTATCGGACCTACAAGGTGCATTCACTATACCATGTGGGTATCCATCTCATTATCGATGTTTCGTTTGAAGTTATGTTATTTTTTGAAGTTATATAAAATGGACTTTAAGTAGGGTAAGAGGACCTTAAAATTAGACATCCAAAACCTTCCAAAAAATTATACAGCCTTGTTTCTTCTCAAGAAAATAAGGCTAATCCACAATATAAGCTATAATGTTTTGAAACACATAACACTAATTTTTCTGCATATTCTGTCTCATTTTTAAGATCCGGGGGTACCTGTAGTATTTACATAGAAATCCAATGTGTATCATTTTTAGAAAATCTGTATCACTTCAGGATTTTCAGCCCAGAATATGATTTAACATGTTTATATTTTTCTAGGCTAAATTTGTTACTGTGATTAATTAAATTCAATCCGGTTGGTAAGTAGCTTATCTCACCTAATTAAATATACTTCTCTGATACTGACATAATGTTCTGGCATCAGAATAACATCATTTTTAAAATTTTATTTTGAGTCATATTTATGGCAATTTACTCTAAATATTCAAGCTCACTTTTTAACGTAGTGGCTTAGTTGCTGGTTTTCCATTCGGATGGACGAGGCTCGATTTCGGGTGGGATTTTGTCATGCAAAATCACGTATGTCAGGAAGGACACCTTAAATCTCCAGCAGATACACAAAATGAGCCAGATGGCTCCAGAGACACCAACAATAACTGAGATAAGCTGAAAGAAGTTTGTCCGGATTCTTGGTAAATGGTCAGCGTCGTGTCGGTCCAGAGGGTTATGGAATTGATGCTCGGCAGGGTCGGGAATTCTTCTCGTTCGGTGACTGAGAATTTGTCCCAATACACATCCCTTCAAATACACACCACAGCACACCGCCAACCTCCTCAGAAGCATGCAATAGTCAAAACAACCTTCCATATACGGTTAGTATCAAGAAGGGCAAATGGCCGTAAAACAGGATCAAGTCCACATATGCTACACAGTTCTTACCGGCGACTCTACCGCGGCGTGGAAAAACAGCAGACGAAGAAGATTCACGCTCAGTTCTCAACCCGCTAGCTCTCTATAAATAGTCGAGCCCTACTTTCTGAATTGCTTATACGTACCTCGCCAGCACCGAGATGTAGAGGTGGTTTGCCTGCTTCTTATCGGAGGCACCATGTTCCCAGGTTCGATTCCTGAGAAGTACTAGAATTTTAATTGTGGAGAAATCTGTACGTTACGAAAGAGTTGGTCAAACATACGTCATCTAATCAGGGTTTAAATTGGAGACTGAGGGCTGGAAAGGGGTTTGCCCATCCTAAAGATGCTAACTGAGACAGACAAGAGACAGCGGCCCGGCTAAAGAGAGCCAAGCAATAAGACTGAGAATGTTGTCAAGCTGACCACGTGACGTTCCAATACTCGAAGGTCACGTGATTGGTCAGTAGTCATTTTTGAAAGCCAAGGCTACAGATAGGCTGTATGTACGTTTCCTTCCCTTAGAGGATCATATAATGTCAAACTTGCGTAACAATCACGAGGCCCAATAGAGCCCGCCAATATCTCACCTGCCTTGTATCTTTCCCAGCCTCTACAGTATAATAGCAGATAGCTATATCATGGGCTATTCGACCGGGTGCGATGAACTTTCAACTACCAAGTAATGATATTTCTCTCGAATGCTCCTCATTTCCTTCAACGTAATTATCCTCTGACTTCCAGGCACAATCGTTTTCCCACCTGATCGCTCCGACAATGTGCGATTCCTGGCAATGGCGTTATTGATCTCTGATCCACTGTAGTCCAACGTACGTGTTCTGTCACTGAAATTCACATTTTTGCTTTAAAAATCAGTGTAGTATTGGCTTGAAAATGGAGGTGCAGAAGAGGAAGGAATCATTAAGTTACTACTGAAAGGTGTGGCAAAAGGTACTTCATCAAATCCACACGTTCGTAGAAGACGAAAGGAAGGTGGCGATGACAGTGGCATATGAGAAAAAGGGATGCATGATCAAAATGATCGCACACGAACTCAGTACTTTCAACTCCTATATTGATCTATCTGTCGATATATGAGACCCATCAAGCTCCAAACTCCTAGTATTTATCTATAATCGGTGAACAGTACACGCATGCACAGAAATGGTGTCCCGATATAAACAAAGCCCCCCACCTCCTCGCTTAACGCACTTCTGCAGGTAGGCAGCCCGCTACAAGACTGTTGTGATTGAAATGGGCACAGTGGCGGATATGTAGCAATACATACACTGCGCCTTCAGCAGGAGTGGCCTTCAACACTACCCCTTCACTCCCTCCCATTCTTTTCAGTACTGGAGTGGGGCAGCGTTGATTGTCTACGTCTGGACACCATTTCTGTGCATGGGTGTACAACAGCATAAAGTGATTTACAACAGGAATCCTGCTGTAAAATAGGGAAGAAAACCTTGTCAAGGACTAGGCATGTGAGATGGGCACCTTCCACTTCCATGTTCAGTAAATTTCATTTCTGTACACCCGAAGGTCTTCAAATATATGGTTATTTTGCACAAGACAGGGCGTGTGATGTCACTTTAAAGTGTATGCTAGTCATTTACGTCAATAACTGGTTCGACATTTCATTCAGCGAGTCATATTAGTCCACCACTACCGTTAACAAATTACAACATAATCACAGAAGCTCCAAATATGAGACGTGAAGATCGTACAGTCAATATCAATATCGTCTAAGGAGATCGGTGATCGACAAAAGCATAAAATATGATGCCCTTGTCTATCGTATAATGGACGAGCATCGTTAAATTAGCAAAATATTTGAACGTACGGCTGGGCGACTTGAGTCACAAGTATGTCGGCTTGCATTCTGGAGATAGTGGGTTCGAAGCCCACTATGGACAGCCCTGAAGAGGGTTTTCCGTGGTTTCCTATATTAACACCAGGGAAATGATAGGGCTGTGCCTTAATCAAGGACACGGTCGCTTCCTTCCCACTCCTAGACCTTTCCTATCACATCACCGTCATAAGACCTATCTGTGTCGGTGCGACGTAAAAAAAAAGAGTTCATTGAACATAGGGGCATAGAAAAAACGTGTACACGTTCCTTTCCACGTTTCGAGAGACAAGAACATCTTTCGCTTTTAACACTTATCATAATGCCTTCGAAAACAACTTGATGGTGCCTTTATTTATACTATATATTTATGCCACCCGCATGTCTAAAATACGACTTCCAAGGCAAGTGTTGTATTCTTAATTGATGGATGGAAAACGCAAGGAGGACACTAAAAACGATAGTGGGAAGTTATAAAATGAATGAAGCGTAAAACGGCGGATATGACGACGAATTGAACCCTTTAAGGCCTTTCGAAGGATACCTACCTTCCTCACCTATCAACAATCTGCATGAGCTCTTTCTCTTGAGTCGCTTACGGGTTCTTTGTCACTTGTTCGGATAAGAGGTGAGTTTCAGTAATTTAAAACTAATGTCTACAATGTGTGAGCTCGACGACCTTTTAAATCAAACGTTTTGTTTATGCCATTTGAAACGAAATATGAATGTTTGTGACATTTTACAACAGCTGATCAATGAACTCATTTATCTTTGGTAGTGGACCTGTCCATCAGAAGCAAACGTATAATAACAACAATGATGAGAGACGCTGGCTTTGGAGACTTTAACTCAATTGCCTGAGGGCATCCTTACTAGAAACCCCCGTCTTAATTTAGCAATAAAATAAAGAAGGTCTGGAGATTCTTAAGATCGGTTTCCATGTGAGATTTCATGTACCACCATAATGATTCGTGATAATCCAGCCCCCGTAACACGAGCTATGGGCTCTTGGTATAATTAAGGCTGTCCAATCGGTATGTGTCACACAGTGGTTGTACGACATGGACCTTTATTTGAATCGATGTGGCCTGCTACTATGTCATGTCCGTCATTTACGTTAAAGTCATTGTGGATTATGACTGCAAGGAAAATGATGCTATACTGGCAGACGGCCCTAATCTAAGTCACTGAGGTTGACGACCCCATGATCATACAAATTTCTACGTTGAAAGCTGAACACAATTAAGTTTGGTTGATGACCAAGGTTTCCACGTTAGTAAATCCCCAGCATATCTGGTGCTCAACAAATAAAAATAAAACAACGGCAAACGCTCAGAACACTTGTGGCAGTAGAGTCCCTTGCTTTCGGACACGTCCCCTTAATCGTTACGTTAATAAGTTAAATTTTCCCAGCAAACAAAATTAAGATTTCCAGAACAAATTTTGAAGTTAGTCACTTGGTTTTAAGCTAATACTCAAAATACGGTTTCACTGAATTTAATAAGATAATAAATGAAGTAATCTCATTATCCTAATTAACAACAAAATTATCTACCCCGAACGAAGTATTTTCTTTAAACTCGCTGTTACTGGGCGAGTTGGCCGTGAGGTTAGGGGCGCGCGGCTGTGAGCTTGCATCCGGGAGATAGTGGGTTCGAATCCCACTGTCGTCAGTCCTGAAAAGGTTTTCCGTGGTTTCCCCATTTTCACACCACGCAAATGCTGGGGCTGTACCCTAATTAGGGCCACGGCCGCTTTCTTCCAACTCCTAGGCCTTTCCTATCCCATCGTCGCCATAAGACCTATCTGTGTCGGTGCGACGTAAAGCCAGTAGCAATACACCGCCCTGTTTCAATTAAATTTACGTTATCACTTGGACATGTATACTAGAAACGTCCCTTTAAAACAAAAATAGTAACTTTGTTTAATTGCTCGAAACTTTCATGTTTCGCAGCTGTAATACGAAAGATATTTTCATAACTGCCGATATCATTTGGTTATTTCATTTTGTCACTCAACATATTTACGTTATAAAACAAATAATTATTGAGACACTAGCTTGGATAATCCTAACCTTAAATCCTATAATTTTCATAAATTACACGAAACGCAAAATAAAACAATCCATGTTAAACTCTTACAACGTCTACGGTTACCCCTTGGACTAACTCTGGCACCTCCGTCCGATGTGACTTCATGCTGATGAGTCTCAAGTGTCGCAATGCAACTCACCCAAAACTCTAGGGTGGATGGATTAATGCACCAGAGGCATGACCTCATACTACACGAACCTACACTTGTGCCTTGGAAACCAACAATAACAACAACACCTCATCCATCACGAACTCTATGGATTGACAACCTATCATGACATTCAAATAAAATAACCGCAGGAATTTGAACAAACCTCAACAACATGAAACAACACTACTATAGATTCTCAAATTTTGACAGCCCTGAAAATGGTTATTTACAAAATAACAAAACATCGTATCATTCCCGTTGCACCTATAATAAATATAAAGTTCCCTACCAAACGATTCTCATATTAAGTAATGAATTCTATTTCCAAACATTGACTATAAATGACAAAATCTAGTTACAATTCCTCTCTGAAACTGTATCTCGATCCGCTCATTGGACTGGCTCGCTCGCCGAACAGGTGTTCGCTCCCCTGGAAGAAAGACCCTTCTCGCTACCCCAATGATAGTAAACAGAAATGATCTCTTCTAAATGTACCAAAATGAAATCTCGCCTCGTTGACAACTCGCCTGAAAGACAATACTGAACCACTACAGAATATGCAAAGAGATTTTACACTGACTGACAGAGCAAATGCAACACCAAGAAGGAGTGGTCAGAACTTTATGCCAATTGCAGGGTAGACTGACGTCACTGAGGTGTGCTCATGATGTGAAATGCGCCGCTGTGCTGCGCACGTAGCGAACGATAAATGGGACACGGCGTTGGCGAATGGCCCACTTCGTACCGTGATTTCTCAGCCGACAGTCATTGTAGAACGTGTTGTCGTGTGCCACAGGACACGTGTATAGCTAAGAATGCCAGGCCGCCGTCAACGGAGGCATTTCCAGCAGACAGACGACTTTACGAGGTGTATGGTGATCGGGCTGAGAAGGGCAGGTTGGTCGCTTCGTCAAATCGCAGCCGATACCCATAGGGATGTGTCCACGGTGCAGCGCCTGTGGCGAAGATGGTTGGCGCAGGGACATGTGGCACGTGCGAGGGGTCCAGGCGCAGCCCGAGTGACGTCAGCACGCGAGGATCGGCGCATCCGCCGCCAAGCGGTGGCAGCCCCGCACGCCACGTCAACCGCCATTCTTCAGCATGTGCAAGACACCCTGGCTGTTCCAATATCGACCAGAACAATTTCCCGTCCCGTCGATTGGTTGAAGGAGGCCTGCACTCCCGGCGTCCGCTCAGAAGACTACCATTGACTCCACAGCATAGACGTGCACGCCTGGCATGGTGTCGGGCTAGACCGACTTGGATGAGGGAATGGCGGAACGTCGTGTTCTCCGATGAGTCACGCTTCTGTTCTGTTCTGTCAGTGATAGTCACCGCAGACGAGTGTGGCGTCGGCGTGGAGAAAGGTCAAATCCGGCAGTAACTGTGGAGCGCCCTACCGCTAGACAACGCGGCATCATGGTTTGGGGCGCTATTGCGTATGATTCCACGTCACCTCTAGTGCGTATTCAAGGCACGTTAAATGCCCACCGCTACGTGCAGCATGTTCTGCGGCCGGTGGCACTCCCGTACCTTCAGGGGCTGCCCAATGCTCTGTTTCAGCAGGATAATGCCCGCCCACACACTGCTCGCATCTCCCAACAGGCTCTACGAGGTGTACAGATGCTTCCGTGGCCAGCGTACTCTCCGGATCTCTCACCAATCGAACACGTGTGGGATCTCATTGGACGCTGTTTGCAAACTCTGCCCCAGCCTCGTACGGACGACCAACTGTGGCAAATGGTTGACAGAGAATGGAGAACCATCCCTCAGGACACCATCCGCACTCTTATTGACTCTGTACCTCGACGTGATTCTGCGTGCATCGCCGCTCGCGGTGGTCCTACATCCTACTGAGTCGATGCCGTGCGCATTGTGTAACCTGCATATCGGTTTGAAATAAACATCAATTATTCGTCCGTGCCGTCTCTGTTTTTCCCCAACTTTCATCCCTTTCGAAGCACTCCTCCTTGGTGTTGCATTGTCACTGTCAGTCAGTGTATTTAAAATGTCACTTTAAATATTCCTAGTCACCACGTCCTACGGTTACACGTGGGATCCCAACTATGGAATGACCCTATTCCCATACCATTAATATACATAAATAAATCCTCGGGTTCGCTACAATGGAAATCCCGGCATCAAACCTCACTTCAACACTACAAGATTTTACCACCTGAGCCACATTTCCTCCTAACTCTGCAAGACTTGAACCTCTTGCTATCTCAAATTCTCTGCATGACAATAATACGGAATATCTCTTATGCCATCCACTGTGCTGTTACATAAAATAATCTGTGACAAACTAACCATCTCTCCTCGCACATCTGAGTCTAACAACAAAATATTTTAAAACCGTAACCCACAACTTGACTTATACTCATATTTTAATAGACATTTGGAATAACACTTCCCTTCCACAAATCATACGCCACTTTCGCCTCGTATATTTCTCAACAAATTCTACAGCTCCGACCACATTACAGCTCGCGCTCAGCAACAGCTGGCGTTCCATCATTACTGCACGATCGCTTTAAATGGTAAACCACGGATTACACTTACGGTAATTGCAACTTCACACCGAGCATAATTTCGATATAAAATAATATCTTAACTTGGGAAAGCAACAAACATGGGAATAAACGTACGGGAATGGTACCCCACTCTACACATTACATTCGTTTTACAACTATTAAATTTACTATTGTACAACATTTCACACGCTAGTTTCTCGGCTCTACCTATTATCCAAGAAACATAAAATAACCTTTCGTCGCACACTGCTGATATTACCACTAAATAAAAAGGGTGGCCAAAGTGCGTCACAGATACACAAATGAAATGATGACATAATGAAATAAAAATGCACTTCACAAAGGGTAGCTTACATGACAGGAAGTCGTACGTGGCCTTGCATCGTTACAGGCCCACCAGCCTCTCTCAATCCTTTTTTTTTTGCTAGGGTCTTTACGTCGCACCCACACAGATAGGTCTTATGGCGACGATGGGACAGGAAAGGCCTAGGAGTTGGAAGGAAGCGGCCGTGGCCTTAATTAAGGTACAGCCCCAGCATTTGCCTGGTGTGAAAATGGGAAACCATCTTCAGGGCTGCCGATAGTGGGATTCGAACCTACTATCTCCCGGTTCGAATCCCATTATCGGCAGCTCTCAAGCTTTTATTTTGTGAACCCAACAAGTAGTGGCTTCACAAAACATGCTTCTCCTTTCATCGAGATTCCTATCCTGGGTTTAATGTTTAAGGTTGATTTATTATATCATTTATTTGAAAACAATGACATAAAATATTATAAATACCCTTGACGCGTTTCTTCCTTGCGCCGACCGAACACGTTTGTCCAACCACCGACCCGCACACGCAATACTTTAGAATACAACAACTATATTTCCAGCTCCAATTGCAGGATCGCGGCATTATAATGACCGTTTCTGATTTTACATGATGATTCCACATTTGGAATACCGTCGATTGCCTTTATCGGAAGAATACTTTGACTGATTAATATACGTTATGCAACTTTCTACAACTGCCGAACTCATACCTACAACACAACAGTTTAAATCTTATTGCATATAATGTTTGCGAGTTCATACCTTTTTAACCTATCTCCACTTGGAGATGATGTTACAGCCACCTTCGGCCAAGACCTATCTTCCCTTTCGGAACTTAGTCTTCCAAACGCTGGTCTGCAATTTTATTCTGAAATGCGTGAATTCGCCTCAAATTCACTGAACACAGTGGAGAATCGCAAGATGGCGCGGCGTGGTTATATAACTTTTCCTCCCACTCTCATACTATCTGCATTTACCGCCAAAAGTTTACTGACACAGTTTTACCTCACAGAAAATGTAAACAGGGCTGGTTCTAAAATAACACATAATTTTCTAGTTTAGTAGCGGTGCTGATGATAAATATTAAGGGGTTCTCTTAACAATTTAGAGTCTTTAAATTAATTCATAAATTGGGGACTACATTTTGGTCGATATAACAGAGTTTAAACAAACAGGCGCGTCCTTTCGGCGATTTTCCTTCTTGGAGCGACCTGAAGTCTTTGCCACTAACAGCCAAATTGTTTCGTTTACACCCTCCTGACATTTAACACAGCAGTTTCGTCACCAATTCTCCTTAAAACGGAATTTCATCTGAAATAGTTCCGCGCCAAATTACTTTGTTTCCCTGCACATTTTACACGTGTGAGTGACGTAATTTCTGCTGCGTGAGAATGAGAATATCTCACCTGTTCTCCATGTGCCGCCTCCGGTCAGAAATAAAAATGCAACTAGGGCTCCTCATGATCTGGCGCGCTGGAATTAAATGTTGCCTCATGTAATCAATTTAGGACTCTTAATTCCTTAAGACTCAAAGGTCATAGGTTCAGTATTGTCTACGATAGTAGACCTACACAAAGTTTTGAACAATAATGCTGAACGCTAAATCGAGTAAAATTATTATATAGTATGATTTCGGAACCTCTCTGATTTACGGTTTAATTTTTAATGTTTGATTTGTTAATTTCTCGAATTTTTCAAGAGAATGACAGTAATTATGTATTCATTCATTCCAGAACTTCCTTAAATTTTGCCAACTTGCCCGGTGTTGCCACTTTAGCGTGGGTGGATAGCCCACCTTACTTATACGAGTCATGATTGCATGTAATCAATCTTCTAACTTTCGCTAGTGGTGTAGAACCAGGGATTGTTCGTTCCTGGAGCATGTTTTCAGCCCCACCTCTGGTGAACAGACGATGACCACTTTGCCGCTTGCTACAAGTCAGGCGCGAAGTGGTTTTGAATCGGTTCTTCCGCCCTCTCTGCCGTTGGGATATACCCTCTTCTGTCGTCGATGTTGTTGACCATTTTTCTCTTTACCTCAGGTGATTCGCGAGTGTTTATTTGGTTAAGCCTTATTCACACCTTTCCTGCATATCTACAGGACATCCCCCTATCAGCCATTGGGACGCGCCGTGTCGTGGTTGAAGTGCCCCCACCCCAGTGTCTCACGCAGGGTTTTGCTTAGCTCTTACTCAGTTCCGTGCTAAACCTCCACGCAAAGTAACTCTCTGGGACGTTATTATGATTATTATTATTATTATTATTATTATTATTATTATTATATTCCCTCTTAGTGAAAAATTTGGAGAAACATAATCAATTTAGCCAGATTTCGTTTATTTTCCAATGGTGAAGTAATTGGTAGAAACAATTATAAACACACATGTGAGCAATCTTTTAGGCTTAATTTCCGTTCCTTGAAAAAAGTAAAAATGACCAACCATATTATAATGAAATTTAAACAGTAACATCAGTAGGTCACATTTCATCCAGGATACTCCATTAACACTTCCAATACAGTTTATCAACTTTCCGACGTACATTGTCAACAAATTAGCCTGAATATGGACCCGTCTCAAACATCGACTCACTAATGAGGGGAAGATTAGATCTGCTCATTCAGAAAGTTTATATTTTATCTGTGATCCGTAATCAAGAAATTATGTACGCAGTTACTACTGAACTAGTATTTTGAATTGATGAGTCTGTAATGGCTTGAAACATCTGAGATCAAAAGACACATCTCAGACTTCGCACGATTTATTTTTGTTAGAAATACAACATGAAAATTACTACAATATATTTTGAATCGTGTACACTTTAATGATATGATTTTTCTGAATAAAAAAACCAATTTCTCTTATCAGAGTCTGTCGAACGACTATCCTCTCAATATATTCTAGTGCAAAGTTCGGGCGAAGAGTCGTGAAGAGTACATAATGATCAGTTGGGTCTCGCATCAGTCGACTGCACTTTTCTTTCTTCGAAGAAGGAAAAGGAGAAGAGAGGGGGTGGGGGAATTATCGCGGAAGCCGTGGAATAGGGCAGGGGGTGTGTGGAGATTACGGGGGTGTGAGGCAGGGGAGGAGACAAATGGGTGTCGTTGCATATGTAAAGCGAGTCGCCCTCTGTCCGTCATTTGTCACTGTCCACGTCGTCAGGGGAACAGCTGAGCATCGCCTCGCGCCGCCGAAACACTTGAAAAGCACAGAGAGAACAAAACACACGCGCGGGCAACTTCTTTAAAAGAGAAACTTCTTTTTCAGAACAAAAGACCGACTTGCCTTTATTCTTTTGTGTATTCATATTTCTTTTATTTAGGAAGACAAAATTAATATGGATTTGTAATGCACTAGTTAACACGGATGTCAGGGAGATTCAGAGAAGTGAGTAAGAAAATAGTTTGGTTGATGAGGCGTTGACGAAAATGATCACGAGACCGAACAAAGTGAGGGAGACCACTTCTTTGCCATGAGTCATGAATCCTCATTTGTGAGTCACACAGCTCCAAGAAAAGTTTCAAGAATTATTCATAATTGCCCTTCGTTATATAAGGTCACGCCAGACCACAAAGCTGTGTACAAATGAAGGCCAACTTTTACAGAACCAAGAAAGAGATTTCTGTAAACAAAGAGATATAGAGTAGTGGATGTTTTCTTTTGCCTGAATCTCGGGAATAACAAAATATGAAGTCAAAGAATGTATCCTATTATGTTCAAGAAATTTTGACTAGTAATCACGAAAGTAGACCTATTACGACAAATTCAGACCTCTGTTTTTAAGCTGTAATGAAAGTAGTTTTCCCGAAAACATCACGAGAAAAGTAACTGGTGAATTTCCACATAGCCAACATAGGCCAAACCTAATTGAAATTGGTATCACAATCCCTGTAACCATATCGCTGGAACTTTAGTAAAGCAGGCTGGACCAATTTCACAGCAGTTTTTGATAAGCGCATCCGATGGATTCCTCCTGAATCTAACAGTTATAGGTGTTTTGTTGGTGCATTTATAGGAACATCTAAGCAGTTTATTCCAAGAGGTTACCGCAAAAAATATATCCCTGGATGGAATGTTGAAAGTAAAGCACCATAACAAGACCTTCAACAATACGGAGATTCTAACATAGCAACCGAGCTTCTGTCCAGTCTGGACTCATCTCGAAGCATAAGTGGATAGAAGCAGTTGAAACATCTGAGATCAAAAGACATATCTCAGACTTTGCACGATTTATTGTTGTTAGAAATACAACATGAAAATTACTCCAATATATTTTGAATCGTCTACACTTTAATGATATGATTTTTCTGAATAAGAAAGCACAGAAGCTCGGAGCTTTCTCGGAAAAATACGAGGAAGCCCACTAGTATGCAGAGAACAGGCTGAACTTACATCATATCAAATTGCCTCTCACATCATTGCAACGTCTCGAGTTCCAGGTGACAAGAAACACACCAAATTTACCAGACGACAACTTCAAGTCTTGACGTCAACAGCATCTCAGTCTTCAGAATATGCAAATCCCTTGACAGTATCCGAGATTGATACAGCACTGAAAAATCTAAAACCATTTAAAGCTCCTGGCTTCGATGGAATTATCCCGAGTTCTTCATCAGTTTGGGAAAAAATGCGAAGAAATGGCTGGCAGAAATGCTTACAGATATATTACTAACTGAACACATGCTATTGGAGTTCGAAAACGCTAAGATTATTGCAATTTAAAACCTGGAAAACCCCACAACAAGCCCAAAATATATCGCCCCATAGCTCTCCACCTGGGTTTCATCGGCAAGCGTTTTACGGTCTTCAGCTTTAGGTTTGTTGTATTTAAGTGCTGAGTACTGTGCTCCAGTATGGATGAACAGTCATCACACAAGACTTATTGATACTCAATTGAATTCCACTAGGCGCATTATAACGGGCACAATTTGATCTACGCCAACTCATTGGCTCCCGCTTTTATCTGGAAAAATGCCATCTGATTTACGCAGATCCACCGCTCTCATCAAGGAATTCAATAACATCTTATGGAACCGCCATCTACCTGTACATGAAGATCTACGAACTATCAACCAAAACCGTTTACGTTCACGCCTTCAAACGTTACGTAACGCCTCAGACATGGTTGCTAGAGGCTACAACCCAACTACAGAGTGAAAAAGACTGTTTGAAGCAGTAACGGAGATGCACCTGCACAGTATATTCTCGAACGCCAAACTTCCAAGTGGATTCCAGCTACCACGTAAAACACGAACTGCTCTGAACAGAATAATAACAGTCCATGACAGATGAAGAGACATGTTGTTGAAATGTAACAAGTTGCCGACACTCGCGTGTGACTGCGGAGATGCACGACAAAGCATACACCACATTGTCAGAGAGTGCGAAACGCGGTCATACACAGGCAGGAAAGTGGATTTTCTGATGGCTACTCCAGAAGCAATACAGTAGATCAATGATCTTGACATTCAATTATAAGGAGTATTTTCTATTTCATTGTTTTCCTGTTATGCAAATATGTATATAATGTATTTCTACATTCAGCTTGATTATATGGGCCATACACTAAATAAATAAATAAATAAATAAATAAATAAATAAATAAATAAATAAATAAATAAATAAATAAATAAATAAATAAATAAATAAATAAATAAATAAATAAATAAATAAATAAATAAATAATGTATTATTATTATTATTATTATTATTATTATTATTATTATTATTATTATTATTATTATTATTATTATTATTATTATTATTATTATTATTATTATTATTATTATTATTATTATTATTGAATTCACAGATACTTTTGACCATACTCCACACTATATCAAGGCAATCTCCAGGCTCTGGACAAGCTATAACTTAGGATGGTGAAACGCTTATGGACGCTCGACTAAAAGCTAAGGCTCTATTTTTAAAATGGAGTCAAGTCGCCGTAATGCTGTGCGAAAGTACATAACAATTAGGCAGGAAGTCCATGATTCGCCCAGTGGCTCTTTATGGCTCAGAATGCTGGCGACCATCAACAAAGCACTAGTAAACCCTCCATTCAATGGAGATGAAAATGTTACTTTGGTTCTTGGGTGAAAACGCTTGACAACGTCAAGAATGATTTAAGACAGTAGATGGGAGTGGTAGCAATTAAAAACAAAACGCGAGAAACACGACTCAGGTGTCATGGACATATCACACACTGCTCTCCGTCCTGAGTTAGAAACTAGTTGACCCCGTAGCTGCGCGAAAAGAACGGTGGCTAAACATTGTCAGGGAGGACGTTCAATTGACAGGCCTCAAGACCGAAAATGTCCTCGACAGGATGAAGTTGCGTTCAGCAACCAAACAAGCGTACCCTGCACCATCGTGGGATACACGCAAAGAAGAAGAAACCGAGCGAATTCGCTGAGCAGTGAAAGCCATGTATCTGATAGCTTGTATTTGGGACATGCTGGGTTCGACTCCCACGATCAGAAGTCCAAAAGACGATTTACCACGGTTTACCATTTTTTACACTATGCTAAAGCTAGGGCTGGGAGGAAAGGTGTAGGAAGTGGAAGGAAGCGGCCGTGGCCTTAATTAAGGTACAGCCCCGGCATTTGCCTGGTGTGTAAATGGGAAACCACGGAAAACCATCTTCAGGGCTACCAACAGTGGGGCTCGAACCCACTATCTCCCGATTACTAGATACTGGCCGCAGTTAAGCGACTGCAGCTATCGAGCTCGGTGACATGAAATTTCATGTCTGAGTGGTTCGTATTGCAGGCAGAAGAGCTAAATTTTTCAAAATGTCCATTGGATGAAGTGCGCTAAAGTAAGGAATCTGCGATTGTCATGGTTTGTTTGGATCATGAATAAAATGAACGTACTGCTTTCTCTCTGAGGCAGACTGCAGCTACTTCTCTTCTTTCTGCAATTGTTTACACATCAAGCATAGAGCTACAAATTGATTCATGAAACTGATACTGATTGCCCCCTTGGTCAAGATGTACATCTCCATACTGCTCTATATAATACTACAGAGTAACTACAGTATTGCATCCTGCGTCTACTCTAACCTGTTTGATCAAATTCATGTCCTAGCTAAACCTACACTTCCCCCAAAATGACATCTGTACAACATCCTGGCATATTAAACAATATCTTATTCAGTTTTTTAAATTTCACCAAATAGTTCTCCTCTCACGAAACGAGATTTGCTATATCTTCATGTGATCCGATGTACTAGTCCCATCTTCACGATGTTTTGCCAACACCATATTTTAACTACATTTTATTATTTTTCTCTGTGCACCAGTTATTGTCAATGCTTTCTTCTAAAATCCTCGTTAATCTTCAAAGTCAATACTCGAAAGAAGTTTTGGACATTCTTACCTAGTGAATGTTTTATTTTGCAATGTGAATACATGTACACATGCCAACATACAAAATGAGCGTCTCCTCGAAGGTATGATTGCCCGCAACACGTACACACGGGAAGATAGGACATGTAACACAGCCTTGCCGAGTTACGTTCTATTTCGTTGTCCTTATACGGCCACAAGAAATGGCTTATTACGTCTTAGGCATGGGAAAGATATCCATCCAACGGCCACTAAGTCGTATTGCCGTAATTTATGCACTATTATTTTGTGCAGCGGTCATGTTATACTTTAGTGAACTGCGTCGGAACGAGCAAGCTTAGTCAGCCAAGGTGGTAGCGTGTGTGCTAAATCGTAAGTTCTGCCGCTCACCTCAGGGTCAAATTATTGAATGTTATTTTTTGTTCCTACACTTCTGTGGTGTGTCACGTAAATTCCTTTGCTTTAGTATTGCATTATTGACAGTGAGTGGGCTTATTTTTGGGCCCTTGAGTGATCCTCCCAGGGACGCACCGCCGTTTTGCACGACCTCTTCCAGGCATGTGGCTATGGAATCGATTAGGGCAGAAGCAAACGTATTGTTAAAACCTCCCCGCCTATCACCTCACACTGACAGCATCCCAGAGAGCGTCATTGTAATTGGTGCGGGATAAGGCCAGGTTCCACATGCGCTCGATGGGATTCATGACTGCCCCACAAGGAGGCAAGTCGACCTGCTCGACCTGACCTTCCATTGCAAACCATTCCTGAATTAGTCACGACGTATGGATCGTAGACATGCCCTGCTAAAATTGTATACCTTCGGCGGGATGATGCACCCACATGGAAGGTTCACATTTTTCCCGGCGATGTGATGTTGCTCGATTCTGTGCAACGTTCATATACCGCGAGAGCTCATCCAACCCCAGCACGCAACAGATACACAATCAGAGCGCCAATGCTCGACCACGTATACTGAATTGTGTCGGGTGTCAAAAAGGCGATATATATGTGCCGGCCAATCGTTCGCCGAGAAAAACGTGGTCTCATTGGTGAGTACCCTATGACATTCAACCAAACACGTAGTGCGTTTTCCTCAGCAAACCCAAGGTGGTACACCCTCTGCTCATCAGTGAGCTTTCGTTTCATACCCGTTCGCCTGAATTGTAACTCTGCCTCTTTCAGGCATCTCAGGGCCATCCTCGAGCTGCCACGAATACGCACGCCCTCTAGTACCTGCACAGCGTTCATTAACCGCGTTGAATGGGCCTCAGCGATCAAGCGATAATTATTTTCCCTGTTCGAGACCTGCCACGAACCCGAGACTCTGTGGTATGTCGTAGCGTTCTCCAGCCTCTTTTACGGCTAGGTTTCCTCGTTCAACGAGAGCAACTACCCACTCACGCGTATGATATTCTTGGTGTGCCATAGTTGCCGGTGAATGATCAATGTATGTGTAATATGCGTGGTGTGTCATCCTGCAATCTGATTAGTTTGCCTACTGTTGCTGCCGGCGGAGTGAAGAAAAGCATCCCAAGCGGATTTAAACCAGCCACCTTCCCACTGTGAACCTATGTCCGTACCCCCTCAGCTATGGCACTTCATGAACAGGCAACCATAACACATCTGTTAGTCACTTTTAGGAATATACGAGTATAAACAGACAGACGGACAGATACCAAAGTGAAAAGTTTTATTTTTTACTACCTGGGTGTTCAGATACGTTATCTGGGGGTAATTTTAAAGCCGAAAGAAGTATGATTTTCTCCTGTTATGGATCCTTCAAATAACTACACCTGCGAGGGTGTCTGTCACTGCCTGCAGAGCATGAAGTCCGCAGAAAATAGTAATTTTCTCCGTCATCTGAAGAGTAAGTGAAATTAAGTAAATAACCATCATTATTTAAAATGAAGGGGCATTTCACATATGAGGTAAGGTAAGGGTGTATTCTCTCCGAAGGCAGGTCCGAACCTCCGCAGAGGTGTGCCTGAGCCGGAGTTTACGAACGGTAGGCTGGCCAGTTTCTTTCCGCTCCTCCATTCCCTTACCCCCCACCAACAGCGCGCGGAAACCCATCCAAATCTTGACCACGCCCAATGTTGCTTAACTTCGAAGATCTCACGGGATCCGGTGTTTCAACACGGCTACGGTCGTTGGCACTTTCAAAAATAGTCTACAGATTTTACATACAATCAATAGTGTACGAGAAAATTTAAAAAATCTTCTGGGTTTCCCAAAAAACCAGTCTGTTATGTGATTTTTAAATGATATGCATATCAGAACCTGTTCCTGGATGAGTAGACTCCAGATATGAAGTTTGGTAGAGATATAATCAATAGTGTAAAAGAAAAATTGGAAACCTTTTTTGGTCTTCATATAAAACCCCAGTATATTATATGATTTTTAAATGATATGCATATCAGAACCTGCTTCTGGATGAGTAAACTCTAGATATGAACTTTGGTCGAGATATAATCAATAGTGCAAGAGAAAATGGAAAAAAATCTCTCTTCTGGTCTTCGCATAAGCTTCCAGTCTACTATGTGATTTTTAAATTAAACTCGCGCTTGGACGAGTAGACTCTAAATACGAAGTTTAGTAGAGATATAATCAATAGTATAAAAGAAAGAAAAAAATGGCCTCCCTATAAAACCCCAGTATATTATGTGATTTTTGAATGATATCTGTAACAAAACCTGATCCTGGATGAATAGACTCTAGATATGAAGTTTGGTCATGATATAATCAATAGTGTGAGAGAAAATGAAAAAATAAATCCCATTTGGTCTTCCTATAAATCCCCAGTCCAGTGATTTTTAAATGAAATGCATATTGAAACCTGCTCCTTGATGAGTAGACTCTAAATATGAAGTTTGTTCGAGATCTATTAAGCAGTTTACCCATGATGGTGGAACAAACAAACCAACAGACACGAAAGCTAAAAACTGCTGATACGATCTTGAATTGACCTGAAACGGATAAATATATCAAAATTTGGCGAAGTAAATGACATTACAGACAACGGGCGCCCTAGAATTTTATTTATAAGATCTCTCTTGGTAAATTATTCCAGCCCCTTAGTTCTTTTCCTATGGAAGAGTGAAAATGAAAACCTACAACCCGTTTTCCAGTCATTGACCGGGTCAGGGATGGAATGAAGAATGAATGGGGTCGCCACTCCCAAAGTGCAACGGAAGAGTATTTTCCCCAATTTGTCACCTTGAATTCTAGCCGTATCTTCATATTAAGACCTTTCCTACTTTTATAAAACCCACGCAAGCTTATTAATTTGTCTCTTAATGTAATTTTAAGCCATATTTTTACTGACAGTTCGGAACATTCCGCTTAGTCGAGCTGTTCGCCTCCTTACTCCCAGTTCTTCAGTGCGCTGATTTTCTGTGTCGGCAGCTGTACAATAAGTATTACCAAGGATATATACAAAGAAAAGAAAAACGCAGTCAGGTATGTAAAAGCAACAGAAACGCAACTAAAGCACACAGCTGGGCAGGTTATCCTACTCTTGGATAGCAGCTTCAGCCAGTTGCTGGAGGAGGATTAGGACGGTGGGCAAATGCTCTTTCCAGTTCATGCCATGCTTGTTCAACACAGCTCACATCGCTCGCTGTATACCATTCATCTCAAGGAACTAGTTTACCACTCTGGCTTGATGACAACGAGCATTATCATTCACTAGCGTAAAGTTCTCGTCAATAGTGGCAGCAAATCCAGTAGCCATAGGATGGAGGATATCTCTGTACACCAGACAAGTAATATTACCCTGGATAAGAATTAGAGGCAAACGTCGACCAAACAGTATCCCACCCCAAAATATGACGGAGCATCCCTGCTACTCATAGCATGGCGTTCCAGGATGAAGGGCACTTTCCATCTCTCGCCGCATCGTTTCTAGACTCTTACGCTCCTCCTGTATGGGCGCAAACGCATGGTGACCCCATCTTCCACTGTTCCTGGTGTCATGGGCCATGAGTTGTTGCCCCCCTCACACGAGCTTCCCTATGGAGTCATTTAAGAGGCGCTTTTGGCACAGGCCTACCTGATATCAGTCGTCCAACGTGCAGTTGAGTTTGCACGGTCTGTTCAGACACCTTAACTCCGATGGCCCTCCGAAGATCCTGGTGGAACGATGGGGTAGTAGCGGTGGGATTACGACGTGCTGAACATAGAAAACGCGAATTGTTTTGCGTGGCCGGCCCGTCCGTCGTCGATTAGCAACCGTTTGTGTCTCCGTGGAGATATCACAATGACTCACTCCAACACGAGGGATAACATATACTTGTCGTAATCTTTCCTGCAGCAATGTAACCATTTGAAAGCGGTCAGTAGCAGAAATGGGTACACTTTCCAGTACTATTCAGTACTAAACGTGTTACAACTAATGGTGTTAACTGGCCGACGCGCAGTGGGGATTTCTCGTATAGCGCAAGGACCAATGAACCTCCAGTTTATATCAAACTGTACTTAACTACTCAATTTTCACAACTCCCTTGTCAATCTCGAAGCCTTTGCTAAGCCCATTTATCCGTAATATACTCGTACTGACTTACAATTCAAACGAGCCGCGCAAAGTCCTGGCTGGATACTCGTCTGAAATGCGCCCCCATGCAAGGCCATATCTCTGGCCGTACCTGGGCGAAGGGTGTGGCGAGGTGCGGGGAGATGCCCTCTCACCTGTCTTCGTAATCGCAAGTCGTGTTGTTCGGGTTAGACAACTAGTACATGTCTGAAATCTGTTGCCCTTAGAGGAATTTAACTACGGCAGCAGGGATCAGTACGCATAATTTACACTAGTGTTGGAAAGCTTCATTACTCCCAAAAGTCACATTAAACTGCCAAATTCCGATTGATATTTTGTCCCAAATATATCAATACTTACTAAACATCAGATCATTTGCATTCTTAGGAGTAATTACTTTTTGGAGAGAAAAATTGAAAATCATTGAAGCAAAGAATAGCGGGAAGATTATACCAATACAAATGCTAATTGCCTATCCCACACGAGTTCGTAAAATTATGTTACCAACGTTGTCAACAGTGCAAACACACATCCCTAAAGTTTCCTCCTGTTTTTCAAATGTGAACCTAGTGTTTATAAAACTTAACAGTATTTATCATAATTCGTTATATTATTGTACGCTGTGCAAGCGTGTCAGTGTACTATTGTGCCATACACAAACTTAAATTTTAGGGCATAAAGGAGTTACAATCGTTTGTCCGTGTGTGTGTTTTTGTGCACTGTGGTTGCGTCCACAATCTTTGTGCCCGGGACAGGTAAGGTGCTTCAAGATGAGTATGAACAGTGTCCAGATACTTAGGAAGACAAACTTCTCTCTCTCTCTCTCTCTCTCTCTCTCTCTCTTGAGCGCAAACTTGAGATTAAGAATGCCGGCCGCCCACTGCCTGATCTTGATATAACGAAGCAGACTAAAAGTAAATAAATCGTGCGTAAATTCAGAATGGATAAATGCAAAAGAACCGCTAACCGAGTGGATCAATGGGTGCAAAATTACTAACAGGATGTTTTGATTTCCCTGTTTATATTTCGTGACTGATGAAAGCGAAGGGACTTGGAGCAAAGTCGGAGTGGTAGTGTGGTGGGGCGGGGTTGGCACAAGAATTGCTTCTGTTCAACCCCCAGTGACGAAAGGCATGCGCCGCAACTGTCGACATGATAAAAAGCTCCTATCCGACAAATATTGAATCTGATCTGGGTGCAGCGTCACTATGTCTCTCACACATTGGCCCCTACAGTGTATGCTGTAACATGTTTGATGTACCATGATATATAACATGGGAAAACGTAATACGCAAAACTTCTTTCAGCACTGTATTGTTTTTTGAAGAAAGACTCTTGAATTAGCTGTAACATTCTATATCTTCCTTATGTTTGCCATAATTTGTTGTCCTAATTGTCTAAATAGCTACTTCGAAATATGAAATTTTCTGAATCGACAGAGTTCATTCGACATTCTTGTGTTCAAATCCCACTGTCGACACCCCTGATGATGGTTTTCCGTGGTTTGCCCACTTTCACACCAAGAAAATGCTGTGACTGTACCTTATAAGACCACGGACACTTACTTCCCACTCCTAGCCCTTTCCTATCCCATCGTCATCATAAGACCTATCTGTGTCAGTGCGACGTCAAGCGGATTGTCAAAGAAAAAATACATTTTGATTTAGATTTGCATATTTTCATCTGGACCGAGCTCGATAGCTGCAGTCACTTAAATGCGGCCAGTATCCAGTAATCGGGAGATAGTGGGTTCGAACCCCACTGTCGGCAACCCAGAAGATGGTTTTCCGTGGTTTCCCATTTTCACACCAGGCAAATGCTGGGGCTGTACCTTAATTAAGGCCACGGCCGATTCATTCCGACTCCTGGCCTTTTCCTGTCCCATTGTCGCCATAAGACCTATCTGGTGGATCCCTACTTTCGAACTGATTCACACCTGTGTATTTTTCTCAGTTTTACAGCCAGGTGCCCTTCCTGACGCAAATTATATGTGGAGGGAAATGATCCTTTGTTGGTTGGTAACGTCGTAAAGTATTGTGTGTGTGTGTGTGTGTGTGTGTGTGTGTGTGTGTGATGAGGACTGTGTTGACAGAAATACAAACAGCCATTCCCCGAGTCAGCGGAGTTTACTAGACGCGAATAAATTCTGCGACCCGCCCAGGAATCGAACCCAGGGCCCAGTCAATCAAAGGCCAGGACGCTGATCATTCTGCCAAATGCCGGATTGCTTTTCCAGAACACTGCCTATAATAAAGCAAAGCAGTCCTTTTAAACGCCATAAATGTCCTTTGAGGAGTGAAAAATAAATGTCTGCACCATTCGTAACCTCGGAAATAGAGGGATACAGTTGTTAGTTCGATATACGGCCGCCAGAAATGTCCGGATCCATGGCTAAATGGTTAGCGAGCTGGCCTTTGGTCACAGGGGTCCCGGGTTCGATTCCCGGCGGGGTCGGGAATTTTAACCAAAATTGGTTAATTTCCCTGACACGGGGACTGGGTGTATGTGTCGTCTTCATCATCATTTCATCCTCATCACGACGCGCAGGTCACCTACGGGAGTCAATTCAAAAGACCTGCATCTGGCGAGCCGAACTTGTCCTCGGACACTCCCGGCACTAAAAGCCATACGCCTTTTCATTTCATTGATTGATTGATTGATTGATTGATTGATTGATTGATTGCGTGTGGCCTCTGGAAAGGCCTGGTGCAGAACCTTTAATTGACCTGTGCGTCTGGGTGTGGTGATGATGATGATGATGATATTAATGTAGTAGAAGGTGAAACCCGGTGTCGGCACGTAGCCTACACATGCCCTCACTCCATATGAACACTGCGGAGAGGTTTGGAATTGAAACCAGGCTTTTGGTACGTAATATAGGAATTAGAAATTGTTTGCCACCACCTCTCTTACCTTGGCGGCCAAAATTCAAAATTTTGGCGGTGAAAGGTTTTTATCAATAACGGGACTCGAACCAGCTAACCACGGTGACAGACCATAACGATTTGGAACCTTATCGACCATGCCGACCAGGATAAAAATAACCAATTATATATACAACGTAATTATAATAATGTTATCCACTATTTCCAGCGTTTTGATTTCCTTCCCTTGGAGTGGTACAACGAAAAAGAGCGAATTATATTAAGATAAGCCACTGTGTCTCTTAGAAGATACACTGGTACCTAGATTATGTAGTTAATCAGCGAGACTATACGTGAAATAGGTTTAAATGCATCTTTATTTTTGTAGGTTGTGATTGACATTAAAGAGCTGTGACGCATTCTGTTTAAATGTTAACTTGAGAGAAAATACGGAGGCATTATTTCTTCTTCTAATACTCGCTCTTATGACGTCAACTAGACACAGAATACAAAGAAACATACGGATTTAGAAGCTCTATAGAAGACAGTTGTGATGCTCACAGAAGAGAGATAAATAATGAAAGGAAGGAAATATCATTGTTAGCCTCCAAGCCTCTCCTTTGACTGGAAATGAAAAGAGCGACGTTCACAAGTGATTGAGGAGCGTCTTCCCATTAGGTGACCATCTCCCACTTGGGCAAATTCCTCAGTCACGGACATGTTTGGCAGATGGTCGTACTGTCTATTAAGGTCATACGTATTCATCTCTGAAGCAGAGAAAGTGTCAACAAAAACTAGTTTCGTGAACAGCCACAACGAACGCGTTTCAATTAAATAGATATTTTTAAAAATAACCGTTTTCTCAAAAATGTGGTATCACTGCAAGTTGGAATGTCTAGTCAAAAAAATATAGGGCTTACAACTGATTCCTTTAGGCATTAGTAGCTAGTGCTGAATGTTAGGTGTCTTAATACATAGGCTAATTAAGAAGTGCTAAAAGAAGAATTCCCCTAAAATATATATATCTTGTAATAGTCCGGCACATGGCTAAATGGTTAGCGTGCGGGCCTTTGGTCACAGGAGTCCCGGGTTCGATTGCCGGCAGGGTCGAGAATTTTAACCATCATTGGTTAATTCCGCTGGCAAGAGGGCTGGGTGTATATGTCGTTTTCAACATTGTTTCATCGTCATCATGACGCGCAGGCTGCATACGGGCGTCAAATCAAAAGACCTGCCCCTGGCGAGCCGAACTTGTCCTCGGACACTGCCGGCACTAAAAGCCATACGCCAATTATTTTCATCTTGTAATAGTGTCGGCAAGGAAGTTGTTAAATTTGAAATACTGAACATCGACATGAATTTCACTTTGAAGATCATGTTTAAATTAAGTGAGGTCATAATTTCTACATTTCCCAAGTTTGAAGCAAGGAATAGAAGCTATAATAATGAGTAAAGTTTATTAAGCTTATCGCGAACTTCCTAGGGCTATAAATGAAATCTATTACTCAATAGACTTCAGTAAAACGAACCACTATTCCAGTATCAAGACTGCTGAACTCAGATCCCGTTTTCAGCTCTTCGGTCAGGACCAAGTAGAATCAAAAGATATACAATGAGCATAGAACGATGAAAAGCAAGAGGTGACAATGATTTATTTTATCTCAACGATGCTCAGTAGCAGAGAGGGATCTTTGAAATGATGCTTCTGTAGAGCTTAAGTACACAGCAGAAGTAAATTTTACTAGTGGTCGTAGCCTCATCTATTTGAAATTTAAAAGCCTCTCATGAATCTTAACGAGGCTGATCGTCATTGATTAAGCAACACATGGAGATCTATTTTAAGATGTCTCAAGACAGACAAATCGTCAATGTTAGTTACTAAACGCTAGTCCGATAGAGCAGTGGTTCTCAAACTGCGGTTCGCGTACACCAGGGGTTCGTCTGAGATTTTAAGGAAAAATGAATAAAAATATATGAAAATAAATAATAAAGGTGTATTGAAACCGTTCAATACCACGTCACTAGATATGTCGGGAAGCCCAGTAAGATACATGTGCCGCTGTTTGCATCAGTTTATGAGATATTTGGTTGCAAATAGCATTTTATGCCCTGTCCGGAATACGAACGACGCTGCGCGAGTGAGGTTGCAGGAGCCCTAATTACACGTAAGGAGAGAAAGAGAGAAGCCCTAAGTACAGCGTGACCTTGGTATTACCCTATCTATAGTGCAAGAGAGCTAGCGATATGACGCTAGGCCTAAAATGCTGCCTGTGTCAGATGGCGTGGTTAATTTATAGGGTTCAAACTTAAGAACTGAATATTACCACCACTTCCCTGCCTATTTTCTGGATACCAGCCCACAGATTACGCGTGCTCACTAATAATAATTTGTCATAAGCCCAGGGAAACTACATAAAAGGGATCAATGAAGTCCGCATAATTTGCAGTATTTAATGATGTAAAAATATGATTCACTTATCCACACATTCTTAATGACGCCGCTTAAGACAGCATCGCAGTGATAAATACCAGATGGCCCGTAGCGGATTTATTAACGCAGAGCTGGGTGTCCCCATCACCCCACCCAGCGCGCCTAAAATCCAAAGGGCGCATTCGTCATTACCATGAAGCCTGCGATCCTATTTGAATGAAAATAGTTCAGTAGATAGAGCAACAAATTGAGAATCCATTCGACTCTGGAAGATGACTATTAGCGGAGCGAATATGTCAAAGTGGGAGGGGCGTTACCTCTCCATAGCGAACTCTACTAGTCAACTATATAAAGCGTGTCACCCTTTAAATTTAAGCTTATTCTATGTCGCGGTTTGTGTGGTTCACGTCACAGTGCAGACTAAGTGTTTCTTTCTACAGTCATTGTGTAATAGGTGTGTGTGATATCCACATCAAGTACGGTGATCACTACTCCTCTTGCGATAGAGTGAATACAAAATATTATTGTGATATTCTATACAGGATAAATACATGGTTTTCATTTAAATACTGGGTCAAGCTATCTGTATCTGTATCTGCTTAGTAAGACAATAATTACGGAGAGCGAAAAATCAGTGTGCTATAGTTAGCTCATGTGCAGCTATCAGAGGCTATAAACGCTATCAAATAAGTGTAGTCATATTCGCCAGGAATGAGCAAGTGAAGTGGGACGCTCAGTCTGGAGATTAGACAAATGATCATTTATCGCTATCTGTAATGAACGGGGCCCGAGTGGCGATCTTCGGGGACATTAACCACTACTTGTGGTAGTCCATCTCGAGCCTATGAGTGGCCACTACCAATATCGCATTTATCTCGAAGTCAGATAAACAGCACTTCAAATAATTTGACTTAGATTTGTGTTCACATGTACGTGAGTGCCCCTTGAACCCAGTACCTACAGCTACGAGATCGCGTCTGTGTGCCGCGCTATTCTTGGGAGGAAGGACAGCGTGAGATTTCAACTCCTTGGAGGAAGCAGTTTCCAGTACATCATGAAGTCAGCGCGGAGCCAGATGAACCCAGGATCTTCTACTACCTAGATGGCGGTCATAGATATCTAAATTCATATGGGTATCGCCAGATGACAGCAGGTTACACAGCAAAATGATATGAACATTCCAGCGATATCTTAGCATAAAAATCCGTCAAAGTTCGCATTAATATAATAATTTAACTTTGTAGATAAGTTCAGCAGCATACATTTTGATTTCGTGTATTGTATGTAGATAGCGACATATATACGAGTTTCAAAGGGGTGCGGACATTTTTAGCTTTATTTTTCTTGTCTTCTGGGTGATTATTGGTTAATCACGAAAGATATCCCCGGGAATATGCATGAATTAGTGCTTAATGCCCTATATGTTGTTAAGTGTGTTTAGTGAAGCACTCGTAAGTGGGGTTAAATAATTCGGCTGACCACCATATATTCCCATTTTAAATGAGCTGGTATGATCTTCTTAAGTTCCGATTATGAATTGTCCAGGTGCTTCACAAATTAAATTTTGCATGGTTACAGGCATCCTCCTTTAGTTTAAGGATGCTGATGCGTGAAGAAAAAACGACGACTTATGCTATCGCATTTACGTTCTTACTCTTCTTATTTAACACTATGCACTGTTCCTAGAAATAGATAACATAGTAACATGATTCTTAGTGAATTCAGATTACAATATAGCAATGCTCATTTAATTTATTTTTGCCTCATAATAGAATAAATTTTCCTTTAAGCTAGTTAGTAGTTATATTCTTTATTTATTAACTTGATATCTTTCTGTTATTATCCACTCCCTATTTATCCCATAAGTTTTCATCGACGGTGATCTTAATTAACTTAATTTAATGCTGTAAAAGTCTAAAAATTGTAAGCCACTTTATAAATAAATAAATAAATAAATAAATAAATAAATAAATTAATTAATTAATTTAAAAAAATAAATAAATGTACATTTTCTTCGTAACTCTAACGGTTTTTGTAGAAAATTAAGCTTTCTTGTGCTTTTGGCTGTGCTCACCTTCACTAATGAATAGTCTACGGTTGTTGTAGAGTGCTAAGCGTGCTTATCCATATTTTGGAACTACTGTGAGCTGTAGTTTATTCATTCAGCCATTTTCATTATCATCATCGTCATCGTAATATATATCGCGTGTTTCTGTCTTTTTAATATGGCGTTGGTCCCGGATTCATATTTAGTGAATTTATAACTCACAATTCCTTTTGCGTCATTATCTAGATAATCAGTGCTTCAGGGCCAGCTTTACGCGGTGTGCTCTCTAGTGTCTCGAGTTGCTCATAAATTGGACTGAATAATATATTAAAAGGGTTTGTAAAAATATTTTCGATTCTTCATTCTCTTACAAGAAAAATCAGTATTTTGCCTTTTAATGTGACAGTCAAACCCATACAAATACCAGTGCTTCCCATCCTTGACTACTGTAATGTCATTCTTGTAGACACAACAAAAGAGCAGACTTCGAAACCAGCGAGCGCTTAATTGTTGCCTTAGATTTATTTACAGTTTGAGTTACGATACACATGCCACCCTATAATATCACACTATTTCATCGCTGATACCTGATAAATGACGAACGTATCACATACTGATACAGATAAACTGACTACTCACAGATGGCAAACCACTATGCACATCATCCCAGCTTAAGTATTTGTCCTCCTTTTACAGCAGTAATACCCGTTCTAGTTTTTCCCCTTATATTCCTATTCACCGGTCCTCTATGTATAACAATTCTTTTGTTATGAAGGGTTCCAGACTTTGGAATTCCCTGCCTCTGAGTGTCAGAAATACCACCTCATTACTTAAAAGACTGCTGTCGAAAGTACCTGCTGAATGCAGCTGACTAATTTGTGTGACTGGATGAGTGAATGACTGTGAGTTAGAAAAGCGTAATATATTATTGCGTATATTATTATTTACTATATATTATTATGTACTCTTAAGCTCTGTTCCAATGATGGATCACTACAGTGGTTATTGAGCCCCAACTTCGCCACCTACAAAGGCATAATAAATAACTAGATAAATAAATCCACACGAAGAACGTGTGTTTTAGCTAATTCTTGCTATTTGCTTTAAGTCGCACCGACACAGATAGGTCTTATGGCGTCGATGGGACAGGAAAGGCCTAGGAATGGGAAGAAAGCAGCTGTGGCCTTAATTCAGGTACAGCCCCAGCATTTGCCTGGTGGGAAAATGGGAAAGCACGGAAAACCATCTTCAGGGCTGCCGACAGTGGGATTCGAACCCACTATCTCCCGGACGTGAGTTCACAGCTGCGCGCCCCTAACCGCACGGCCAACTCTCACGGTAGTTAATTCTTTATAATGCAAGAAAACTATATTGTTTTCCCCAGTGAAACCTACCCTTTGTTTAATACATTTCCAAACGCGTGGAATTCTTTCTCTCTTTCTATATTAAACTGAGTTTCACTATCGATATATTTAATCCTAAGTGATTCTCTCTCCCTGCTTCTTCCAGTGGTTCACCACACAACAAACAACCATTCTCATCATTTTTTTTTTTTTGTTACTTGTTGAACGCCGCACTAATACATCGAAGGTCTTCGGTGACCGAAGGATGGGAAAGGACTTAGTTAATGGCTTTACTTAAGGTAATAATGTTATTGGTTTTACGTCCCACTAACTACATTTTTACAGTTTTCAGAGACGCCGAGGTGCCAGAAGTTTGCCCCGCATGAAAGAACGAATAAATCTACCGACGAGAGGTTGACGTATTTGAGCACCTTCAAATACCACTGGATTGAGCCACGATCGAACCTGCCAAGTTGGGGTCAGAAGGCCAACGCCTCAAACCGTCTGAGCCACTCTGCCCGGCACTAATTAATTACCTGGTGTAAAATTGGGCGACTACGGAAAAACCATCTTCAGGACTGCCGACGGTGGAATTTGAACCTACAATCTCCCGAATGCAAGCTCTCAGCTGTGCGAACCTAACCGCGCGGCCAACTCACTCGGTCTGTCTCTTTTTTTTAAATCTGTATTCGTGTACATACTCATGAACCACTAAACCACACTGTTTTCTTTCTTTTAATACCTTTTCCTAAGGTATAATATGGGGTCGGCACTAAATTTGATTAAGCTTGGTGTAGAATGGTGGTGGTAATTCCTCGAGGCAATTGGACACTGTGAATTAATCATACCACGATATTTCCATTCTTGGAGTAGCATCTTCATCATCAATGTATCATTGTGAGTCAACTGACATGTAATTTCTCCCCTCAGTTTTATTATCTTTAAAAGCATAACCAAAGAACTATTGCTGTTCTTTAGTTCGACCTACGCGGCCAGTGAGTGACTTCGGAACTGGCTGGCCGTGAATGTGTTAATATCAATTAACGAGAATTATGAGATCAATTCGATTTCATTTACAACGTCTAAGAACATCTGAGAATGTATCATCTGAACTATAATTGGTGCTGTAAGTATGCGTGAACAGATGTAGTAAATGGCATTTTTATCGCAAATGTGTGCCCAACAAGAATTCACGGTACCTATATTACCGCTGACTGGAGTTACCTAATGTTCTCTTATTTGTCTTAATGGTCTAATGAAATAGTAAGAATAGACGGCATCCCATTTCATACCTCACCGTGCAATGTCGAATTGGGTGTAGACATGCCACAATCAAGTTACTACCGATAGTTCTCAGCCTACAGAATAATAATAATAATAATAATAATAATAATAATAATAATAATAATAATAATAATACCGGGAGAGTTGGCCGTGCGGTTAGGGGCGCGCAGCTGAAAGCTTGCATTTGCATCCGAGAGATAGTAGGTGGTGGTGGTGATTATTGTTTTAAGAGACAGTAGGCCCTAAAAACTAGACAACCGTCCTCTATTTAACACTAATCAGAGGGGAAAAATGGGAAGGGATCCGACACTTCGAAAAATGAAGATGTTGGCCAAAGGAAGACAAGGGCCACGAAGGGCGTGAAAATGAAAGACTCCCTAGCCCTCGCAAACCTAATAGCGTCGGGGTCGGAAAAAACAAGAGTTGACCAGGGGAGGTCGGGTAGGATAGATGAAAGTGAGGAGCCTGGCACAAGTAAGTGGAAGCAATGCCAGGACTCAGCTAAGGGCCCCGTGGTCTCCAGCCCACGCTCCAAAGTTCAGAGCCACTGGGGCCCCTTTTAGTCGCCTCTTACGACAGGCAGGGGATACTGTGGGTGTTATTCTACCGCCCCCATCCACAGGGAGTAGAGATAGTAGGTTCGAACCTCACTGCCGGCAACCCTGAAGATGGTTTTCCGTGGTTTCCCATTTTCACACCAGGCAAATGCTGAGGCTGTACCTTAATTAAGGGCTTCCTTCCAAGTCCTAGGCCTTTCCTGTCCCATCGTCGCCATAGAACCTATCTGTGTTGGTGCGACGGAAGGCAAATAGCAATAAGAATAAGAAGAAAAATTAGGAATATGTAGGCTACAACAAAAAAGTGTTTATCTAAAAACCTCACAATACAACACTATAACGCAGTAGTCAAATTGGAATGCCTGTAGGCCAGTGAATGTCTAGTACTGAATTACAAGCTGAATAAATTAGAAGTAGGCCCTACTGCCAAAAAAAAAAAAAATACTCAGCCCGCTAAGGTCTACACAAGTCCGGAAATCAAGAAGTGATGATGAAATATACCAGAACATAGAAAGCATAACAGACACAATGCGGAAGAGGCGATTGATATTTTTTGGACATATATACAGATTGGATGACAACAGATC
Source organism: Anabrus simplex (assembly GCF_040414725.1). Lineage (NCBI taxonomy): Eukaryota > Metazoa > Arthropoda > Insecta > Orthoptera > Tettigoniidae > Anabrus > Anabrus simplex. The sequence continues at coordinate 476,698,163 of NC_090265.1, read as the reverse complement.
TTCAAGTATCTTTGGAACAAGAAGTCAACAACAACCTGTATTCATGAAGTCAAGAAAGATTTGGAAAGAAATAACACGAGGGAATAGGAAGCAACACAGAGAGAGACTTTTAGAAAGAAAGTGTTAATAATGGAAGGATCCCAAGGTCGGGAGGGAAAGAAATCAGGCTCAAAATGGTTCGAGAAGAGGAAAAGGAGGTATAATGAGCAGATGAAGGAGTATTGGAGGAAGAAGAAGGTACAACAAAGAATGTAGTATTGAAATTGTCACGTGGTACCTAGAAGACCCTAAGGGAGAAATATAATAATAAAAGAGAAAGAAAAATATTAAGAAAAATTCTGGGCCCAAATGTAAGAAAGGGGTAGAGGAGATTTGTATCAAAGAACTGAAGGGGTGTTTGAACTGACGAGAAAGGGTAGGTTTCTGTTCTATGGACACTTGTTGAGGATGGACAGTAATAGACTGATGAAGAGAATTTTTGAATTCTTTAGGAGGAGGGCCAACGGCCGTAGCCGTGTTGACACGCCGGATCCCGTGAGATCTCCGAAGTTAAGCAACATAGTGCGTGGTCAAAATGTGGATGGGTTGCCATGCGATGTTTGTGGGGGTAAGGGAATGGAGGAGCGTAAGGAAGTGGCCACCCTACCGCACGTAAACTCCGGCTAAGGCACACCTCTGCTGAGGTTCGGACCTGCATTCGGGCAGAATACACCCTTTCCTTTAGGAAGAGGAAGGCAAGAGCCGAAATGGTTTCAAGAAGTGAAATTGAAGTGAAGAAGATGGGGGTTTTGGAATATCATATCATGGACAGAGATCAATTTAGACAACTCGTCAAAACGTTTCATGTTTTTCAGAAGACTGGGAAAATGCTAGTGAAGAAAGGGAGGTCCTATGCGGGCAGAAGAAGGAAGTTGGACAAAGGATGAAAAGATACTGGCAGGGAGTGAAAGCAGAGAAGGTTAAACATACTGCAAAGATCGTCAAACGTGGTCCATAGACGGCAGAAACGACAATTTAAAATAATAGTAGTAAAATAATAATAATAATAATAATAATAATAATAATAATAATAATAATAATAATAATAATAATAATAATAATAATAATAATAATCAGAAGAAAATATATATTATTAGAAAAAGTAAGTCGAAAATAATTTTCCATTGCTCATCTAAAGCATTAGCCCTTCTCCTGGTGGTATGGAGGGTACATGAATACACCAAGCAAATATTATTTTAGCGTGCTGATAGTAAGTCTTTCTTATGCCTGTAGTGTACAACAAGAGAGTGTCATCGACAATAATGGTCCACTAAGAGGAGAGGTGCTTCTAAAATATTTGTATTATATGCAACTGTAGTAAAATTCATTGCTCGTTATTCTGACAATTAACATTAATAAGCATGTATTATCGGATTTTAGTTTATTATCATCCCAGTAGAAAATGACCATCGGAAGATAACATTTCAAAATGTTACAAGATTTTATCTGCTCCTATATATTTGCAGGCATTAATATTCTAAATGAATTTCGATAAATATTTCGAAATAAGATTTCATTCTAGAATTTAACTTCCTAGTTAACTACTGTAGAACGAAGCATGATTTTTCAAAATTAAATAGGTCGGTCTTCAAAATTGCTAAGTGTCTATTTTACTACCGAGAAGGAGGTCAATGGATTTTAATTTCTTATTTTATCAAGACGGTCAGTAGAGATTATATTACCGATCTTGGTAGCTGCAGTCGCTTAAGTGCGGCTAGTATTCGGGAGATAGTGGGTTCGAACCCCATTTTCGGCAGCCCTGATGACGGTTTTTCGATGGTTTCCCATTTTCACACCAGGTAAATGCTGGGGCTGTACTTTAAAAGTAAAGCAAGCACATACTTCCATGACCGAGCGAGTGGCTGCGTAGCTGGGCCATGTAGCTGTCAGCTTGGATTCGGGAGATCGTGAGTTCGAACCCCACTGTCGACAGCCCTGAAGATGGTTTTTCCGTGGTTTCCCATTTTCACAGCAGGCAAATGCTGGGGCTGTACGTTCATTAAGGCCACTTACTTCCCATTCCTAGCCCTTTCCTCTCCCGTTGTTGCCATGACACCTATCTGTGTCGGTGAGACGTAAATCAACTTGCAAAAAAAAAAATATTATTATTATTATTATTATTATTATTATTATTATTATTATCCCCCGTTGCGAACGAGACAATTGTGCGCCATCGTCGATGGCCTTTTACAAAGGTTACTGTGATTCAAATCTTGGTCAATACAAGAATAATATTCTGCATACCGAGCTCGATAGCTGCAGTCGCTTAAGTGCGGCCAGTATCCAGTATTCGGGAGATAGTAGGTTCGAACCCCACTGTCGGCAGCCCTGAAAATGGTTTTCCGTGGTTTCCCATTTTCACACCAGGCAAATGCTGGGGCTGTACCTTAATTAAGGCCACGGCCGCTTCCTTCCCACTCCTAGCCCTTTCCTGTCCCATCGTCGCCGTAGACCTATCTGTGTCGGTGCGACGTAAAACAACTAGCAAAAAAAAAAAAAAATTCTGCATAAAATTATAATTTCTAATGATCATGGCTTTAGATAAACTGCCATACCAAACTGATAAATTTTCACTTTATGTATACTAGTGTTAGTCTCAGGAACCTCTGTGGCTCAGACGGCAGCGCATCGGCCTCTCACCGCTGGGTTCCGTGTTTCAAATCCCAGTCACTCCATCTGAGATTTGTGCTGGACAAAGCGGAGGCGGACAGGTTTTTTTCTGGATACTCCGGTTTTCCCTGTCATCTTTCATTCCAGCAACACTCTCCATTATCATCTCATTCCATCTGTCAGTCATTCATTAAGCTTTGCCCCAGAGGAGTGCGACATGCTTTGGCAGCCGGCTCAATTCCTATCCTCGCCGCAAGATGGGGCTTCAATCAGGTGTCCGGACATTTGCGGTCACGGACAATTGCGGTCATCACAAAATCACGGACATTTGCGGTCACTGCAGCAGTGGGTGGGCCTCATTAGCTTAATCTCCGGGTATCCCCTCCTTGCAGATCAACATGTTTCTCTCGCCGGCATTGTTTAGAGAATGATACCTTCAGACACAAACACAATTCTATATCGAAACTTCCTGGTGTATTTACTGGTGTGTGCTGTAATGGATTTGACATTCACTAATAAGGCAACTGGTTATATGTACAGAAAGTATAGGGAAGGTCAACATGAAATCGTTACCTGGGTGTGTCTGGAGGAGAAGAACAAGTCATGTCATCTTTCTGGTAACATACAATTCTGTAGATGATAAATAAATATATTCTATTTCATATCCGGCCCCTCTTGGTCAACTCTTGTTCTCTTCCGATCCCACGGTACGATGTTTAGCAAGTCCAGGCAGTCTTTCATTTTCACGTCCTTCGTGGCCTTTCCCTTCTTTTTTTCCCCTAAAAGGGAGTCGGACCTATTCGAATTTTTCTGTTTATTTTTAATGGAGGATGGTGGCACCGTTCTAATTTCTCACAAAAGCACTAATCACCACCATCATGAAAACGAAATCATCAATCAGTCACTACTGATCTGCATTTAGTGCAGTTGCCCAGGTGGCAGATTCCCTATCTGTTGTTTTCCTATCGCCGCGGTGTGAACGGTGTTGTACACATGTTGACTTGGCCCTGCTTTTTGCCGGATACCTTCCTAATTTCAACCCTGCGTGGAGACCGTTCCTGATGTCAACCCTGTGTGGAGGGATGCATTCACTATGGTGATTTTCTGCGGTATTTGTTAGTGTAGTGCGTTAACCAGATGCGATTAAAATCCCCGACCCGTCCTGGAATCGAACCCAGAACCTATGATTCGAATACCTTGACGCCAATCATTTAGCTAATATAAAAACGAAATATGAGTTAAAAATTTGAAGTACACACAGAAAATAATAATTTTATTTGCAGGCTTAAAGATTTTGTTCCAAGGCTTTGTAATTTTTCACAAGCCCGTATATTTGATATTTTAACTCTAATACTCCACAAAGTGAATTTTTATATACAAACATCAGAGGCTAATTCAATAAATAAGTTTCCTATTTATTTATCGTGGAATAATTAAAGGTAGGCCAAGGTAAAAAACACTGTTTTATTCTGCACCAGTCCTTCATTTTTAGAAAAACAAAAGTTAATTCATCGTTAATTAATTAAATTTATTTATTTATTTATTTATTTATTTATTTATTTATTTATTTATTTATTTATTTATTTACTGACCTCCGTGGCTAGGTGGCAGCGCACCGGACTCTCACCGCTGAGTTCCGTGGTTCAAATCCCGGTCACTCCATGTGAGGTTTGTGCTGGACGAAGTGGAGGCGGGACAGGTTTTTCTCCGGGTACTCCGGATTTCCCTGTCATGTTTCATTCCAGCAACACTCCCCAATATAATTTCATTTCATCTTTCAGTCATTAATCATTACCCCAGAGGAGTGGGACAGGCTTCGGCAGCCGGCACAATTCCTATCCTCGCCGCTAGATGGGAGCTTCATTCATTCTATCCCTGACTCGGTCAAATGACTGGAATCAGGCTGTGGATTTTCATTTATTTATTTACTGATTTATGTATTTATTTATTTCTGGTAGTCTAACGTCATGCTAACATATTTTTCGGAGAAAATGCGATGGGAAACAATTAGACTCAGTGACTCACACGGTTGAGGCGCTGGTCTTCTGGCCACAACTGGCAGGTTCGATCCTGCCATCCCACGCTCCCAAGTTGTGAGCGCCCGGGGCCCCATTTAGTCGCTTCTTACGATAGGCAGGGGATACCGTGGATGTATTCTTCGTCTGCGTCCCCGACCCACAGGGGGGCACAACGTCCAAATTCGAGTACCGGTACATACAATAATTTGGTCGACAGTAAATTATATGTTTTTTTAAATGCTGATTCCCATCACACTTTATCCAGGCTTTAGATTGGCATAATTATTGTATTGAAATAATTTTGGCATGTTTAAAATCAGCTGAACTAAAGCTTCGTCAATTATTTTTGTCGCTTTTAGGTAAGCGTCGTTATAATTTAGTTCCTTTGTACAAGATAATCATACTTAAGTCGCTTTTCAAGCTTAACGAGAAATTTAGGAAATACACAAACACACTCTCACTCGCACTCAATTAAAAATGTTGATCTGCAAGGAGCGAGCAGGTGCTCAGGCAGGTTAGCGGGGATACCCCGAGATTAAGCTAATGAGAGCCATCCCCTGCTGCAGTGACCGCAAATGTCCTGTGACAACTGGGGAATTTCTGTGAGTGGGCACAAGTTTATCTCAGTGACCGCAAATGTCCGGCGACCGCAAATGTGCGTGACCGCAATTGTCCGGCAACCCTTCAATCATTCCATCCCTGACCCGGACAATGACTGGAAAACAGGTTGTAGGTTTTCATTCATTTTCTGTGTTAGTCTCAATACGAGCTGGGGTATTCGAATTTTGTTTTGAAAAAGGTATCTGTTACCGTACTTGAACATCTTCTTCAACAATAATCTGTGTCATTACATCAGTGGTAAAGTGTTTGACTCGCAATTCAGAGCTCACGGGTTCGATCCAGGCTGATTTAGTCGATTTTTGATGGATGACCAAATCTTAGCCCTCAATATAATTATTTTTAGCATCTTAAAGATATCTGGTGGCGCACTCAGTGTCACCCGACAAATTGAACTTAACATAGACCGGGCGAGTTGGCCGTGCGGTTAGGGGCGCGTAGCTGTGAGCTTGCATTTGGGAGATAGCGGGTTCGAGCCCCACTGATTTCAGCCCTGAAGATGGCAAATGCTGGAACTGTAGCTTAATTAAGGCCTCAGCCGCTTCCTTCCCACTCCTAGGCCATACCTATCCCATCGTCGCCATAAGACCTATCTGTGTCGGAGCGACGTAAAACATAGCCCCATTATCATTTCTAGTAGAATTCCGCTTTCGTTTCTAGATAGCAGAACAATCGGAATATCAAAATTGATAGGCAAGTCACCTAGATGGCACCGCATAAAAAGGCCTGTGTGAATTTAGATGAGGCAATTAGATGATGATGATGATGATGATGATTATTATTATTATTATTATTATTATTATTATTATTATTATTATTATTATTATTATTATTATTATTATTATTATTATTATTATTATGACAGTCAAAACCCCTTTCATTTAACTACTCGTGAGTGGCAACAAACTATGCCGGTATTCAATTCCCAATCTTGATACAGGACGTGAATGCATGGAGGTGTTTCTAGGTTGGATATTGCATTATGGAAAGGGTTAACCACTACTAGTCAGTGCTTGTGTACTTACAGTGACGAGCTGTCGGGAATTACTAGGATTACGATGACAAGTACAGAGGACACCTGGTCATTGTTTGTTTCTCCGAATGTGTAGATAAGGGATGTTAAGTATTGGGCAGTCCCAATGCATCACAACTGCCCACGTTATGTTGACGTAACTCTCTCTGTAAACCTCCGATTGGGAAATGGTTGACAAACTATTACTTAAATATATTACTGAAATTGCTATATAATCATACAAACCCCTTTCATTTAACTACTCGTTAGTGGTAAAAACTATGCCGGTATTCATTTCCCAATTGCTATATAATCTGTTCTAGTTTTTACGTAGAATAGGCTATGGCTTACGTTGAAAATGAAATGAAATGGCGTATGGATTTTAGTGCCGGGTGTGTCCGAGGACATGTTCGGCTCGCCAGGCACAGATCTTTTGATTTGACTCGCGTAGGCGACCTGCACATCGTGATGAGGTTGAAATGATGATGAAGACGACACATAAACCCAGGCCCAGTGTCAGCGAAATTAACCAATGATGGTTAAAATTCCCGAATCTGCCGGGAATCGAACCCGGGTCCACTGTGACCAAAGGCCAGCACGCCAACCAATTAGCTGACGTTTCTTTCCTGTAATGGGTACGTTAAATCGCTAAAGCTACGTGCGTCCCAAAAAATTGTTCACTGGACTTCCCTTCCACAATTATTTTAAAACTATAAAAGCTAGCGAAATATAATTAATGGGAAGAAAAGTGTCTACTCAAATAGTTTAGCCTTTCATTGCTCTTCTCACCTCCCTGGCTTTCACCGTACCGAGAAGCGTATATCCCAGGGTGCTAGTGGAGTCCGGCCATTCACAAAATGGTCTCCGCAGAGCCATTAGTCGGCGGCCGTTTCGAGCAAGGTCCGTAGTCCACGTGCAAATCCTGATATCACGCACCGCGAAGTGTCGTTCCTTGCGTTTATGCTGATATGTTGTATATAGATTCTTAGATAATTGGATGCGATAGTAAAAAATTGTGATATGTCTCAATACCTCAATTTAAGGGAGGTTCTAGTCTGCCACAAACAGAAACAAGAAATAATTAGTAGAAAGGAATCTAAAAAGCCGAAATATCCAGTGCTGAGCGTGATAAAGCCAAACAGGACTGAGTAACTCTGATGGAAGAGCGCTAGCCTTCTGATCCCGGCTCAGCCCGATAGAACGTGCTCAAATACGCCAGCCTCATACCGGCAGATTTGCAGGCACGTAAAAGAATTCTCACGGGACAAAATCCCGGCATCTCGGTGTCTCCTGAAAACGTTAAAGTAGTTAGTGGGACGAAGAAATCATTAACGTTATTACTAAGAAAGCGAGGCAACCGAGCGCCCCAAACGGCATCCGAGTATTTTTATTGCGCCCGTCTAGCCTTAAGGATGTTAACATGCCCGAAAACATTCAAAAGGTTATAATCGAAGCGATGAATATTGGAAATAGTGTGACACCCATTCTATTATTAAAATTTAAAACCTGGAAAAAACTCTCCTTGGAGACTAACCTATGAGATCACAAGACAACCGCTCTGTATAGAAGAACTGCGTTTAAAAATACAATTGACTTCTAAGACACAGTACCAAGCTTTACATCAAGAACTGCAGAATGAAAAAACCTGCAAAAATCTTTCCTTCGAGACTAACCTATGAGACCACAACACAACCGTTCTGTATAGGAACTGCGGTTAGAAATACCATTGCCTTTTAAGACACAATACCAAGCTTTACATCAAGAACTGCAGAATGTAAAAACGAATATATGGATTGATTTTTATGACGAGGCGGGTTGGCCGTGTGATTATGGACGCGTAGCTGTGAGCTTGCATCCGGGAGATAGTGGGTTCGAACCCCACTGTCGGTAGCCCATGGTTTCCTATTTTCATACCAGGCTGTACCTTAATTAAGGCCACGGCCGCTTCCTTCCCACTCCTAGGCCTTTGCTTTCCCATCGTCGCCATAAGACCTATCTGTGTCGGTGCGACGTAAAAAATCATTTTAAAAAACATCCTTTTACCAAATAGATTGCACGATGTCAGAATGGATGAATTCTTAGTACGAAATGCCGCATTCCACAACGCCCTTATTAAATGTTCAAAAAATCTTTGAAAAGGGCAGACAAAACAATACAGTATGACTACGAAAAGCCTATCAAGGCGAGTTATCTGACCTATTTATAACGAATGCTGCGGGGCAGTGCGGGTCCTCTAGTTATTATTATTATTATTATTATTATTATTATTATTATTATTATTATTATTATTATTATTATTATTATTATTATTATTATTATTATTACACATTGTCCATCATTCTCGGAAACTACTGATATTATTTACACGAGTCTCAGTACTACCGCAAGGAAAGAAGCTATCAGTAGATTTCATTAGACCATAAACATTCAAGAAATGGGTCGAAAAAAGTAACACTTAGAAGTTCTGAAAGACGAGATAACGGTATTTACATTAAGTCTTGAACAGTAAGAAAATAGCAAATAGGCCGTTTGATGACTTACGATCTGTGATATAAGGTGACATTGCTCCCCTCTGAGAGATAAGAAAACGAAGGGTAAAAATTCTTTCCTTTTCTTTTTCCTGTCATTGTGTATATTTTTTCTCCCACGTAGGGTGCTTGAAGGAATCTGGTGTTAAGGGTAATTCTAACAGACGACAGCAGTGGAGCAATTTGGTTTACGATGGCTATTACTCTTTAATGGTTTGGTATTGCAAGCAACTAAATGCTACCAGACATCATCAACTTAATGAAGCCATTACATCAATGATACAGACACCAACTCTCCAAGTAGAAAAAACACAACAACCTTCTTTTTAATTTCTAGTCGATTGAGAGTGGTATTTATAATACTCGTCTACGTTTAACATTGTATTCAGTACAGAGCATATTATATTATGATGATTTATGAACACAATTAATCTGCCTAATTCCCTCCCTCATCAGAAAATACTTTAAGGATTGTTTCAATTAAACTTGAATTAAGACTGAAATGAAAGTTAATAGCTGGTCATATAAAGCCCTTTATATTATTTCTCATAGTAACAAATTTCGTAGGCCTGCGTTAACTATTATTGGAGAATTAAGTCAGTGTTGAGAGTTCAAGCCATTTTAGTCCCTGTAAATATTATACAGATACACATATACTAAGAAAGACATCAAAACAAATAAAGGGGCACATACAAATTCACCGGGCGAGTTGGCCGTGCGCGTAGAGGCGCGCGGCTGTGAGCTTGCATCCGGGAGATAGTAGGTTCGAATCCCACTATCGGCAGCCCTGAAAATGGTTTTCCGTGTTTTCCCATTTTCACACCAGGCAAATGCTGGGGCTGTACCTTAATTAAGGCCACGGCCGCTTCTTTCCAACTCCTAAGCCTTTCCTATCCCATCGTCGCCATAAGACCTATCTGTGTCGGTGCGACGTAAAGCCCCTAGCAAAAAAAAAAAAACATACAAATTCCAACATTGAAAATTACACCATTTGTAAATGTTGTTCTTCCAATCCTGTACGTCATATCAGAATGAAATTCGGTGTGCGTTATATTTGAAGCTTGCTGTTAAATATATGGAAAAATCTATTAACTGAATTGTTACAATTATTGGTTGTTTTACTGTAAAATATCCATTCCAAAATTTTCACCAAACTGTACTTTTTTAAGATTCTTAACATTTCTGGAGCGATTTATTTCATGTTCTATAGTCAGTAGTTGGACTAATAACCTGAATGTCAATGGTTAAGGTATTTGTACTGTAAGAGAAAGAAAACCCATTTCTTAAAACTTTGAAACTATGCCATTTCACGATCAGAAAATATTCTATAATAAACATATGTTAAAGATAGGCTAAAAATTGAGGTGCAGATTATAGACAGCACTAAGAAGGACGGTCAAAATTTCATGATTAAATCTGTAGGAGTTATGATGTAGATACTTTAAAAAGCACAGTTTTAGGCTGATATTGGTTTAAATGATCACAACTCCGGTCACATGGGAGTACATCTTAATATATAACTCGGTCAATTTTATAATGAAAACCTACAACCTGTTTTCCAGTCATTGACAGGGTCAGGAATGTAATGAATGAAGCATATTATAGGCTGTTAGTACAATGGGGTCGCCACTCCCAAAGTGATATATTAATGACTGATAGATGATATGAAATGAGAATGGAGAGTGTTGCTGGAATGAATGATGACAGGGAAAACCGGAGTACCCGGAGAAAAACCTGTCCCGCCTCCGCTTTGTCCAGCACAAATCTCACATGGAGTGACCGGGATTTGAACCACGGTATCCAGCGGTGAGAGGCCGACGCGCTGCCGTCTGAGCCATGGAGGCTCTGTCAATTTTATAGATATCTAAAAAAACATTCATAGGCATGAAGGTAATAATAATTTCGTGTGGCTGTGTCTAGCCGAGTGCAGCCCTTGTAAGGTAGACCCTCCGATGAGGGTGGGCGGCATCTGCCATGTGTAGGTAACTGCGTGTTTATTGTGGTGTAGGATAGTGTTATGTGTGGTGTGTGAGTTGCAGGGATGTTAGGGACAGCACAAACACCCAGCCCCCGGGCCACTGGAATTAACCAATGAAGGTTAAAATCCACGACCCGGCCGGGAATCGTACCCGGGACCCTCTGAACCGAAGGCTACTACGATGACCATTCAGCCAACGAGTCGGACGGCATGAAGGTGAAGGTTCCCTACAGTTGAACGTGTTAAAAATGAATAGATTTTTAATCTTGGAAGGTGAACGGGCAATTATACCACACCTCTATCAATACATGTCCTCGCTCCGGAGGCTAGTTGGATCCCCAATAGTTCAACCATCAGTTTCATAGATCGGCAAGTTGTCACTGAGTAATTTTCCTGTCGCCTTTCTTGAGTAGAATGAGGGTGACAAAGTTGATCCGACCCGATATTAATTTATTTTTGTTGCTTTTAAGAGCCGCAAAATGGCGTTTTTGTAATAAGAGAAGGATGAGAAAGATGAAAATGGAGGCAATCTAATTAAGCATAAGATAAAACAAGACCAACTAAGGGAAACAGACAGGAATGTTGTGATCCAAGGTTAGAGAACCACACTGAGGACACGTGAAAACGTTATTACTTTTTTGCAATGCCACCAAGGCACTCCTCATCAAACTTATCAATCTTTGGATTATGATGTTTCTCTGTGCATAAAAAATGACAGGTGGTCTCTTGCTTTTCCAGTCTTACCAAGGTGAGTGTATTCCAACCCCTAGTCGTTTTGGGTGTTATATGAGATTTGGAAGCCTTCGTCAGCGCCGACTACCTACTTTTAATTGTAGAAATAATAATTGGAATTACAGAGCCAGTTACCTACGCAGTATGGTCACTTAGTTGTGGGCTTACAATCAGGAGATGGTTGGTTCGAGCCCAGGAGTCGGCAGATTATATAGGACGATTTTCCGTGGTTTCCCATTTTCATTCCATGTTGGGGCTGTACCTTAATTAAGGCGGCCACTACTGCTTCCTTCTCAGTCGTAGACCTGCCATATCCTACAGTTGCTATAAGACCTCTCTGTGTTGGCGGAACATAAACAAATGAAAAAAATATTACAAATCATTATTCTTGCCCCTATCTTCTGAAAATCATAGAAAAAGGGATTATCTCGCTCCAGTTAGCAATTGAGTGTGGATGAATCATAAACAGTAGAGCTGGGCTGTGTGTCCTAGTGCCTCCTTTTCCTCAGCACTACACCATTTTCTCCACCACATGAGCATTCTTTATTTCTTCAAACTAAAAATTAAACAAATTCCTTTAGCGTATTTAATCACGATCTTGCTCTTTGGGACTGGCTACTTAAATTGACAGGCTGAAGACGCCCTTCTCAGTATTAACATCTGGCACCCTGTCCTAGTAATTGAAGTGATGTCACCGAGCGAGTTGGCCGTGCGTTTAGGGGTGCGCAGCTGTGAGTTTGCATTCGGGAGGTAGTGGGTTCGAAACCCACTGTCGGCAGCCCTGAAGATGGTTTTCTGTTTTTCCCCATTTTCACACCAGGAAAATGGAACTAACCGAGGCAACAGACCCAGCTACAAACAGAGGATTGTGTAGGCATTTAGGTAATTCACAGAAGGTAGCTGACTGAACGGACGCTTTCCTTTCACTTCTAGCCCTTTCCTATCCCATCATCGTCATAAAACCTATGTGTGTCGGTGCTACGTAAAGCAACTCTTAAAAAAAATGAAGTGATGTCAAACATGTGCCGTTTTTATTACGATCTTTTTCGTTATATATTTGATGCCAAAAGACAAGTTTCGATGGCCATATTTCCTATCCGCTCCCAAACTTGATCTTTTTAATTGCACTGGATACTTTACGGTATACCTCTTACAACTAGATCTGCCTACATACTTTTATTTACCTACTCGTAAACTAGTAGTTGCCAACTGTTCAACATGTATTCCAATTCTACATTATTATAATTTCGACGAGCGTGCACACTAATATCTTAACATTTCATTTCAGTCCCCATAATGTAATATTTGGAACATTTTCTGCACATCACGCAGAGGGCAAAATACCGACCCGCAATACATTTTTCGTCCATGTTGAAAGACAACTACCGGGCGAGTTGGCCGTGCGCGTAGAGGCGCGCGGCTGTGAGCTTGCATCCGGGAGATAGTAGGTTCGAATCCCACTGTCGGCAGCTCTGAAGATGGTGTTCCGTGGTTTCCCATTTTCACACCAGGCAAATGCTGGGGTTGTACATTAATTAAAGCCACGGCCGCTTCCTTCCAACTCCTAGGCCTTTCCTATCCCATCGTCGCCCTAAGACCTATCTGTGTCGGTGCGACGTAAAGTCCCTAGCAGAAAAAAAAGACAACTGTCGTTACATTCACCCTTAAGAGTGTATTACGGGTCAGTATATTATCACATCGTAAGTTATTAACTATACCTGGAATGTAGACTACAGAGAAAGTGTAACATTTTCCTTTCCAAAGAAGATTGTTGAAATGGTGAAAGTAATAGCTTGGTCCAATCCACATTATCGAATGCCTTTTCTAGATCTACGAACGCTATGTTCTTGGGCTTGTCCTTCTTTTCGATCATCTAGGATTCCGGAGATGGTTGTAGCCCTGAAGAATATTTTCAGTGGTTTCTCATTTTTATACTACCTGTCATTAATTAATACCATGGCCAGTTCCTTCCTAGTCCCGGCTCAGTTCTATCCAAATTGTGCATGTGCGACGTAAAACAAATAGCAAAAACGAATGATACCTATCACAGGACAAGACTTGGCTGCCAAAATGCAACCACCTATTTGACCTGTGTGTGGATTTCGGCTATATGTTCTCCGTAACCTGGTGTGCTACTTTATTTAATACGTTGTGTTCTCCGCAGGGACTCCGAGAGGCTGTAGGGAAAATGCCTCCAATGAAATGGCGTATGGCATTTTGTGCGGGGAGTGTGCGAGGACAAGTTCGGCTCGCCAGATGGAGGTCTTATGATTTGACATCCGCAGGTGACCTGCGCGTCGTAAAGAGGATGAAATGATGATATAGACGACAGGAAAATTAAAAAAAGATTGGACCCAACTACTGAACTCTTTAGTTTACGATGACGGTGGGACAGGAAAGGGCTAGGAACGGGAAGGAAGCGGCCGTGGCCTTAATTAAAGTACAGGACCAACATTTTACTGGTGCACCACGGAAAACCACCTTCATGGCTGCCAAAAGTGGGGTTCGAACCCACTATCTCCAAGATGAAAGCTCACAGCTGCGCACCCCTCACCACATGGCCAACTCTCCCAGTGTATCTTAATTACAGCTACAGTCGCTTCCTTCCCATACCTACTGCTGTCCTATCCCTTCGTAGCTAGAAGACCTCTCTGAGTCAATGCGATATCAAACAAATAGCACATAGATTTACTGACACGTGAATAACTCCTGCGTGGAAAAAATCCGGCACCTCAGCGTCTCTCAGAACTGTAGAAATAGTTACTGGGGCTTACAATCGAGAGTATTATTATTATTATTATTATTATTATTATTATTATTATTATTATTATTATTATTATTATTAACGTCCGGCTCTATGGCTAATTTGTTATCGTGCTGGCCTATGGCCCAGAGGGTCCCGGGTTCGATTTCCGGCCGGATAGGATAATTTAACCTTAATTGGTTAATTTCCTTGGCTCGGGGACTGGGTGTTTGTGCTGTCCCCAACATTCCTGCAACTCACACACCACACATAACAATATCCTCCACCATAATAACACGCAGTTAACTACACATGGCAGATGCCGCCTACCCTCATCGGAGGGTCTGTCTTACAAGGGCTGCACTCGGCTAGAAATAGCCACACGAAATTCTTATAATTGATTAATTAATACATGTGTCGAATAAACAAGTAATGCCTCACCAGAATTAATTTACATCCCTGTATGAACTTAACCGTCTTCTAAACTTCGCTGAACTCGGCCGATGTCGAAGCCGTATACCTTCATGAGAGTAATGATTACACGAATTTCATTTAGAATAGGCAATAAATCAATAATAGAACTACAGTGCTGCCGGATTCAAAATTATATATTCGAGTTTAATCTTCTATGCAACAGGAACGGATGGGCCAAAATCAAAACTAGTTATATTGAATTAAAGCTTCCCGATTTCTGCGTTTCAGAATGTGTACAGTATTCTTTGACATGCGCATGCCTTTATATACTTCAACCGGTACGGAAAATAATAAACTATTTCTCCACTTTCTACGGACAAAACCCGAAAATGTAACTCCATCAACTAAGAAACCACCATCCGATCATAACACAATTGTAAAACATCATAATACTAAGTGTTCTTAATATTATACTTCTATTGTCACTGTTTAGGACGTTGTTATCAAATTAATTTGGAAAGGGTATTTCATTGCTGCAAAGTCAGAAAAATGTCATGAACATCGTTATGAACACCGTAATTACTGTTTTCACAGTCAATGCTTAAAGTATATATATTATCCGCTGAAATTTTAGGATTATTATATGTCAGAAGAATTTAGAAAGTGCCCAGCTGATAATACAACCAACACTCAGTCTGTCTTAGCGCGGTTTATAGAGCGCTGTGTTGGCGCGTTCACTAACTCTCTCGCGCTCGGCGCTATATTTTTGTAGATATATTTCATTAACTCTGTCTAAACATGGAAGCCATATTTCACAAAATGATAGCCTCGAACATTTCCCAACAATTCTTTTCATGCGGTCTTCGGACTTCCAAGGCAGGTTTCAAAAAGAGTGAGTTATGTTATGATTTAAATCATAATCAATAATAGTCCTTAAAATGTACACAGTACTGGTATGTCAGGTTTCGTCGTCGTCATTCTTATTTACATATCTGCAGAAAATTTATATTGACAAACCTCCTCATCAGACGATTTTCTTTTTGCTGATGAATCAGAGCCTAAATCTATGCTATTTAAAATCGGTTGTATCGAAGAAATATTATCAAGGAGTTCATACTCCTGGTATGACTTCCAAATTTATAGTCATGCTGAATATAGTAGTTTTCATAATTCATATATCATAGTTAACGACGCTTAACCCAGAAGATCTTACATTATTTTCAAGGTAGGGTGATTATTCCTGTTAAACGTGGTACCTCTGATCGTTTGCTATACTTTTACAGAAGTAAATCGCACCTTACGCAACCTCGATCTCTCCAGAAATCGTGATATCTGTGGAATATTGATCGTGAGTGAGGACAGAAAATCCACTATGAGAATGTAACCGTTTCATCTGCTTACGATGAATTCCGTAGCAAGTCAGGCCTTGTCGGTAACCGAGCGGTAAGCAGCAATAGCGCTGGAGTCTCATGTCGTGCCACAATAAACATTTCTTCTCCTTCATATAAAAATCAATATGAGATCAAATAATTAGTGTAAAAACTCCATAAAAATCGATTAAAAATAATTATTGTATTCATGAAGATTAATTCACCATCTAATCTTGCAGTGCTGAGAAATCCGTTCCATGATAAATTTATAACAAAGTCTGTAATTTTGGAAAACTATTAAGAGCACTTAGGGTATTACGTATTAAGGAGAAACTCCGGAGATAAAAATTGATATTTTGGTGAATTTTTTATGATTGAAATTGAAAGGATTGAGTTTAATTTTTCTTGTCACGAAGTTATTCCGCTGAATTCAAATAATTTATCACTGTATTGCTGCTTTGTTTATCAATTCTAACTTTACATTTAAATCCCATTTTCCTCCCATAATATTCTGCCAAATGTAACAAAATTTGTATGGTATATGTATCACAGCTATATTAAGAAACCTGCTTATTGAATTTCTGATTGCAGAATTTTTTCAAGTCGTAGGGATTTTTAAGTCCAAAATTTTACACAAACTTTAGTACGATATATCTCCATATACAAATTATGTACAGAAAATTCTATACCCAGTGCTTTTAAAAGAATTATTATCAACATAATTACGAATTAACATTAACATGTTAATTAAATTTCATGAAAGAAATGGAATTAAAAATTTTAAAATAGTTGGAAAAGCTATTAATTGTACCCGGTATATGAAAGGAATGTTCATGATATTTCTACTTTTATGTAGATGACATTCCCACAAAGTTCCGTGAAAATCCATACATTAGGTAAAAATATCTTTTTATCTCCGGAGTGTCGCCTTATGAGTTTATTATGATGCAACACCATGTTCTTATTTTTCAAAGTTTTAAAGATAATGTCGGTCCGTAGAAGGCCAAAACATGCAACAAAATATTCCATACCACTCCTAAATGCAGAAGGAATGCAGGTATAATTTGGTGCAAATAGGAGTGAGATTAGTCCACCCACTTGTGTTTCATCGACGTTTAAGCTGGAGTATCCATACTTTTAAATCCAACAATACGTGCTCATTAATGACTTGAGTTATGCCGGGACAGAAAAGTGTCAGAAAATGCGTGTGAAACATGAACACCTGAGGTGTGTTACTCAATGTACTACATTAGGCAAACAGCTCGGCGGATGGTCAAACTGGATGTATCAGTGTGTCATGCAAATACTGAGATTGGATCACCCATTGTTAGCCGCTTTTGTACTCCTCAAAGTGCGTGTCTTAATGTCCACATTGGCATATCTCACATCACTCAATTCCCAGTCTTGGAGTGACTCTGGCAGTTACGTGTAGTGATAACTGTTAATGTCTCTTCCATGACTGCAAGTCAATGACACAGTACATATCCCATCAAAGAAAATATTTCTTCCGGGTTAGCTTACAGAGAAATAACGATTATCATATTATAAGTTAGGAATTTATTTCCAGCCAAGATCATCAGTTTCATCCCGGGTGAGATTGCTAGATCCTAGCAAAATGTATAGCTCACAACTCAGTAGGTACATGTCGGCATTTAAAAGACCCCATGCCGAGCAGGGTAGCTCAGACGAAAGTTACCAGTTCTCGATTCCAAGGCCGCAGGAGCACAATTCTAACTGGATTAAACAAGATATCACTTATTTACAAAGGAAACTTCCTTCAAATTTAAAGAACACTGAAAATGGGTTCCCTCTGGTTAACATTTTCAATAAACAGGATCGTTTATGTACTCTTCTGGATGCAAAATTCCCTCTGTGGATCATTGTTATAGTGTTGGCCTGCGGGTCCCAAGGTCATGGGTCCAAACCCCGCAAAGATAGCCGGATATTTGAAGGGTCGTAAAATGTTGGCACGTAAAAGATATCTGGTGACAGATTTCACATTTATTCGGCAAACGTAATTTCAACCGCAGGTCCCGCAACAGAGTTCTAGTTTCTCTACCATTCATTATAATAAAATAGGACATCAAAATCGATACGCAGGCAGCCTAAATGGCACAAACATATCTGCACATGTTAGTTTAGGATATAATTATTATTCGGATACAAATACACAGTTTTTTTATTATTTGTTCGGGGCGTTGATCCATGCGGATCTTTTGCCCCTTTTGGCAGCATATTGTATGAACCTGCGTGTAATTGGAATTGCGGTCGTGTGGAATGCTGTGTGTGAGGAAAGGAAGATTAAGGACGTCACAAAACACCCAGACCCCCCAGGCCAGAGATATTAATCATTACAATTAAAACCGCTGACCCGGCCGTGAATCGAACCCGCAACCGCCGGGTGACGGACGGACGGATTGCCCCCTACACCGCGGGGACGGACACAGCTTATGTTAGTTCCCTTCGTAAAGTACCAGTGCCACCATCGGAGTGGATACTCGATAATTCTGACAGAGAACGCGATGCTGTGTTTGTTAATTACTGCAGTCTCGTCATGCCTCCACGGCGAGCAAGCCAATCGTTCTTACGCGACAGGCATGAGAGCACGGCATGTTTTGTTCTGGTGGAAGATGTAGGTGGAGTGAAGACGCTGCAAGATGCATTATGCAAAACCACAGAATAGGAGAGAAAACTTTCAAGCTCTAGGGCTGGATGTACGAAGTTAGCCACGTTCGTTTCGAGGAGACAATGAAGGCATCCTGTTGACAGTAGACGCGAAACAGAACTGAAACAAATGACTGTAGTTAAAATCTTGTGTGAAAAATTCAGCTTCTAAAAAAGTGCTTAAAATCGTTTCAAATCAACTTCGTAAGCTTGGTGACACTCTCGGCCACGTTGTTTGCACTGAGTGAGTTATTACTTACAAGAAATAGTTGCCTATCTGTTCTTGAGAAATCTATGAATATTAAATGATCACGATAGTGGTCATATCTAAAAATTATAAAGTGAAAACTGGAGACACTGCATCTTAAAATCTGTAAATCCAGTGGCACACCCAGCCCTTGAGGTTTTTGGCTTGCCAAGACGATTAATGTTCAGCCAGATGGCCCGTGAATTCTGCAGCGCAACTTGGTACGCCTGGCGACACCCTCAGTCATATCGTTTTTCTTCTGGGACCGTACATATAGTCTTTAATCAATCAATCAATCAATACTGATCTGCATTTAGGGCAGTCGCCCAGGTGGCAGATTCCCTATCTGTTGTTTTCCTAGCCTTTTCTTAAACCATTGCAAAGTAATAGGAAATCTATGGAACATCTCTCTTGGTAAGTTTTTCCAATCCTAAACGAATATAAGCCCCAATTTATGCTCTTGAATTCCAGCTTTCTCTTCATATTGTGATCTTTCCTACTTTTAAAGACACCACTCAAACTTATTCGTCCATTAATGTCATCCCACGTCATCACTACACTGACAACTCGGAACATATCCTTTCTCCCAAGTCTTTCCAGCCCAAACTTTGCAACATTTTTGTAACGCTACTCTTTGGTCGGAAATCACTCAGAACAAATCGAGCTGCTTTTCTTTGGAATTTTTCTACTTCTTGAATCAAGTAATCCCAGCTCCTAAGTTAGTGTCGAAACGCTGAGTGAATCCCGTTCCGAACCTCAGTCCAGAATTTATAATTCTTGGAATGACCTGGAATGGAATCTGAGGCCTACGGGTAAGAATTAAACACGCTACCCATACACTAGGGTCGGCTTAAGATTTGCAAACGAAATTATTCTAACACCAATGAAATTAATCTGTTTTTTGACCCATGAGATAGACTGTTTAGCACGTCATGGTCTTGGAAACTTTTCTTTTGAACTTCAGAATTAAGTAAGTGCGCCTATGTTTATTGCATGTGGACTATTCTTCAATTAGTTTACACTTATTTAACAATGGTCGCAAAAGGCCCCCTTTACGCACTAATGTAATGATGCATTAGACTTCTATTTTACATCAACTCGAAAAAAGAGACTCCTTGACTGGCAGCTTGGTGTCATTGCTTCAGTTATGTTGATTTGCAATCAGAAGTTTCAACCTGATCGGGAAGTGTAGTGAATGCAGTGCACAACTGAAGTGAACTTTACGTCTTTCTTCAAATCTGGAGTACTTGATCTTATGAGTACCGTGTATGATAGATCTAGCATAGGAATGTTAAATTCCCTGTGGCCCTTGGCAGCTGATTGTGCTGGGATTTCCCACGGTAGATTAACTTGCCTGATGAGGCGTGACAGTTCTCTGTGACATGCAGCCAGCCGCTTCTCCTAATGGAGGCTGCCCCCTTGGCAGAGTAAAGAAATTCATGGAGCTCTCCTTACTGTCAAAGCTATGTTGAGCGAACATCTTTCTAAAATTAGTGTATGAACTCGATAATGGTTTATGACGATCAGAAATCATAGTACCATGGCCCAGAGTTCAAATTATATTATAATCAATATTATATAATAAATAATAATAACGACAATCTTCAGCCTGTTTCCTGTCATTTGACCGGTTCAGGAATGGAATGAAGCCCTTTCTAGCGGCGAGGACAGGAATTGTGCCGGCTGCCGAAGCCTGTCACACTCCTCTGGAACAATGATTAATGGCTGACAGATGACAGAAATCATTGGACGAGAACCAAACGGCAGTTCTAGCTAGGGGTCTTAATTTCGCTGTCGCTCCCTCTAAAATTCCCACTGAGGAGTTAGTTATTTCCGTTGAGGCAGCAATCCACAATCTACCTACGGATGAGGCTGAGGAGTTAAGACAGAAATGTGTGAGACTCATAAGGTCTCCTGTTGTACCCGCGCCCAATTTAACAAGAGCCGAAAGGAGAGCTCTGAAGGAACCTAGGAATGATTCTGAACTCACCATTCTCTCAGCTGATAAGGGTAATACGACAGTGGTTATGGACACTGACGAGTATAAGAATAAGATCTCGGCTATATTGTCAGAGGCTGTTTACAGACTGAGCTCACGTGACCCCACAACTCGTGTGTTCAATGCCACCGTGAAGCTCTTAAGGCAATCTTCAATTCCAAAAGAGGAGGCTAAACATCTTTCCCTGGGGGTTACAGTGCCACCTACATTATATGGACTGCCTAAGATCCATAAAAAAAGATGTTACCCTCGGACCTATTGTTAGTGCGATAGGTTCTCCTAGGTATGCTCTGGCTAAATACCTAAGCAAATTGTTTCAGCCGCACATAGGACGTACTGAATTATACGTCAGGGACTCTCAATATTTCGTCAACAAGCTGTCAACCATAACCCTTCAACCTAATGCACTTTTGGTGAATTTCGATGTGGAGTCCTTGTTCACTAAAGTGCCGATTGACTCGGTCATGTCTCTCATTGAACACCTGTTCCCTGAGGACATTACTAAGCTATTTTACCACTGCATGAAGTCCAGCTATTTTTACGAACAGACGGACGGAGTGGCTACAGGAAGTCCACTTTAGCCCGGAGTGTCTAATTTCTCTATGGAGCATTCTGAGGAAGAGGCTATAGTTTCGGCGCCCGTCAAGCCTATGATATGGTGGAGGTACGTTGATGACGCACTTGTGGTCTGGACAGAAGGACCTGAGAAACTTCATCTATTTCTAAACCACCTAAATCTGCAACATCCGTCAATAAAATGGAGTCGGACGGATGCCTTCCCTTCTTGGATGTTCTAGTAAGAAAGAAACCCGACGGTTCCTTAGGACATATCGCCTATCGTAAGCCTACCCACACAAATCCCTACCTTCACGCAGATTCTCACCACCATCCAGCACAAAATCATGGCATTTTCACGACACTCGCCAAGAGGGCTAGACAAATTTGTGAGCCATCACATATCCAGGTGGAGATGGACACGCTCAAAGTCGCGTTCAAGGTTAATGGTTACAGCGATTTGCAGATTCATAGAGCCCTACATCCCAGAGAAACGACCAAGAAAAGCTCACAGAAGGAAGAAGTGAAGGGAACTTCCTACTTGCCTTACATTCACAACACCACAGATCGAATTGACAAGGTCCTCCGCAAATACAATATAAAAACCGTGTTTGGCACCGCCACTAAAATTGCTCACAGTGTGAGTAAAACCAAGGACAAATTGTGCCCACTTTTACATCCTGGGGTATTCGAAATTCCCTATACGTGCGGTAAGGTATACTTTAGCCAAACATGCCGGTCCACTGGTAACCGTATGAAAGAACATGAACGTAATATTCGTCTCAACCAACTAGACAAATCGGCAATAGCTGAGCACGCTCTATCGTCCGGTCATGATGTCATGTTGCAAGATCCTCGAGCTCTTACCCACACTAGCCACTACAGGTCCAGGATTATACGGGAAGCTGTGGAAAAACGTAGAAATCCTAACAATTTCAACAGGGACACCGGCTATCAATTAAGTAATACCTGATTGCCAGCCATTAAGAATTTACGTAGGTAGTTCCCTTCCCTATCCCTTCACTATTGTTATTTCGTCTCGGTGTTTTCCAAATTCGTACGTTCCTCGTCGCCAGATGTTTCAATTCAGGCTTGGGTCTATATCATACACCTGTGTATGTCATATGTTACGCAAACACGTTATGTGAACCGCTTAGTCCGATTGTGATGGTTCGATCAGCTTCCGCTTCGAACGCTAGCGTTGTGCCACGTCCTGGGGGCCATCTGGTGGCGAATGAACGTAACATTTCCACTTCTATTATAACGTCCAAATTTAAAGTGTCATTGTTTAAGAAGCCTTTCTCGTGGACAGTTCTCTGCGAAAAGTTAAGAATTTCCCCTTATTTTCTTGACACGGCATAAGTCCAAATGCCTATACAGTATCATGATGAAGTCTATTTGATACCTTCCAGTGTCTCCGAATCTCATGCACGTACACAGCTGTCGTTTGTATTGTTTGAACCAACTATTAGCAAGGACTAAGTCATGATCAGTGCAGAATTCAACCAGCCGACTTCCTCTTTCATTCCTTTGTCCCAGTTCAAATTCTCCTACTGTATTACCTTCTCTTCTTTGGCCTGCCACTGCATTCCAGTCTCCCATCACAATGAGATTCTCGTCACCGTTTACATATTGCATTAAGTCTTCTATCTCTTCATGTAATCTTTCGACTTCCTCATCATCCGCTGAACTAGTAGGTATATAGACTTGCACTATTGTGGTGGGCATTGGCTTGGGGTAGCGATGTGCTTGAGCCCGGCTCGAGCTGCTCGAACAGATGACGTCAAAGTTCGAACAAGTTTGAGCTTTTCTCAAGCTTTAGCGGCGCGCTTTTTATCAGCCAGAAACCTCAAGAAGGCTGTGTTAGATTACTGCGCTAGGCGATATCGCCTCGTCCTGTGTTTGCTGTGCACTTCTGTGTGTTTTGAGCGTATAATCCCTTCAAACTGTATCTGCAATTTAGAGACAGCCAAAATCTGTGTATGTGCGACGATTCGTTGCAAATGCCTCCCCAGAATATAAAGAATGCCTCCAGAACGTCATTTGAATGTACAGTACAAAGACGACGCGTCACAACAAGTTCTTCGTACAATGTTGCGGCAACATTATTTGTATATATGAGAGTCATTTGGCCCATTGCAGGAACATACTTTTGTTACTATCCTCGACACTATTTCATCCTGGACAGAAGTCAGAGGCGCATCAGGGATGGTGGGCGGGTGGCATAATCCATATTGTTAGGGGTTGACCGTGGAGCAGAAAGAGGTTAAAAAAAGTGCCGGAGTAAATGGGTCTAACTACAATATCAAAATTAATTTAAAACTTGAACGGAAGGTAATATTTCTTCAAAAGACATCAACTCAACAAATAACAATATGTCAGGTACCAAAGCAACCTTGAAACAAGACAAGGAAAGTCCGATATTTGTGATTTTTACAGATCCTTGGCTTCAAGCCCGTAATTTTACAATTTCCAGAGCTCCCAGCTCAAATTTACAATTTAAAAACGAGAACAAATTTAGTCAAGGGCAGAAATCCCCTAATTCAAACAGCACTTGCTCCTAAAATTACAATATCTAGCCTTCTAGAGGCACTCTTTACGATTACAAAACTTGAAAAAAAAAGCTAACAGGCTCTCAGTTTCTCAAGCCTACTCAAGGCAACATTGAATGAAAATCTGACAACCTCTGGCCTTACAAGGCACTATTTACAAATTGAAATATTATTACACAGAGGTATCTCGTACCCAACCTATGGTGCCTTCATGAAAACAGAACAGGTTAAATAACTGGCCCAAACACAAAAAGGACCTGGAGGCGTACACAGCACTCCAAGATAATGAAAAACCTACAGCGCTCTAGGCCGATGAAACAGGGTCTATTCCCAAAGTACTGAGGTGACTCGCATAGAAATTACTTTAACACATTACAGAAGGAAAAACAGTTACAAAACGTAGTTACCTCAAACCAAGATGAAGGGGAGCTCGAGAGGGTACATCACTCTCTATCCCCAATTTACAGTTAAAGAATTTATGAAATTTTTACATTAGCCGGAAGAAGGTTACATTCTAGAAACGTAGGTTACATGGTTAAAGATTCGGACCTTCCCCTTGGAATAATCTGCGGACGTAACTACAAGAAGAAAGATGTAGTTTATGTGGCCATAACCGTATAGATGTTCTGCTACCGACGAAAGAGGCCGGCCAACTCCTGCTTAAGCACACACACTCAGATAAACGACGATCAATTGGCCAAGAAACGTGAAAAGCCGCAGTTTATAAACCCTCAGGGAATGTTCGAGATCATTCAAGACTAAACTAGCCACACCATCTCAATTTTATTGGTTAATCTCAAAGTTACATTCAGAATCGAACAAGAAACCTCTGATAGGTTTAAAATTAATTAAAGAAATTAGTGATTGGCTAGATTCAAAACTGGTGGAAAGAAAAAGGAAATATTGCCAACCCAAAAATAAATGAACATCAATCAGTTACAAAAACCTAGATATACAAAACCTTTAAATTATAAGTTCTTTCACTTTGCACCAGGGGGCATGATCAAAAATTTTTAGTGGTGTCATCTGTAGAAAAATGTCCAAACTTCTTGATGAATGGCAAACAAAACAAGGAGAAATTCACTCAGTTTAGGAAACTGCACAATAACAAAATTACATAATATTTCGGTGGTGAAATCTTCTGATTAAAGTTCCAATTTGTTGTGTTATTAGTTTCACTTTCGATTGATAGAGAAGTTCATTAAGGCACTTATTTTGAATGCGCAGCGTTGAGGTGTACCTCCCGGTACACATATTATTATTATTATTATTATTATTATTATTATTATTATTATTATTATTATTATTATTATTATTATTATTATTACCATCATGTTCATATACACAAAACACATCACACTACCATACACCACAGAAACATGTAATACCAATGACGTCCCAACACACAGCGTTGGCGTCAGGAAGGATATTCAGCCGTAAAACAAGACCTAACTACGGTACGGGCTGAGTAATGCAGGTAGTAATATGACAGGAATAATAATAGCAATAATAATGTTACTTTCCCCCTGTGGGTGGGGCCGGTAGAATACACTCACGGTATCTCTAGCCTATCGTAAAAGGCGACTAAAAGGGGTCCCATAGCCTCTCATTTCTGTAGCATTTCTGAGCCTGGCTTTGCTTCCAGTTATTTGTGCCAGGCTACTTACTTTCATATTTCTTATCCGGCCTCCCTTGGTCAACTGTTCTTTTTCTGTCCCGACGGTGTTAGGTTTCCGAGGCCTGGGGAGTCTTTCATTTTCAAACCCTTTATGGTGCTTGTATTTCTTTGGCCAATACATTCATTCTAAGCATTGTTGGAACTTTTCATATTTGGCTTAGTATGGTTGCCCAGTTATACTTCCCCTTGAGTCAACAGTAACTTGATAAACTGCATTCTTTCAGACCATTTACAAATGAAACTGACCAATTAAAGGATGATGTACATGAAATACAGGCATTAGTGTAAGTAACCACCAAACACACACTTTCTACTAATACTACTACTAAATTTTTTTTCATTCCTCCCCTAAAGGGGGAGGCGGGCCTCTTAGACGGTGACTCCGTCCCTCATGCCGAGAGATTTGTGACGGTGAAGAAGATGCTCGGGGAAGGTGAGGGGGTTAGCAGCCGGAACCGTCCCGGCATTCGCCTTAGCGCAGGAGAATGGAAAACCACGGAAAACCATTCTCAGGACAGCCGACGGTTGGGACCAACCATGAAGTCCAGCCCTGTCCCGTCTTCCGAATGCAGAGGGGTAGAGCCACGGGAGAGCCGTGGCCATCCCTCCTCTGCTCGGTTGGCCGGTCATAGTGCAGAGCTGTTAGACCACGGACCAGCCGTGGCCACTTGAGGGCCAAGACCCACTCTGCATCTACCAACACACTTTCCTTGAAATACAGTATACTGGTGATTCAAATTTGATGATGACATTTTACAAAGGTAATACTCGTTTGTATGTAGATACGATAATAAGCTTTTGGTTTTGTTTTTTTTCACAGAGAACTTTGCTTTGCTTCTTCAAAAGATAATCTCGTCTGTTCACGAGTAAGATTTCTCTAAAAACGAATGAAGGTTCGAATCACTTGAACTTAAGAATGCTTTACCGTTGTCTATAGTAAGTGGGACTAGATGGATCCCTGTGCTCAGTGTGAACCATCTCGTGATGAGGAGAATATGAATTTGGAAAAAAAAATCGGAAAGAAATAATAATAGTGAAAGGACAGGGAAGAGAACTACCTATATAAATTCTTAATGGCTAGCAACCACGTATTACGTAAGTGGCAGAGAGTGTCCCTGTTGAAATAAGTATTTCTACAGCTTCCTGTATAATCACAGACCTGTAGTGTTTAGTGTGGGTAAGGGCCCGAACATCTGGTCGGCGGATGCAGGGTGAGTCTGGGCCCACAAGTGGCCACGGCTGGTCCGTGGTCCGACAGCTCTGCACTCTGACAGGTCAACCGAGCAGTGGAGGGGTGCCCAAGGCTCTACCGTGGCTCTACGCCTCTGAATTCGAGAGACGGACAGGGGCTGGTCCCCACCTTCGGCTGTTTTGAAAGTTGCTTTTCGTGGCTTCCATTCTCCTGCACTAAAGTAAATGCCCAAGCAGTTCCTAGTATAGGCAACGAACGCCTACCCCCTCACTTTCTCCAATCATCTCCTGGTCTGAGAGACGGCGTGACCGTCTAAGAGGCTCACCTCCTTCTTCAAGGAAGGAATTAAAACATGTGAGTAGTAGTCGAACATCTTGGAACGCGACATCATCAGCTATTGCGGATTTGTCTGGCTGATTGAGACGGATATTACGTTGGTGTTCCTTGATACGAGTATCAATGGAACCGGAATGTTTGGCAAATGTATACCTTGCCGCAAGTAAAGGGAATTTTGTACACCCCAGGGTGTATTTTGTATGGATTATTACTAAGAGTGGTGCAGCCTTTGTAAGGTAGGACGGGAACCATGTATTATAAGTACAATGTACCTTTTAAAAAATAAGGAAACAAGATCTTGCAAGGAGAAGCTTTATTTTACAGGCAGATAAAAGAATTCATGGTTGTACATATTGCTAATCAGCATACTCACTATTCTTATCCAAGCTCTTCTTCCTCTACATCAAGACATCGATGTTGGCAAGACAGAAATCTGTTCCCAGTTTCTGAAGCCACGTTAGGACGTTCATCCCTGTGCTTCATCAACGATCCGAAGAGATGGATATCACTGGAGGCCTGGTCGGACGGTCATAGCTCATCCCAGCTCGACATTTGCCCCTTTTTTCTAGATGAGATAAGGAGAATAGAGCTGTGTTAGTAGGTGTCTTTTATGGGGGTTGGGGGGGGGGGGTGCCGTGAGGCTCCGCCCCGCCTCACAGCCCGTGGTGACCTACCTGTTTGGACAAATGACCGACAAGCGAGTACTAACGCAGGAACATTGCCTAGTACAAGAGTACAGAATAACTTGAGGTGCAAAGGCTAGTCTTCTGCCAGCTACTTCCACCCCTCCGTAAAGGAGAAGTTATGAGAAACCTCCCTAAACCCACCAGGCAATCCCATATCTCCTTTCGGCACTGGTTACCCTGTCGCGGTCATACCAAGACATCCCCGGCGTTAGACCACTGCCGCTCAAGAGCCACTGTCACCCCCGGTCCAAGGCCGCCTGCAAGGCTTTCAAGGTAGAAAATGGAGAAGATAATAAAATAAAATAATAAAATTTGAAGCGCGGTCGAGAGAGAATAAATAAAAAATAGTCTTGCAAACGACCATGCGGATGGCCAGTAATGCGAAAGCTCTTCCCAAAGGAGCTACTTCGCATACCCCCTTCAAAGTAGAATATTATTGCAGCCGCCAGTTATAACATTAATGACGGACCGCATAGAGAATGTGGTGCCGCACCATTGCCACAGCGGTGGTGGTGGTGGTGAATATTGTTTTAAGAGGACGTACAACTGGGCAATCATCCTCCGATATCACTAAGCAGTGGGGCCGAGGGAATAGAGGGGATCCGACAATTTGAAAAGTGAAGGTACCGGCCAAAGAAAGACAAAGTCCACTATGGGCATGCAAATGAAAGACTCCCTAGGCCTCGTGTCCTAATACCGCCGGGGTCTGAAATGAACAAAATTTGATCAACTGAGGTCAGGTAGGACAGATGAAAGTGAGGAGTCTGGCACAAGCTGGCTCAGCTAAAGACCCTGTGGTCGCAACCCACGCTCTCAAGTTAACAGTCCCTGGAGCCCCTATTAGTCGCCTCTTACGACAGGCAGGAGTTATGGTGGGTGTTATTCTACTGCCCCCACCCACAAGGCAAGTTTAAGTGCATTAACGCTCGCACAAACTTTACGTGTGGTAGAAGAGAAATAACTGACATGGCGAGCTTCACATCTCGACTAGAGTTCATCTCTGGTCTTCTGGAGACAATTCCGTAATATTAACGTTGTTACTGCTGATTGTTTGAATAGAAAATAACGAATAGTACAGGGCAAGGTACATTGCGGAAATCTAATTAAGGAGGTTGTCAAGAATGGTTACAGATCTCTCCACATGGTTATTAGAGTATTTGGGGGTGTAGTTAGGATGAAAAAGAGAGGGCGTATAAGTCTCTGGTAAGACCCCAGTGTATGGGATCCTCACCAGTATTACTTGATACGAGAACTGGAAATACTGTAATTCAAAGGAAAGCAGCCCGATTTGTTCTGGGTGTTTTCCGACAAAGGAGTAGTATTACTAAAATGTCACAAACTTTGGGCTGGGAAGACTTGGGAGTAAGGAGACGAGATGCTCAACTATGTGGTATGTTTCGAGCTGTCAGGGGAGAATTCGCGTGGAATGATAAAAGTCGACGAATAAGCTTGAGTGGTGTTTTTAACAGTAGGAAAGAAGTATTACGATAAATTTGGAATTCAAGAGGAATTAGGTTCAAATATTCGTTTATAGGAAGATGAGTTAGGGATTGGAACAATTTACCAAGGGAGATGTTCAATAAATTTCCAAATTCTTTGCAATTATTTAAGAAAGGACTAGGAGATGTGCCACCTGGACGACTACACTAAATGCAGATCAATGGTGATTGATTGATTGATTGATTGATTGATTGATTGATTGATTGATTGATTGATTGATTGATTGATTGATTGATTGATTGATTGATTGATTGATTGATCAGTGACGTATGCTGGGATCAAGACGTGTGCTACCAGAAGACTTAGGTTACCCCTTTTCGATAGTTGGTTTAGTAAACGTCAAGCCTTCAGCGTTTTGAGCTGCAGCCAATAGCCAACGGAGAAGCCTGCTGTGTTGTCAAGGCTGCTTCACAAGCTACTGCCCTGGCCTCTGCTATTGCCAATACTCAACACCTGATCAGTGGAGATCGTAGCCTAAGTTTTAGCAAATTAGAGTCCGGCTCTGTGGCTAAATGGATAGAATGCTTGCCTTTGATCCGATGGCCCCAGATCAATTTTCAGAATCAACCTCCTCATTCTGTTAATTCCCCTGGCTTGGGGACTGGATGTTTATGACGTGTTCCCCATTAATTTTATCCTCATAAGGACACCACCAACCCTGCACAGATGCCATGCACCATTATTATTATTATTATTATTATTATTATTATTATTATTATTATTATTATTATTTCCGGCCCCGCGGTGTAGGCGAAGCGTGCCTGGCTCTCAGTCGGCGGCCCCGGGTTCGATTACCGGCCAGGTCAGGGATTTTTACCTGCATGTGAGGGCTGGTTCGAGGTCCACTCAGCCTACGTGATTACAATTGAGGAGCCATCTGGCGGTGAGATGGCTGCCCCGGTCTAGAAAGCGAATAATAACGGCCGTGAGGATCGGTCGTGGTCGTGCTGACCACACGCCACCTCGTAATCTGCACGCCCTCGGGCTCAGCAGCGGTCGCTTGGTAGGCCAAGGCCCTTCGGGTCTGTTGTGCCATAGGGGTCTGGTTTGGTTTATTATTATTATTATTATTATTATTATTATTATTATTATTATTATTATTATTATTATTATTATTATTATTATTAAGGACCAAGCTGGACGTCATCCATCACCACATCCCAGGTGATATTTATAAATATTTTTTAGGGGAAATGTCATGCAGATTGTGTTTGGAAGTCTCCGGCGAAAAATCTACGTGACGCCCTTCTTGTAACGCAAAGCGTGACTTTAGCTCAAAAAGTATTATATGTATGGAAATGGTTTGTAAATTATTTTAAAGTACGAGTAGAAGGATGAGTGCGCAAGACATAACCATGGTAGATGATGAAATGCGCATTACGCCATCACAAGATCGCCGCCCAGTTAAGGTATGAATTAGGCGGTCGAAAGTCTGGTGTAATTTGGCGTTTAGCTGTTGTGCAAAGAATCGTGAGTATTGATTAGGTTTTTCTCATCGAAATGTGTCAGGAAATATCAGAGAAAACTAAAATGTGACTGTAAATAAGATATTTTGAAGGTTTTGTGATTAAAAATTGACGAATTTGTGGCATATTTCACAAAATATTTTATATATGATATTAAACGGATAAAATCCTAGTGGAAACGTATGTAGGAGGAATCTAGACTCAATCAAGGATCGAATAAGACCGAGAGTACATCTGCAGAACAAATGAGGTAGCTAGGGCACAGTCGCAAATTCAAGCCCGCAGTGCATGTCTCTCGTTAGAAGAAAAAAGAAGAAAAAACGATTTTGTAAAACGAAATAAACTTTCAGTATTTTAGTGTAGGTCAAGATGAGTATATATTGTAGTACATGTCGAAGAGATGTCAAGTACAGAACAAAAAGTTTAAATTTATCTTTGGGAAACTCAAATGATCATAAATATGTCAATATAACATGTGACGCCAAACAGGCTGTGATGTGAAGTATTGATAGATGGCCATGACATACAGATCCACGATCTGTGCAGCTCTCTCTATACAGATCCACGACTTGTGCAGGTCCCTCTATACACATCCACGATCTGTGCAGCTCTCTCTATACTGATCCACGACTTGTGCAGGTCCCTCTATACAGATCCATGGCCTGTGCAGATCCCTCTATACAGATCCATCGCCTGTGCAGGTATGGCCTATGCAGCTCTCTCCATACAGATCCACGACTTGTGCGCGTGTCTCTATACAGATCCATCGCCTGTGTCACCACCCCATGGCACTACAGCCCTTGAAGGGCTTTAGCCTACCAAGCGATCGCTGCTCAGCCCGAAGGCCTGCAGATTACGAGGTGGCGTGTGATCAGCACGACAAATCCTTTCGGCCGTTATTCTTGGTTTTCGAGACCGGGGCCGCTATCTCACCGTCAGCTAGCTCCTCGATTCTAATCACGTAGGCTGAGTGGACCTGGAATCAGCCCTGAGGTTCAGGTAAAATTTCCTGACGTGGCCGGAAATCGAACCCGGGGCCTCCGGGTAAGAGGCACGTAAGTTACCCCTACACCACGGGGCCGGCTCCGTCGCTTGTGCAGGTCTCTCTACACAGATCCACGACCTGTGTAGGTCTTTCTATACAGATCCATCGCCTGTGCAGGTCTCTCTATACAGATCCTCGACCTGTGCATCTCTCTGTACAGATCCATGGCCTATGCGCTCTCAACGTACAGTACTGTTGCTAGGTAACATCGCGTTACACATTTTGTTACATTACACTATTTCGTTACACAAATATTCGGATGACCCCCGGCTCTAAGACATATTTATGTCAAAACGGCCAACCGAACACCAGTGGGATCCGAACCCACAAATTCACGATTTCGTGTAAGATTTTCTCTATCCAACTGAGCTGAGGTGGCCTAGGTCACGTTTGTTCTGTTGTAAAGAGTGCAATCTACAAATCTGGAAACTCTGCTATCACAAATACAGAGTAGTTGCAAGTCGCCCGTTGTGGACGAATTCAATGAATATATTTTAATTCATTGCCATTTAAACCATAGCATAAGTCTTACTTCTCAAGACATTTACTATAGTTTAATAATATTTTGACGTTTGCTAAAAAATGTGCAAATGAACATGGAAATAAATAAAACGATGTACGAATTTCAACTTTTTTATTATTTCTAACTGCAATGTAGGAGACATGTTACATATGAATATATCTAGCGGCTGTATCTACAATGAGCTTCTAGTTAATGGAAACTGTAGTCCATTCCCAAAATTATGAAATAAACATGCGTATATATTATATGTGATCATGCTGAATAAGAAACTCAAATTTTGTTTATACAGCTGCATAACCCCGCTCAAAGCCTAAGAAGGTATAAGAAAGACTTATGTATGTTGGGTATTCAGCCCTAAGGCTGGTTTGATCCTCTACAGTTCCACCAAAAGCTATCATAGACAGCCTAGGCGTCACTGAAGAGGCAGACTAGGGAAATGAGGAGTGAGGTTGGTTCCCGTTGCTTTCCTCACCGAGCCAGAAGTTGCTGTTGCATATCAGTCTGCCAAGCCCACTGAAATGCATGCACCTACCGAAACTATGAGCGATATTTTCACACCATTCATAATAGGGACTGGCTCCATAAGGAATGGTATTACTAGCATTGCTCATGCCTCGGTCACTTTCACAAAGCCAAGGATGAGACTGAGACAGGTCAATGAAAGTAACAAATTGCTCTAGCCCATACCAGAAGACATAGCGCACTGGACACACCTACATCTTGCCAGCAAGGGCTAATAAGAAAGATAAGAACATTTAAAAAATCGCATACTGTTAAAATTTCAAAATGTTTAGTACGGTGGAGGATGCGAAGGTCCAACCAACTCCTCGTTGGTTATAGAGGT
This sequence comes from Anabrus simplex, assembly GCF_040414725.1. Taxonomy (NCBI): domain Eukaryota; kingdom Metazoa; phylum Arthropoda; class Insecta; order Orthoptera; family Tettigoniidae; genus Anabrus; species Anabrus simplex. The sequence goes on along the minus strand of NC_090265.1, from coordinate 476,664,814 downwards.
GAAATCGTGTTTTTGTTTTCTACGACCCTGCATATCTGTAAATATTGGCTGTGTTTCACGGTTGTAAAACGCGTAGGGCGTTCCATATGCTATGTAGATCTTAATCGGTTCAAAAACTGTCCTACATCCTGTTTGTAACCATTATCGTCGCGATGTAATTTGCTATGTATCAGCACTCACGAGGCTCGCTAATCGATACAATCTACAGAGGACATCAGGTATATACAGTATACAAGTACTTAACATCCTCTTTATAATTTCTCCCTGGCCATGTCCTCACGTCACCTCGCAATTACATAAACATAACATGAGGAACAAAAGACGGGCGTTAGGAAGACATGTCTCAGTTCTGTTTCTCGTCTGTCCCGCAAGGAGCGTTGTTGCTCACAGGTGGCTAATGGAGTCACTGGGGGGCCTCACGGTCCCCAAACCCCTAATTACACATTTTCCCCTTTAGGGGTTGTCTCTAGGGGATAATGAGTGAGGGAAAGAAAAACCTAGAGATATCGCGGATGGACATTTCGGACATTACCTTAGCCAGGCAATGAGTCCCCGGAGCCTCGTGGTATTGCGGAAGTCTTCTACCGTGGAGATGCTCCTACTACAGTTGTGAGTTCTCAAGAGGCGGGGAGGTTTTCAAGAGATGGAGGGTGGGAGAGTTACTCAACGTGCAGTGCTGCAGTGGAAAGTAAGGAAATGTTTTATCGAATGAGCGAGTGTTAGCAGATAGTTTATACCTTCTGCGAAAGATTCAGATTTAAGGATGCCATTTAACAAAGACGGAAGATAAGGAAAATATACATTATCAGCTCATACTCCCGACTAGTGGTTCTTAAACTTTCACTACACGAACCGTACCCCACCCCCACCCCCACCCCCACCCCCATCCCTCCCCGGTCTCCCCGAGATTTTTCAAAGGAAAAATTGAAGAAGAAAACGAAAAATGTAGAAACACTAAGAAAGTTTTACTTGCCGAGCAAGTCGGCCATGTGGTTTAGGTCACGTAGCTGTGAGCTACGGTGGTGGTGGTGGTGATTATTGTTTTAAGAGGAAGTACAACTAGGCAACCATTCTTTATATAACACTAATCAGAGGGAAAAAATTGAAGGGATCCGACACTTCGAAAAATGGAGATATCGGCCAAAGGAAGACAAGGGTCACGAAGGGCTTGAAAATGAAAGGCTCCCTAGGCGGGGTGGAAGCAATGCCAGGACTCAGCTGAGGGTCCAGTGGTCGCCAACCCACGGTCCAAAGTTCAGATGCCCTGAGGTCCCATTTAGTCGCCTCTTACGACAGGCAGCGGATACCATGGGTGCTATTCTACCACCCCCACCCATAGGGGGATGTGAGGCACGGAAGACGGTGGTTTCGAACCCTACTGTCTTCATCCAAAAACATGGTTATCCGTGGTTTCCCAATTTCATACCATGCAAATGCCGGGAGTGTACCTCGATTAAGGCCACTGTCACTCTATCCCTGTCCTAGCCTCCCCTATCCCATCGTTGCCATGAGACCTGTCTGTTTCGGTGCAACGTACAACAAAGAGCAAACCTGGCGAGTTAGCCGTGTGGTTAGGAGGGCGCAGCTGTGAGGTTGCATCCGGAAGATACTGGGTTCGAATCCAACTGTCGGCAGCCCTGAAGATGGTTTCCCGTGGTTTCCCATTTTCACACCAGGCAAAAGCTGGGGCTGTACCTTAATTAAGGCCACGGCCGCTTCCTTCCAACTCCTAGCCCTTTCCTGTCCCATCGTCGCCATAAGACCAATCTGTGTCGGTGCGACATAAAAGCCACTAGAATAAAAAACAACAAAGAGCTAAAAATATTTCTACTTAAAAATCTTCATATCCCTGACCATGCCATTAAGTTTATGATATACCGGGCGAGTTGGCCGTGCGCGTAGAGGCGCGCGGCTGTAAGCTTGCATCCGGAAGATAGTAGGTTCGAATCCCACTATCGGCAGCCCTGAAAATGATTTTCCGTGGTTTCCCATTTTCACACCAGGCATATGCGGGGGCTGTACCTTAATTAAGGCCACGGCCGCTTCCTTCCAACTCCTTGGCCTTTCCTATCCCATCGTCGCCATAAGACCTATCTGTGTCGGTGCGACGTAAAGCCCCTAGCAAAAAAAAAAAAACGTTTATGATACTTCTTAATAACATATCTATGCGAGAACGGGTTTTCATCCATGGCATGCCTGAAGTAAATAAGTACCGAAATAATTCAAATTTGAATCTGGACCTCCTCTCGAAAGTTTCATCTGGGCAACCCAATGCTCAGAAACTTTGATTATTCGTTATCTCTGAACTCCAGAAATGAGATTAAAACTATTCGGACCTTGTCATTATGTCATATTGAGGCCAACATATTGTGCTTTGTAAAACATCTATACAAACGGAGAATGTTGCGTTGTTATCATTGTACAACAGCCTAATTGATGCAGACACAAGCTCTTAAAACTGGTGTGATGTGCTAGAACAACTCTATTTCCTTCTACTCTCGTATCTTATTAGTTACAATGTACATTTAAAAGAACTACTTTTAATAAATTTAAAATTGTCTTAATAATTTTCCTGTTTCAAATACTTCTTATTCCTGTCATTTACGAAAATATTCTCCGGGGGACATTAAACCCTTAGTCGTGAGCGAGGGGTACAGTCTTCGGAAATATTGAGAATCTCTATTCTACTGTACTTCGTCTTCTTATCTGCTACTTAAATGTATTTAATTAATTAATTAATTAATTAATTAATTAATTAATTAATTTATTAATTTATTTATTTATTTATTTAAAATCTACAGCCTATTTACAATCATTCAACTGGGTCAGGAATGGAATGAATGAAGTCTCCATCTAACGGCGAGGATGGGAATTGTTCCGGCTGCCGAAGCCTGTTGCAATCCTCTGGGGCAATGATTAATGACTGACAGATGAAATGAAATTATATTGGAGAGTGTTGCTGGTATTAAAGATGACTTGGGAACCGGTGTATCTGGAGAAAAACCTGTCCCGCCTCCGATTTGCCCAGCACAAATCTCACATTGAGTGACCGGGATTTGAACCGCAGAACCCATTGGTGAGAGGCCGGCACGCTGCCACCGGAGACATTATGACTTAATGGCAAATAAGTTAATATGGGAAGGACAGCTGATTCAGAAAGTGATGGAACCAACCAGAGGGAAAAATATCCTGGATGTGGTGCTGATAAAACCAGATGAGCTCTATAGTGAAACTGAAGTAATAGATGGTATTAGTGATCATGAAGCTGTTTTTGTGGTAGTTAAAAATAAATGCGATAGAAAGGAAGGTCTTAAAAGTAGGACTGTTAGGCAGTATCATATGGCTGATAAAGCAGGTATGAGGCAGTTTCTAAAAAGTAACTATGATCCGTGGAAAACGGTAAATAAAAATGTAAACAGACTCTGGGATGGGTTTAAAGAAATTGTTGAGGAATGCGAAAACAGGTTTGTACCTTTAAGGGTGGTAAGGAATGGTAAAGACCCACCTTATTATAATAGAGAAATAAAGAGACTAAGAAGGAGGTGCAGACTGGAAAGAAATAGAGTTAGAAATGGATGTGGAAGTAAGGCGAAATTGAAGGAACTTACCAGAAAATTGAATCTAGCAAAGAAGGCAGCTAAGGATAACATGATGGCAAGCATAATTGGCAGTCATAAAAAAAATTTAGTTTAAAATGGAAGGGTATGTATAGGTATTTTAAGACAGAAACAGGTTCCAAGAAGGACATTCCAGGAATAATTAATGAACAAGGGGAGTGTGTATGTGAGGATCTTCAAAAGGCAGAAGTATTCAGTCAGCAGTATGTAAAGATTGTTGGTTACAAGAATAATGTCGAGATAGAGGAGGAGACTAAGGCCAAAGAAGTAATAAAATTTACATATGATAACAATGACATTTCCAATAAGATACAAAAGTTGAAAACTAGAAAAGCGGCTGGAATTGATCAGATTTCTGGGGATATACTAAAGACAATGGGTTGGAATATAGTACCATATCTGAAGTACTTATTTGATTATTGTTTGGTCGAAGGAGCTATACCAGATGAATGGAGAGTTGCTATAGTAGCCCCTGTGTATAAAGGCAAGGGTGATAGACATACAGCTGAAAATTACAGGCCAGTAAGTTTGACATGCATTGTATGTAAGCTTTGGGAAGGCATTCTTTCTGATTATATTAGACATGTTTGTGAAATTAATAACTGGTTCGATAGAAGGCAATTCGGTTTTAGGAAAGGTTATTCCACTGAAGCTCAACTTGTAGGATTCCAGCAAGATATAGCAGATATCTTGGATTCTGGAGGTCAGATGGACTGTATCGCGATTGACATGTCTAAAGCATTTGATAGGGTGGATCATGGGAGACTACTGGCAAAAATGAGTGCAATTGGACTAGACAAAAGAGTGACTGAATGGGTTACTATATTTCTAGAAAATAGATCTCAGAGAGTTAGAGTAGGTGAAGCTTTGTCTGACCCTGTAATAGTTGAGAGGGGTGTTCCTCAGGGCAGTGTTATCGGACCTTTATGTTTTCTTATATGTATAAATGATATGAGTAAAGGAGTGGAATCGGAGGTAAGGCTTTTTGCAGATGATGTTATTCTCTATAGAGTGATAAATAAGTTACAAGATTGTGAGCAACTGCAACGTGACCTCGAAAATGTTGTGAGATGGACAGCAGGCAATGGTATGTTGATAAACGGGGCTAAAAGTCAGGTCGTGAGTTTCACAAATAGGAAAAGTTCTCTCAGTTTTAATTACTGCGTTGATGGGGTGAAAGTTCCTTTTGGGGATCATTGTAAGTATCTAGGTGTTAATATAAGGAAAGATCTTCACTGGGGTAATCACATAAATGGGATTGTAAATAAAGGGTACCGATCTCTGCACATGGTTATGAGGGTGTTTAGGGGTTGTAGTAAGGATGTAAAGGAGAGTGCATATAAGTCTCTGGTAAGACCCGAACTAGAGTATGGTTCCAGTGTATGGGACCCTCACCAGGATTACCTGATTCAAGAACTGGAAAAAATCCAAAGAAAAGCAGCTCGATTTGTTCTGGGTGATTTCCGACAAAAGAGTAGCGTTACAAAAATGTTGCAATGTTTGGGTTGAGAAAAACTGAGAGAAAGAAGAAGAGCTGCTCGACTAAGTCGTATGTTCCGAGCTGTCAGCGGAGAGATGGCGTGGAATGACATTAGTGGACGAATAGGTTTGAATGGCGTTTATAAAAGTAGGAAAGATCACAATATGAAGATAAAGATGGAATTCAAGAGGACAAACTGGGGCAAATATTCATTTATAGGAAGGGGAGTTAGGGATTGGAATAATTTACCAAGGGAGATGTTCAATAAATTTCCAATTTCTTTGAAATCATTTCGGAAAAGGCTAGGAAAGCAACAGATAGGGAATCTGCCACCTGGGCGACTGCCCTAAATGCAGATCAGTATTGATTGATTGATTGACACGGAGGCTCTTATTTTTTTAATTCATTTATTTTGTTTATTTAAAATTTAACTGTGGGGCGTGATAGCTCAATGATATCGTCATTTTATTCTCATCAAGGAGATTGCGATTCATTTCCCGGAAAATGCGTCCGGGACATTTGAAATAAAAATTCGTGACTCTATGGTGAAGACTGGACGCAAATTTGTATGTCCTATGGCTATGATTACTATTTCAACATCACCCAGAAATACAAGCCAAATTATCCTGCCATACTTCTTGGTGGACTCTCTCGCAACATCAATGGTGTTGATTTTAGGAGGTCTTGTAAATATTTAATTTCCCCTCATTCATTACCACTCTCATTTCTTATCGTAGTTCTTAATTTTTGAAGTCCGAATTTGATACGAAATTTACTGAAAATATCTTAAAATAATCCTTCACATTTAGCGTAACGCACTCGCTCAGCGATTCATTAATAATTTACAAGTTGTGCGGTATAATAATTATAACGCAATCACGTATATATTCACATGGCACTTGAATATTTCGAACACCGTAACACTAATGTTTAGAGTCTCCATGGCTCAGTCAGTAGCACGCCGGTCTCTCCCTGCTGGGTTCCGTGGTTCAAATCCCGGTCACTCCATGAAATATTTGTGCTGGACAAAGCGGAGCTAGGACAGGTTTTTCTCCGGGTACTCCGGTTTTGCCTGTCATATTTCATTCCAGTAACACTCTCCAATATAATTTCATTTCATCTGTCATTCATTGATCATTGTCCCAGAGAAGTGCGACAGGTTTCGGCCGCCGGCACAATTCCTATCCTCGCCGCTAGATGGGGCTTCATTAATTCCATTCCTGACCCGGTCGAATGACTAGACACAGGCTGTGGATTTTCATTTCCAACGCTAATATTTACAGTAGATTAATCCGTACAGTGACTTCCTATTGCCGTGCGCGTAGAGGCGCGCGGCTGTGAGCTTGCATCCGGGAGATAGTAGGTTCGAATCCCACTATCGGCAGCCCTGAAGATGGTTTTCCGTGGTTTCCCATTTTCACACCAGGCAAATGCTGGGGCTGTACCTTAATTAAGGCCACGGCCGCTTCCTTCCAACTCCTAGGCCTTTCCCATCCCATCGTCGCCATAAGAACTATCTGTGTCGGAGCGACGTAAAGCCCCTAGCAAAAAAAAAAAGACTTCCTATTAGCAATAAATTGTACACATAACACTACCACATAGAAGGCTATATAGAATTTACGGCATACTTGGCTCATTTCTTGATGTACAGTATATTACATTTTTAGGGAAAGTCTCTAACACTGTTGCAGTAATGCATTCCAGTAATCGACTACTCAATTTTCAAACAAATATTTACCACAGTTTGTTTTCTGCAGTCTACCTTTATCTTTACGTGAATAATCGGCCCAACTTATATAACAGGGCTTTTTAAGTCTGTTCAACTCTCCCCAAACTGGCTTATTTGTACAGGCATTATACATGGCACATAATCATGCTCTTTCCCCCTGGCCTTCAGCGTCTCCCGCCAAAGGTTTTCTACTATTCTCGTCACACTACTTCTAAAGTCGAAATTGTTTTTCAGAAATCTTTCATTCTCTTATAGTACCATCTGTAGTTCACGATTGAGCACTGTCTGGTACGGTTTCCATACGAATTTCCAGGCTGGCCCCACGAGCGATAGATAGCGCAGCGCCTTCGCCTAGAAACCATTGGCCTTTAAGCACTCTCATCACAAAATCTAAGGACTAATAACGCATAAGGAATTACATTCTCTAGGTGATCGCTCAATTTTAGACCTTTTATCCTCTTTCTTCTTCAGTCATTGTGACGAGGGGTTGATAATATGATCACAATCACCATTAAAGATGTACAATAATGTTCACAACTAACTACTCGGGCGGTTGTCCATCGAATATAATGTTCTGAGGGCTAACAAGGGGTACTTGAGAGTACGGAAGTGTATCCTCAGTACGTCAGCTGGGTAAGAAATCAATGTAAATATAGACTACTTTATATTATATTTTTATATTTATGTATTGTTCAATAAAACCGATCCATTTGACACTCAGTAAATTCATTTGTACTATTCTGAACCTAGAACAAATTTCTGACTCTGAATGAATTAATGAATTAATTAATATCCGTTAAAAATAAGTGACAATACACAAATGAGTAATGTGAGAAACTATCATTTACAAAAATTAAGGAATATGCGTGTCAATGATATATTCAAAACATGTGGACATTCGATTGTTTAATATCATCATACAAAACTCAATCACTATGAACACGTTTCATGGACGAGATAATGTGTAAAATATTATGCTGAAGTAACTTGTGAATTCATTGTTTTGGCTTCCAGCTTATATAATATCAGTAGATGACGAAATCATAAAGTTTTTCTGCCCAGCCCAAAATCCACGGCTCAGAATTTCTTACGTACTCTTAAAGTTCGGATATTCTCGTTATGATGTTTGGTTGTTCTTATGCTCCTGTAAGGTAACGAAGGGAATCATTTCGAAGCGAATGTGAATGGAGAAAACTCGGCCTACCTTACTACCAAATAAGCCTACTAAAGCTGGAATTCAAGAAGATAAATAGGGGCAAATATTATTTTATAGGAATAAGAATTAGGAAATGGAATAATTTACCGAGAGTTACATTCGATAAATTTCAAAAATCATTGATAGACCTTTTATCCTCTTTCTTCTTCCGTCATTGTGACGAGGGGTTGATAATATGATCACAATTACCACTGCAGATGTACAATAATGTTCACGACTAACTACTCGGGCGGTTAGCAATCAAACATAATGTTCTGCGGGATAACCAGGGGTACTTGTTTTCAGCGAGGAGTTCAGAAATGAGTTGAGCTTGTTCATTTTCAATAACATCTTGATTTTGGGAGGAAGGCGTCACGGCCGGTTAGTAAGGAAGTTACCAGTGTGGCGCTCACATGTGGATAGATTTCTCGCCCATATGAGCGTCCATAAAGTAGATTTCGTTTATTTTTATATTTTAAGGGTAGCGCTTGCTTGTGGCCCGGTTTTCCGCCCCGGTGAGTGTCTACATTGTAGACTTAGTTTATTATTATTTTGTGTCCACATGGTAGATTTAGTTCATATTTTTACATTTTCCCTCTTTGTAACGGGAACATGTATTTGGGCCGAAATCCTCTAATGTTCTTCAATAAATATCAATATCAATAAAATCTTGTTTTAATGTTTTTGTCTACCTCTACACAGAGTCCCCTTTCCGAATTGTTCATTCTAAAACATGTCCGGCTCCATGGCTAAATGGTTAGCGTGCTGACCTTTGGTCACAGGGGTCCAGGGCTCGATTCCCGGCAGGCTCAGTAATTTTAACCATAATTGGTTAATTTCGCTGACACAGGGGCTGGGTGTATGTGTCGTCTTCATCATCATTTTCATCCTCATCACGACACGCAGATCGCCTACGGGAGTAAAATCAAAAGACCTGCATCTGGCGAGCCAAACTTGTCCTCGGACACTCCCGGCACTAAAAGCCACACGCCATTCCATTTCATTGTAAAACATGTATCAGTTTGTACCCCCCATTGACTAGGTATGTAAAAATGCTTACTTATGCTCTATTGCTTTTTTATTAATTTTTTCGTTTTGAAATCCACTCATTCACTTCAAATTTTCTTCAGTAGCATTGTACAGTATATAATACAATAGTAATTGTTGCATTAATACGTATACTGGTACATATAAGTTATCGTTGCTAGACAATGAAAACCTCGTAATTCCACTGAAGAGAAAACCACGTTTCTCCTTCTGTCTTGTAAAGGCTTGTCGCGTTCCCTGAGAAGTGACCAGAAGATTCCAACTGTCGAATAATTGGGCTATCATTTAGCAATAAAAATGACAAGAACAGTTCTCCGATCATTGCTGACCACTCAGTTCTGGGCTCCTGTAAAGTTTACTCCGAGTTACGAAGTTACCTTTGCCCAGCGACCACACCGTATAGGTCTATATACAATATATTATTGTTATTATAGGGGAAAATGGGCATGTATTGATTTAGCTGTTTACCTGTCATCCCAACGATCGTGGTTTGATTCCTGGTGTTGCTAGGGTGAGATTTTCAGTTGAAAATTCCTGGTGTCAGAAAGGACATGCGACCATAAATCCCCGGCCACAACTCGTTCATGCCTCAGTGCGCGCAAGGACCCTGAGCAAGCGGGATAAGCTGAGAAAGATTATTATTATTATTATTATTATTATTATTATTATTATTATTATTATTATTATTATTATTATTATTATTATTTGGCGTCGAGCAGCAATCATTCATTTCTGGTATAATCGTGATATGCTCTTACTTTGGGGGTATGCCAACCAAAAATTTTGAATACCACTGCTCTGCATAATAGGTCGATCCATTTAGATCTATGTGCTGTATCCAGTAGGGTAAATAAGAGCACACATTCTACAGAAATGACCAAAACTGAACTGTACTGTATTATACATTGGCAACATGAGGCTCCGCTTGTCTTTATTAACCCACATAAAATTGTAACACATTAGCCAGGATCCGAATAACATTCAAATGTGGACATCAAAACCGGAATTGGCATTGGAAGTATTTCTGAATTAAAAACGTCGTGCAATCGTGACATTTAATCAAAACTCGTTGACGTGTCTTGAAGTGTTATGTGTTATCGGCTGCTTTCTGGTGTCAAAGGATGGTCACTAAAGTCTTTTGAAGTGGGCAACAATCTCAGAATGTTGAAGATCCGATGACTAGATCGCGTCACAAAGGGGGACGTATTTCGTCGTGCCGGGGAATCTTGTGAATCATCCTATTTCTGTCATATGAAATGAAATGGCAAATATAGTTTGAAAACTGATATAGAAGCCAGGAGAGAAGGGAAGTGTGGACGTGGGTGAAGTAGAACATCCAATATGGATCTTAGAAAGGATATCACGTTAGATCTTTTTTTAAATCTTGGGTCGATCTGTGATTACCATCTGATAGTTCCGAAACTTTTGGGAAGGCAAAAGCAGGAGAAGAAGAAGTAAAAGAAGAATTGACTGAGATGTCTTACAACAGATACCGAATCCACTGGACATTATTCCTTCCTACTTGTCAGTTTCGGTGGAATTATTTGATAAAAATAATTTATTAATGCCTGAATGCCAAGTGGGAATTTAAACGGAGGATCCTTTGATGAATGGAAATTTTCTTAAAGACATAAATATGTTTTTCATTCTCACGTATGGAAACTCAAAGACGTTGTGGAGAACCTAGTACCGTTTTTATTTGTACAATTGATCACATGCGTATCGCAATGCAGCATCGCGTACTGGTCACTCTGCGGCTCGAGCGTTCAATAGTAGTACAGCATATCATTTTCCATCTGGGTGACCAAAGCACTTAATTAATGCTATTCACTCTTTGTCGTCTTCCATTTTCTTGTTGTAGAACGATACGGATGTTAAAAAGGGCATCACGTTATGCCTTTGTTAATCTTGGGTCGATCTGACACTTTGGCAAAGCGTGTCTTTGTCGTTTGGTGATTCTAACCTTGACTGATCTATATGAAATCAGTTCAGTTCCCCCCATTGCAGTATCTACACAGTGCTTCACAGGACCAACAATATCCAAGTAAACGTCCGAGAAACCGATTAAAGATACTTCAGTTGAGGAGTTTCGTTGCAGTCCCATGGACAAAATTGTGTTTGATACGATTTCGTGCAATTTTTCATATGGTCGTTCATGCTGTGAAATAAAAATCTGTCAAACCGTGTAAATGAGGCTTGAAAAGTGACTGTCGTTTCAAATCGTATTTTGTCCATCTAAATGACCAGAGCAAACCGTGTTATGTACACGGACATTTTTTTTTTACATTCGATGCGAAGGAAGTTCGTTACATTGTTATGTCGGATATTCTGCAAATTAGATGCCATTCACTAACGGCAACGTTGGACAGACTGAGCTCTGCTGCCGTATGATAATGGAGCTAGATCTCAGCCTCATTTTACGGGCACTTTTGCCTATAATAAACAATATTTTTGTAAAATCATTAGCTTCCGTCAATTACAATATGTGACATAATTTAAGTAATTCAGTGTACAGTAATTGAACAAATCATATTATCGTATTGTGCAGATTCCTTGTATTATGTTTGAAGTGTTTTTCCGACTTTCGTAAAATTCAATTCTGAACTGATTTTATTTTCCATGGTTCCTGGGTGCATGAATAACTGAAACAACTGCACATTAACAGCTTTGCCGTTACTGGCATGGTTTGGCTATAATCAGACGTCTTTTTCCTCCTGTAACATTTCGTTCAGTTAACGTAATACATTTCGAAACACTACCCTTCAGTTGATATACATCACTGAGTAAACAAACATTTACTCCTCCAGTGAGGTCGAAATCTTGGATACTCAAATACTGTTTTCGATTTCATATATCAATGTCAGTCTATTTCCTACAGACAAATCATTTGATAACTTACAAACTAACTTCATTTCCAGCAACGACTTACTAAGTCACATTCAATTGCTACTTTTACAACTACTGTATGACTGGATCTACTCTTCAGCAACTCTGTGGCTATTTAAATGTAGTTTATTGCACGTTTATTCTCAACTTTGTCTGATTAAATTCAAACCATCCATACTGTTATATAATATCGGTACTTATTTTCTTGTCTTAACCCATTAGTTCCCAGAATTTTTTCTTCAAAAACGGCTGAAATGTTTCACTGCGGTTCCGTGAACACAAGCCTAGAATGAGTATGTTGCAAAAACGCATCACCGGGAACAAAGGGTTGCAAACATGGTCATATCGAACGTATGCAGTTAGAAAGAAAGTATTGTTATAATACCAATTTATTGTGCATATATTACTACTTTTCTACTTACATTATCATTGTACCCTATTTATTACAAAATAGTGTTCACAATATATTGTTGATGTATCGTCCTATTGCAATACCAGGGAAAAGATAGCACTAGGCAAGGATCACTGCCGGTATTTTCCTTATTTTCGAACGTGAAATTCGAAGAAACACTTATCGTGCAGGGCCACACCGCATTTAGCACGCCTTCTGTTTGAGATCTGCAGAGAGCACATGCCCTCTTTCATCAAAGCGGATGTCTGCCGAGACTACTTGTAACTGCAGTTACAGAGGGGCCTGGCCTAGCTTAAGGCGTTCCATACTTCCCAATTAGATTCTGTGCTAAATTTCTGCGAAAACTCAGGAGTTCCATTATTTCGGCATTCACAGCTTCTGCAGATTTCTTGTGTAGCAGCCAAGCATTCTGTACAGCTACGTCTAACCCCCATGCAAACAGTGGTCACCACCACGTCCTCGATCGTATATTTGTTCGATAATTGCTGACATTCTGATCCATTCTATCCGTTCCACCCATGTGAATGTTGTAAGTTTTCAGTAGATTGGCCTGGCGAATTGTGATTTTCTTCTTCAAGGATGATGGATCCCTTTGAGCATTGAAACGGGGCTCTGTGCCTTCACGATTCTAAACAGCAGTGACTATTGAATTATCGTTCCAGCGACAAACAACAAGTTTGTTTGTCATCACTCTTTACACCAAAAGCACCGCTTTCTTCTTTCTTCAATGAACTTACATCTTTTAGAGGGCAATTTTCAATTCGGTTGTTTCGCAGCGTTTCTGTCAGTCCAGTGCTAAGGTCTGTAAAAATATCAACAACACTTAGGGTTAGGAAATAGTTGTCCGCAAATATGTGACGTGGGAGCACTTTTCCATTTCCGTCTTGAGGCAGATTTTCAGAAAACTTAATTAAAATTCCTCCTCCTAAACCAAAATCTTGCTTGTACTCATTATGTTGTCCCTTTGCACCTTGGTAGACTCAAAGTAGATCAGGTAACCCAATCTTAGATTATGACACCATACTTTGTAACTGAAGCGGATTGGCTTGCCTCGAATGTACTGTTTCAGGCCGTGCCTTCCGTAGTACGGTATCATAGCTTCATCAATGCTTGGCTCTATCTCCCACGTAGCAAACTCCTTGAAACTCTCTTCCATTTTGTCTAGGTATGGTCTAACCTTCGCAATACGATCATTTTTATCCAAGCTGGTATTATCACTCAGATGAAGATTCCTCATAATTTCTTCAAACCTAGTTCTTCGCATTGCGCTCAAAACTTAAGTCATTTCTAGTATCACTACTTTCTTCCCAGTACATTCTATAGCGGGGCAATGGAACATAACCACTGAGTAGGAGAATGCCAATAAAAGCTCTCAGCTCATCAGTAGAAAATTGTAACATTGGACGTCCTTTCTGAACAGAATATATGACACTTTGTTTCACAACATCTAAAATCAACTCTTCACTGTACATAGTGCATTAGGCTCGTAAAATTCATACTTGATTCTGTTCTCTAGCGTTTTTTTCATTTCACAGTTTTCAGGCAGATCACAATTTCTCCACTTTCTAACCTGTTTCTTGTTCCCCAGCAACCTAATTTTTGCCACTGTTCCATTGAAACTACTCATATCCTGTTCGCTAATATCGCAAGAACTGTCTTGGGCTGGAAGTTCAATTTCCTCAGAATATTCTTGCACAGTTTCTCCCTCAAATACCGTATCCTCATTGAAATTACGGCTTCAAATCTTATCTGCTGTCCACTTAGATTATTTATTGTTCCTCCAGTGTCTTCGTCACCACTGTCTTCATCTGTGTCGTACCTTACCGGTGGGGGAGCCATGAATTGTAACATATCCGGAGGCTCCTCCTCCTCCAGTAATGTCACAATCTCGTGCACGGACAGGATCCTACATGACATGAAAAAGAGAACGAAAATTCATAAAGTGCACAAAAGTATTAAGAAAATGGTCAAAACTGTAATAATATGTCAAAAGGTACCAGAACAAAATTTAATGTTTTTGATATCATTTGTGCTCGGTGTTGCGAAAACGCAACACTCGTAATCTGACTAGTCTGGATGACTCATTGTTGTATCCAGGATAAATTTTTTCACATAGGCATATTATATTGTCTCTGTGCTACGCTGAAAACACGAGTCCGTCATTATAGCTTCAGTTTCATAACGATTTACTTACCGTTCTTGTCGGCCAGACACCGCCATTCTCGGAGATCATTCACTGCTACGATTCACCAGCTGTCCACAGGACGACACGCTGTCAGATACGGCGGGAAACGCCTGGATCTCGTAGCTTGAGTCATAGAGTAACTATACGGCTAACACCCAAGAGTTCACAATAGCTGCTGCCAACTTTATTTAACAACATGTATATCATTGTACGCTGTTGCGAAAACGCATCACCGGGAACTAATGGGTTTAATTCACAGTACGTGTGACACACCTTCACGATCGAGATTTAATTAAAACTGATAAATTTCTTCTGTAGAAGGCAAATCAGAATAGGAATTATACCTTTATTCCTCCTATATTATACAGATTCCTCCCAAATAGATCCTTATTCATCTGGAAGAAAGATTGTATAAATACTAGTCTATGTCTTACTTAACCTTTGTCTTTTGTGCTGACTTAAAGTACCCCTATCTGGTTTTACGTACTACTTTCGCTTCATACACACATCTTTCTAACTATATCTAAAAATCTACTTATAATATCCAACTTATAATTTTGTGTTCGTTATTTTCCTGATTTAATTCAGCTAACTGACTCTCACTCATTAATTTTATCCTCGTATCTAGAGCTTCCTTACACGCTTTTGTGAAAATCTTCTCGTTTTCCACCATACATCTAAAATACTCCTATCTGTTTTTACATACTACTTTCGCTTCATAATTCTCTAGCTTCTGCCTCTGCTTCTCTTTTAACCTCCTTACACACATATTTCTAACTACATCTAAAAATCTACTTATATTACTAGTGTTTTTCCAATCTTACAACCTATGATTTTATGTTCGTTTTTTTTCTGATTTTTTTGCAGCTAACTGAAACTCATGAATGTTATTCTTGTATGTAGATACAAAACAGAATATTATACACTATTTCTTAGCAATCATTAAAAGATACCTGAGAATAAATTCATGGAATATTAGAGACAATACTAAACATTTTAAAACATAAGTGCGTTTAGGGCGGTGGTTCAGAAACTCTTCCTGTGAACGCAATACGGTGGAGAAGAGTACGGCACGACAAGCTCCATGCACACAGGTCGGCCGGGAAAGTAATGGGAAGAGCAAAACGTGTACTATATAATTTACTCGCGACAATAAAAATAGAAGGAAGCAAGCAAGCAAAATGTTGTGTTGCCATTTGCAGTCCAGCCATGCTAATACAGGTAAAGTACCCAGGTGTCCCCACAAGACAAGTGCCACACATGAACCGGCCCGCAATGAAAAACGATGCTGAGCACCATGCGGGCACAACAGAGGAATTTATTTCGGTGTGGGGAAGGGGAGGTGGTTCCCACTGCAAACAAGTGAAATAATACTGGGTTAGGTGTTTTTGAAGAGTATCTGAACTGAGAATAAAATATATGGAACATACTTTTCTGATTCCAAATATGTTTTGATAATGTTCGCTGTCTAGACAAAATTACTTTTATTCTTCTTCTTCCATTTTTATTAATCTGCCTAAACCTACAGATGATCTCAAGGATCCTGAATACTACAATAAATTAACAGCCTCCAGTATACCAACAAAGGTGCTAATATATATTTGGAATTGCGCAAAAATGTTTTTTTTTTTTTTTTTTTGCTAGGGGCTTTACGTCGCACCGACACAGATAGGTCTTATGGCGACGATGGGATAGGAAAGGCCTAGGAGTTGGAAGGGAGCGGCCGTGGCCTTAATTAAGGTACAGCCCCAGCATTTGCCTGGTGTGAAAATGGGAAACCACGGAAAACCATTTTCAGGGCTGCCGATAGTGGGATTCAAACCTACTATCTCCCGGATGCAAGCTCACAGCCGCGCGCCTCTACGCGCACGGCCAACTCGCCCGGTGCGCAAAAATGTGCAAGTTCAATTTATGTAATTCAGTCTTTACTGTAATCGACTATTGATCTCCTGTTGCAAACAGTTATATGATACTTGTCACCGTATTCTCCGCATAATACACACAAGCACTCAATATTTGGCTCATGAAATTTCTTATTAGTACACAATTTATGATGAAAGCCATGAATTGCGAGTCTTGTTAAAACAGATCTTAATGGTTGTTTTTCGTTTGTCCATCTTCTGTCAATCATTGCGTCAATATCGTAGAAGTCTTGAGATATTTCTGCGAGTTTTTGTTTTCTTCTCTCAGTCACTTTAGTTGCAAGATTAGTAGCAGGTAGTGGTAGATTCAGCCGTAGATCTTCTAAATAGAATTGTGCTCTTGCCAGTTCATAAACTAGACGAGAAAATGCTGTTCTTGAGACTCCTAACACTTTTTTCAGGTAAGCTGGTTTTATTTTTTCCAGTGTAGTTAAATCAGTTAAAGATAATTTTTCCCAAATCAATTCTATGCCGTATGTATGTTAGTCTTGGGGAGATTTTTGCGTGGGATAGCGTTAATGCTGTCTGCAAAGACAGTCTTATAATGTTCTTAATAGTGTATATCCCTCTGATAGCAGCTGTATCTCTCTCCTTTTTATGAAGCCGAAATGAATTACATGAATTAAAGAAACTGTGAGTCAACGTACGATAACTACTAATCAAAATTATAATCGAGTGGCAAAGAAGCAAGCGCCAAAGCCATTTTCAGAACTACAGAAACACGTCGATTTGGAAGGAAATATAAGCATTTCCCTGTCTCCACCCAGAAAGCTCAAAATGAAATTGAGCATTTCCCTGTCTCCACCCAGAAAGCTCAAAATGAAATTGAGCATTTCCCTGTCTCCACCCAGAAAGCTCAAAATGAAATTGAGCATTTCCCTGTCTCCACCCAGAAAGCTCAAAATGAAATTGAGCATTTCCATGTCTCCACCCAGAAAGCTCAAAATGAAATTGAGCATTTCCCTGTCTCCACCCAGAAAGCTCAAAATGGAATTGGGAATATAGAACAAGATGTGGGGGAAAACGAAGATCTATGGATCAATACACAAAGAAAACCTCGTAAAAATAACAATAGGAACCAAAAACGATGGCAGTATACTGAAGTCTGGTCCTCGCAGAGCTTGGCTTTATAGAGGAAAATTACACAGAGAAACAACAGCTGACGACATCCGTAACTTTTTAAAAGGCAACGGCGTTGACACCCAAGAATGTGAGCAACTAGAATCAAAAAGTCACTTAAAATCTTTTAGAATAGTAATTCCATTTGAGATGTCAAACCTAGAGAACGACCCGCAGTTTTGGACAAAAGGAATCCAGGTGCGAAGATTCATTTTTCGGATAAATAACTTCTCAGGAGTCCTGCTTCAGTGACAGCGCTTACTGCAATAGAACCAACAACAGCAGAATCGTACATAAAGGATCACTTCACATGACTGAAAAGAAAATAGATTTACTTTAATGGAACGTAGAAGGACTAAGAAGCATTCTCAGTAATACACCTGAGAATTTATGCTTAAATAATGACATTATCATAGCAACAGAGACATTTCACTGGAGCCGCTTGGGATATCAGGCTATTTAGCATAATACATTCATGCTCCAAGCATAAAGGCTAGGAAGACCAGAAGGAGTCGTCTCCATTATAATCAATGATGCAACAGGGAAAATTCAAGATATTGTAAAGGAAAAAATAATAATCTTGAAGCTTACTGATTTAACAAAAATTGGGATTTACCTCAAATACGGAAACTCCGTCGAAGACACAGCAGAACAGATAATAAGCGCCATTTCACTAGTCAAAACTGAAAATAATGTCATAATGGCAGGAGACTTTAATTTTAGACTACATAAGTCAAACTTCAAAACAACAATGATGTTGGATATCATGCTAGAGGAAGGTACACTCTCATCAACAAGGCAGAAGAAATAACCTATATTGCTTACAACGGTATAAGTACTATAGACTTAGTCTTCTACAGAGGTAATAATATATGTGCCATAAAATAACTTGGTGTACGGAAGACAGCAAAGACCCCAATGACAAAACATGTGCCAATACGTACCAAGTGCTGTGAGCTTGCATCCGGGAGATAGTAGGTTCGAATCCAACTATCGGCAGTCCTGAAGATGGTTTTCCGTGGTTTCCCATTTTCACACCAGGCAAATGCTGGGGCTCTACCTTAATTAAGGCCACGGCCGCTTCCTTCCAACTCCTAGGCCTTTCCTATCCCATCGTCGCCATAAGACCTATCTGTGTCGGTGCGACGTAAAGCCCCTAGCAAAAAAAAAATACGTACCAAGTAATGTTAGAAACGACCAGCTTCAGACTCATACAAACTCTCAAGAAGGTTAAATGTATCAGACTTGATCACCAACAAACAGGCTTTAGATGTCGCAAAAAGGTACTTGACAGAAAATAACAATAACCTTACTATGAGTACCATTCGAGATACTCTGAATGCTGCAACGAAGCCAGTCAGAAGGAGGAAGAGTAAACCCTGGTTCGATACAGAATGCTACCAATCCCGGAGAGAAAGATTAGATGCCTTGCATTTAGCTAACATCAACTCCAGTAAAGTTTTCTTAGAAGAATACGCGGAGAAGAAAAAGGAATACGAGAAACTTCTAAAGCGTAAGAAGTCACAGTTTATAGAAAAGGAAGCGTTATTAGAGGCAGTGGAAGCCCGTAAAGACCCTTTCATTGCTCTTAAAAGAAGACCAATTTCAACACCCGGTGAGATCCCGATGGACAAGTGGGAGGATCATTTCACGCGGATCTTGAATTTCGAACAAACAGGTACTCCGCCCGATACAAGACGATCATTCGAGATAAAGAAGGTCTCCTTATTCACAGCAATCGAAATAGAATCGGCAATAAACAAAATAAAAGACAATAAAGCTGCAGGCCCAGATATCATTTATGATGAGGTGCTAAAGGATTCGGCAGATGTACTAATCGAAATTTGGACAGAACTATTCAACAAATGTTTAACCACAAGTGAGATTCCAGAAGAATGGAGAAAATCTGTAATAGAAGTACTCTATAAGGGAAGAGGTGACGCTAAGGATCCAAATTCGTATCGTGGAATAGCTTTGGAAAACAATATCTTTAAAATCTAATCAAAAATTACTCACTGAGAGACTCACGAAGATAACAGAACCAGTAATTCCTGACGAACAGTTTGGTTTCAGAGAAGGGAGATCAACACTACAAGACATAGGCCATCTTATAAATGACATTGATCAAACTCTAAGACAACCGAAAGGAAAGTTTCACACCGTTTTCATTGACTGCACCAAAGCATTCGATCTAATTAACAGAAAGAAACTTTTAGAAAAACTGGATGCCATGACAAAAGGAGGAAATGAAATCACATCAGTTGTTAAAACATTTTGACTTTCAACAATTTGGAAATAAGGGATGGAGTAACTAGATCACGAGAGATTACAGAGACAAAAAGGTGCTGATATAAAAAAATACCAAAAACAATTGATGATGGTGATGTTTGTTGTTTAAAGAGGCCTAACCACTAGGTCATCGGTCCCTAATGGTACGAGGTCCAACAAAATGTCACGGTAATTAAAACTTCAAAATGTATCCACTGACTAGAATTTAAAACGAATGATGATGAAAAAATAACCATGAATCCAAAACAATCAGTGGATCCAATTCGCATTGCTCATGTTCTGAGCTGATGCTTTTTGTCGAAAGGGGTTCAAAATCCAGGTCAACGGTCTCTCATAATAGTACTGATCACTGGTAAAGCAGAACCACGATGTTTCTCTTACAGTGATACTAATCACAGGTAACGTAGACTCATTGTGTTCCTCGCATGGTGCTACTAATCACAGGTAACGTAGACTCATGATGTTCCTCTTATGGTGCTACTAATCACAGGTAACGTAGACTCATGATGTTCCTCTTATAGTGCTACTAATCACAGGTAACGTAGACTCATTGTGTTCCTCGCATGGTGCTACTAATCACAGGTAACGTAGACTCATGATGTTCCTCTTATGGTGCTACTAATCACAGGTAACGTAGACTCATGATGTTCCTCTTATAGTGCTACTAATCACAGGTAACGTAGGCTCATGATGTTCCTCTTATAGTAATACTAATCACAGGTAACGTAGGCTCATGATGTTCCTCTTATAGTAATACTAATCACAGGTAACGTAGACTCATGATGTTTCTCTTATAGTAATACTAATCACAGGTAACGTAGACTCATGATGTTCCTCTTATAGTGCTACTAATCACAGGTAACGTAGACTCATGATGTTCCTCTTATAGTAATACTAATCACAGGTAACGTAGGCTCATGATGTTCCTCTTATAGTGCTACTAATCACAGGTAACGTAGACTCATGATGTTCCTCTTATAGTGCTACTAATCACAGGTAACGTAGACTCATGATGTTCATCTTATAGTAATACTAATCACAGGTAACGTAGACTCATGATGTTCCTCTTATAGTGCTACTAATCACAGGTAACGTAGACTCATGATGTTCCTCTTATAGTGCTACTAATCACAGGTAACGTAGACCCATGATGTTCCTCTTATAGTAATACTAATCACAGGTAACGTAGGCTGATGATGTTCCTCTTATAGTAATACTAATCACAGGTAACGTAGACTCATGATGTTTCTCTTATAGTAATACTAATCACAGGTAACGTAGACTCATGATGCTCCTCTTATAGTGCTACTAATCACAGGAAACGTAGACTCATGATGTTCCTCTTATAGTGCTACTAATCACAGGTAAGGCAGACTCATGATGTTCCTCTTATAGTGCTAATAATCACAGGTAACGTAGACTCATGATGCTCCTCTTATAGTGATACTAATTACAGGTAACGTAGACTCGTGATGTTCCTCTTATAGTGCTACTAATCACAGGTAAGGCAAACTCATGATGTTCCTCTTATAGTGCTACTAATCACAAGGTAACGTAGACTCATGATGCTCCTCTTATAGTGATACTAATCACAGGTAACGTAGACTCATGATGTTACTCTTATAGTGATACTAATCACAGGTAACGTAGACTCGTGATGTTCCTCGCATGGTGGTACTAATCAGAGGTAATGTAGATCCATGGTATGTCGCACACAACGGTACTACTCACAGACCCATGATGTTTCTCACAAAAGGGCACCACTCACAATCAATGCAGACCCACGGTGAATCACAACCACCACCCCCACCACCACCACCACCACCACCACCACCACCACTACCTCACATAGTGGAAGTAATCACGGTTGCCGGGTTGATCTATGGTGTTCTCACATAGTGTTACAGATACTCATGATGTCGCTTGCAAAGTAGTACTAATCATTGGCAATGAAAACCCATTGTGTATCACACGTTATGGCACCACCCACAGGCAATGCAGACCCATGGTGTTCTTCACATAGTGGTACTAATCACGGGCAATGCTCAAACCAGTGGTGTACCTCACATAGTGGTGCTAAACACAGGCAACGTAGACCTATAGTGTTCCTCACGTAGTGGTACTACTAATAGGTAACGCAGACCCATTCCAAATACAGGGGAACTAACACAATTTAGCGCAGCGCACGGTACCTACTCACGCATTGACATTATAATAATAGTTCCGTGTGGCTATTTCTAGTAGGGTGCAGCCCTTGTAAGGCAGACCCTCCGATGAGGGTGGGCGGCATCTGCCATATGTAGGTAACTGCGTGTTATTGTGGTGGAGGATAGGGTTATGTGTGGTGTGTGAGTTGCAGGGATGTTGGGAATAACACAAAAACCCAACCCCGAGCCATTTAAATTAACCAATGAAGGTATAACTCCCCGAACCGGCCGGGAACCGAACCCGGGACCCTCTGAACCGAAGGCGAGTACGTTGACCATTCAGCCAACTAGTCGTATGCATTGACATTAATGCACTTATTCGAGCGCACACGCTATGCCACCTCGTTGGGATGCACACGATGGTACTAATCACAGGCAATGTCCAGACCCATGGTGTTCCTCATATAATTGTACTAATTGCAAGTATCGTCGACCCATGGTATTCGTCACGTAATGGTAATAATCATAAGTAATCTCATGGTTCTAATTCCATCATTCCTTGGTCGCCCCTTTTAGTCACCTCTTACGACAGGCAGGGGATACCGTGGGTGTAGTTTTCATCTGCGTCTCCCGACCACAGGGGTCAAAATAGTGATCTGCGGTGCATTGAGTGCCTTAACACGAGGATGAATATAAACGATGTCTCAGTGATCTGACGAATTTTGTCAGTGCTGTCAGAGCAATGGCATGGATGATGCATTTGTTGATTCTGAGCCTGTTGCGGCAGTCGACAAAAGAAGAAGTAATCGTGACTCTGGCTCCGACCAAAATCCCGCGACTTTAAGGTTCTTGAGGTGATATTTATGAAGATTAATTGATTAAATACATGTTTAAAGTACTGAAGGTAATTTTAAGTAAGTAATTTAGCCTAATTACAAGCATTTTTTTTTCACTTAAGAACCTCTAAGTTTATTCAAAATGTTTTATTTTGTTTTCATTGTCTTTCATACCATTATTCGTGACCCTAGATAACCCTTTAATTCAGTATCAAGTAATAATTACACATACAAATGGAGGTAACGTGGCTGCGATATAAAGTGTCATGTAAACCTGCAGATGGATAATTCCTCCTCAAATTTCAATATTTCGAAGCAGAAAACTCTAAATAAGTTAAAAAGTTAAATGATTTATATTTCTATAATCGGGTATATTAAATACAGTGTTTTGGATGTATCCTCGCCTATATAATTTAAAAAACATATACCAACATATGTATTTGAGGAATATAATATATCTTCATATTCCTCTCTCGAAATGAAAAGAAAAGAAAAGAAAAGAAAAGAAAAGAAAAGAAAAGAAAAGAAAAGAAAGAAAAACTCTTACTTGAATAATATTGATAGTGTTATATTAGATCTATTTTTAAGTGATTTGAGGTACCTAATCAATCACATGAAATAACTTACTAACAATTATGTACACATATTCCGTTCGTTTTACTCACGTCAGAGTAACACTAGAAATGTTCTACAGAAATATATTTTCCCTGCAATATCAATCTCATTTCGTGAAATGCTTTGTGGATATTCTTAGGTGAGAATTTTGAAGCTTTCGTCGAGGAAGCTTTAATTTTTCATAACCAAGATGAACATGAAACGACCATCGATTTCTTAATTGTTCAGTTATACATCACTTAGGCGGGCTTTGGAGAAATCTTCAAATTTGTTTATTGAGAACTGTATTGATTTTAGGGTTAAAATAACATTGTTGACTTTTATTCCTTCAGTTTTCGAGACACATTCTCAATAGAGTCGATCTCAGTGGAACAGTCGTTGCAGTTGGGTACCCAATATAGCAGGCACTGTTCCAACTGTTTTGGTGACATATGGGACTATTTGATTGCGACGACTTGTGATATAACCTCCAGAACGTTAAAGAATTCCTGCACTTTAAGTGTCTTTGAAAATCTACAGCACATGAGTTATGACTAGAACCCAGATTTTTATGCAGTAATAGGTTAGAAAGCAAACTAATTTGATTATTGGGATGTGTAGTCTAGGCCGCTCTTCCGTAATGTAGCGAGAGTAACATAACTTCTAGGCGTTCTGATGGGCCGAACCCCCTAATGTTTATGCAAAACTCGTAGCACAACCGTTCGGCAGATTAGACTATGCTTGTTACTCGCTTCAGTAATTTTGTATTCTAACCTATTACTGCATAAACATCTGGGCTCTAGTTATGACGATAATTGGTCGGACGTCGACTACAAAAAATAATAATACAAGGTTATTGTTGACAGTTATGAACGCAGAGATATTTCTGAAGCCTTCGCAGAAAATACATTAATATGGTTACACAGGAAAGGAGAGTGTGCTCTAATTACAGGACATTAAGCCTCATGCCGCTTGTATATAATATACTCGTACCCACATGCATTGCAAGCAACATAAGTTAATTAAAACTGAGAACATATTAGTTACTGTTCACTTTGAATTACGTCAAGGAGTAGGTACAAGAGAGGCCATCACTGTACTCAGGTCCTCGATAGAAGAAGACTAGAAATCAGCAGAGACACATAGGCCCACATTGCCTTCATACACTTGAAAAATACATTTGACAAGGTCCAGAGGGGGAACTTATTCAAAAGGAATAAAAATTCTACCGTTAGAGTGGAAAGGCAGACGCGTAATTCTAAATGTGTACCGAAATCAAAGAGTAAACATACAAATAAACTATAGCAGCTGGAAAATAAAAATTTGACGAGGAGTAAGACAGGGATGCTCACTACCGCAGTATCTGAAGCTGTTCGTAAGATGCAATACATTCATATAAATCAAAAACATAAGGGGTGAATAATTATTCACTTTGTCAGATATGCAAATGATATACCAACACTATCCAACGATGACACTCCATGGACAGAAATCTAAACACACTCTCAAGTATACTAACAGGTTTTAAAATAAATATGAGTGTGATTAAAACCGAACTCATGGTCAAAAATAAATCAAATGAGAAAAACACAAAATTCAACTGGTTGACAGTTTCTGTTACAAACGGTAGCAGATGCAGTTACACATCACTGGATATGCACGCATTTCAAGAGAAGATACTCCTACTCATAGTCACTCAACATCGAAATACAAAAGCACTTTCATGTGGAGTGTGGAGAGATGGATGTTGGAAAAGAAAGTCCACAAATATTTTGAAGCAATGGAAATGTGGATTTGGAGAAAAATGACCAAACATTCTTGGAGAAAAAGGTGAAAAAGCAAGGATGTCCTAAACGTTGTCAGAGAACGCAGGTACGTAATAAATACAAATAAATACAATTCAGATAAAAATACGTTACTTTTTGGTCACCTGATAAAGCACACTCCGTTTAACGCAAACACAACGGGAGGCAAGATCTTGGTGAAGAGAAGTTGGAGGGACGGGGGAGAGACCAATGATTGTAGACGGGAAAAAACATTACAGGGTGCAAAAATACGAAGAACTGAAACAAATTGTGGAAAAAAGAGAAATTACAAATTATTATTATTATTATTATTATTATTATTATTATTATTATTATTATTATTATTATTACCCTGTCACTGGGTTCAAAGATGTCTCTTGTGAGGAGGCGGGGGATACCATGGATGTATTTCACTGCCCCACTCACAGCGGGAGTCAGAATTATAGGTCCAGGTCACATACGATACAAGCATCATTAATAATATCTTATAAAACTTAGTTACACAGTAATTATATTGAAGTTATTGCGGGTATTATGTCAATTATACGATATTTTACACTTGAAATGTATTTTTTGATCCCTCAGTTTGTATTGTTTCAAATGCTAACATGTTTCTTTGTATACATGTTTCCTGTCCTCTAACATAACAGAATTATTTTACTCACTTCCATATTCAATACGAGATAAATACGAGTTAATGCTATTTTTCACTAAGATCCAGTCCCGTTCTCTATTTTTTCCTGTGCTGTCAGTCCATGTCATGAGACACAAAACCGCTATCTCCAATTAAGCGCCCTTGTGTAGAATATTATCAAAGTGTTATTCAAATGTAGCCCGTAGCAGCCTCTGTCCTGCAATGTAGCCTTTAAAACACAAAAGTTGATCTGTCGGCATTGTTGGTTTTGTATGTGACCTGCGGGGCTGCCATTCACTTATAATAATACGGTAGGTAGTAAGACCACACACTACTCCATAAAAATCACGGAAAAGAAATGTCCTTTCATCTGATGTGATTTTTTATTTCCTAAAGGTGTTTTCAATTCGTATAAATTGCCAATTGATGCGCAATAAATTTTAAGATCAATGTTGAACAAAATTAGGGGATTCTTACGTAATGAAGTCTTAAATTTAAAACTTCGGTTAGATTTGATCTACTTATTTAGATTTCGTCTATTTGTGGATTCAAAGCTTGGTCATTGTACCAGGCCACCATCAAAAGACCGGAAGCTATAGAATTATGGCTTCATGGAAGTCCCGAGGGCTGAACATGCCACTAATGAACGGGCGAGGGTGAGGTGGTTCCCGAATGGCGTGATTCCCGGCGTGTTGTTGCCGCTAGGTCCGAGCTAATTCCCGCTCAGTTTCCCGAGAGATGTCGGAGATGGTTTCCGCAACAATTGCCTTCCCATTTTTACAGATTTAGGGCTCTCTAGTTTATGTAGGTATGATTAAAAGTATTGCTTGTAGCTTCCTAGAGAGAGCACTTAAAACATCTTTTTCGCGTATTTATGTTTATTGTGATTATAACATCAATGTCAGCTTAAGGATTACACTTATGATAAAGCTGACATTATTTAGGACAGCACAAATGACGCAAGAACATAAATCGCAAAACTGTAGCACTTGAAAATATATTCATTTGTCCTTGTGCAAACTGTTCTTTCCCCTGATACAACCTGTGACAATAACGTTCGGTGAATGAAGTCAGAACGGTCGATCCGGTAACATTGGCGACACGCAGCGCTGCATCTGCGTAGCTGCAGGTTTTGACCACCTGCTCCCAACGTTGTTCTGCTGAGCATTGTGTGTGTGCCGTGTAAGACCTGTTTGGCACAGTGCGTGTTTAGTGCGTTGGTTCTGAACTGCGAACAGGGAAATGAACGACCAAAAGATCAATGTACAGTTTTGTTGTAAGCTTGGCAAGACATCGAAAGAAACGCATGCAATGCTGGTACCTGTTTATGAAGATCAAGCACTGTCCTTGAAGTCTATGTACGAGTGGTCCGCCCGTTTTTGAGGAGGCCGGGAAAGTGTTTCTGACAACCCCCGTAGCGGAAGATCGGCGACCGCCGTCAGTAACTAAAATATTGAGAAGGTGAGGACATTAATCAGGAACGATCGGCGATTAACTGTGCGCATGATAACGGATGAACTGCAGATTAACCGTGAATCCTTGCGACAATTCGTTACCCAGAAGTTAGGGAAGAGGAAAACGTGTTATCGTCTTGTGCCACATCACTTGACTGACGATCTGAAGCAGTCACGTTTAGAGGCTTCACGGCGGATGCGACACCAAATTTCTTGAACTGTATCCTCACTGAGGATGAAACCTGGTGTCTCAGGTACGACCATCAAACGAAACGGCAAAGCATGGAATGGCGTTCTCCGGGACCCCCTCGTCGGAAAAAGGTCAGAGACTATTCCCACGACTCAAACTCGCTTTGAAAGGAAAGAGATTTGACGATATTTCTGACATCCAACGAAACGTGACAAGGCTTTTGAACACCATTCCAAAGGAAGCCCTCATTCGAAGTTTCCAGGACATGTATCCTCGATCTTAGCAGTGAATAGTTATGGGAGGGTACTATTTCGAAGGACAGTAAGGTCACTGTCGTGCATTGTTCATCTATGTTGATGGTACAGGACTATTCACCGAACTTTATTGCCAGATGTTGTAGTTTTGGAGTTTACGCTGACTCCTAATTTTAGCGCAAGTTTCTGTCTGTAATTCTTTCAGGGCAAATATGAATTTAAATATATCACGATGTGAGCCGTCGAACTTAGTACTGAATCTACTGTTGAACGATTCACTGCAGTTTGTAATTCGTTCTGAGTTGTTACAAAGTTCAGACCATATAATTAGCAGAAAGTCACTATCGCTCCTTACTTAATAAACAAGAATATAATCAAAGAAGTCATCTAGTTGAGAGTGGACAGGAATTTTGACGTCAGGTCATCGGTAAACCAGTCCTCAATGTCTTACGCCAACAGAAAAGGTAATCAGAAAAAACACTTAAGTAGCTGTCCAATCCTTGATCCATTAATCTCATATTCTTTTAACAAGCCCAGTGCGTGAATTTTCCTCCACTGTGCCTGTTCAAGATGAAATTTCCAGCCTCTAATATTTACTTATGGTCGAATTGCCCTTATTGCTAAACAGGTCGATTTTACCAAATCACAATCAAGTCCTGTGTGGATTCATGTGATATCGAAGAGCGAGGAAAGCCTTCCCTTAAGTCCCTCTTAACATACCAGGCAGCATGAAAAACACCAAAGTAACGATTGTCTTTCAATCCATGAACTATAAAAAGCTGATCAAATAATTTAGTACAAGATTTAATAGTACCATCAACAACCAATATTCTCATTTTCCTTGAAATTAATATATTACTTTGGCAAGAAGGTCCCAAAATATAGTTTTCGTAATTTAAAGACAAGAAATTTTCATGTCTATTTGTCATTATATTACAATCTTTCATTGCCGTATGTCGTTCTCCTGAAGTTTTCGATATCTTTGGAATCTTAATTGAACAATATGCATGGATGTTGCTACTTGTTATTTTCATGTCTTGTGTGATGAGTGTGCAAAATATTCCCTTTACTCAGCTCCCTTCGTATGAGTTTTGAAGGCTGCTCCTATAAGGATTCTTCAGATTTCCTGTTAGGCAATCGTTTCACGGTTCAGTTATTTGGGGAGATATTTTTCATTGTTATGATCAAAGTTTCTTTTGGTAATAGACTAATATTTAAGGAATGTAATTTTAATAAGCTCTTACAATTTCTCCTTGTCCACATTGAACGCTCCTTATCTTTCTTGTTTCCGAATTTGGCCGCCTATGGATCGAATTGAACTTAAGGCTTTCTCTTCTTCTTCGTCTCCTCCCAGAACGTCTTCATTCTTTCACTTCTGATCTTCCTTTCTTTCTCAGATATGACCAGTTTGGGTCTACATTTTGGTGGTTTCTCCTGGAATGTTTTGATGCTGTCCACTCGACTTCTAATTTTTTTTCTGTTGTGAACCATATCCACCGTAAGTCCACTTTCTGTTGCATCTCTTTTTACCTCTTCCACGCACTTCGTCGAAGCTTTTAGTCCAGTGATGTACTTGAATATTTTCTTAGTTAGCCGTTTCTCATCCATTCTTTCTAGATGCCCATAGAATTTTAACTTTCGCTTTCGCATGGTGACAGTGATTTTTTTCGGTGTATTTATAGAGGTCATCATTTTTCCTATTCCTCCACTCCCCATCAGCATTTTTCTGTGGTCCTAAAATTTTCCTTAAGATTTTCCTCTCCTTTTTTCGAGATCTTGAACCTCACCCTTTTTATTCATTGTCAGGCTCTCTGAAGCGTAGAGACCCTCTGGCTTTACCACTGAGCTGTAGTGTCTAAGTTTCGCCTTGTAAGATATTGCTCTTTTGTTGTATCTGTTCTGGGTTAACCTTTAAGCCAATTCTAGTTTTCTAATTCTTGCCCTAATCGCCTCTTTATCCAATCCATTAGGTTCTATCCATTCCCCTAGATATTTAAATTTCTCAGTTCGTTTTACAGTCCCATGCTTCACTTCTAAGTGTCTCTCCCCTTGATGTCCATATTCCATGTATTCCGTCTTCTCATATGACACTTTGAGACCCGTTTTCTCAGCGATCTCATGTAGAGTATTCAGCATAATTTGGGCATTTTCTCGGTTGTGAGCCAAGAGTGCAAGATCATCCCCGAAAGCCAAACATTTAATTTCTAAGTTCTGTCCTTTCCTCCCTAAATGTATTCCCTTTATTCCTTTCACTTCCAAGGCTTTTTCCCATGTTCTAATGATTTTTTCTAGAACAATGTTAAAGAGAATTGGTGATAGGCAGTCCCCTTGTCTGACTCCTGTTTTTATTTCAAATGGTTCAGAAATTTCACCGAAGAATTTGACTTTTGAGAAAGTTTGTGTCAGGGTTTGTTTTATAACATTCTTGTTTTCCTTACCATTAGCAACATTATTTTGAAAACAGTATTTATGAATCTTTAAGTAACAAAAGTCTTTTACCCTTCATCACTTCAGACAGCATACTGAAACGAAATTGTTTAAGCCACTCTTGAAAATAAACATAAAATGATAAAACCTAATTAGTTTTGTACTTTGAAGGTAACACACTATTAAGTGATCACCCCCATTTGACTGTGAAACCGAACGCGGCGCCACACCAGGCCGAGCCCTCTAGTTTGCATATGCGAAGCAAGTAACACATTAAACGAAACATTTAAGAAAGCCCAATATGGGCTGAGCTGACACTAAACAGGAACCTATCAACAAAGAATCAAACCAACAATCTACATAATTATGAGTGGTCTGTGGCGTCCAAACATACGTTTAAAAGTTGTAACTCCCAGGCGGGAATCGGAATCCAATTGAATGCCGTTGAATAAGCTAACCACCAGCTAGCTTCAGAGATCAAAGAGAGAGAGAGAGAGACCAGGCCTGCCAATCCACTTAATAATGTTTTACATGACAGCCACTAGGAAAATCGGCACAATTGTTAGATGTTAGAGTGGAGAACCATTTCGGTTATTTCTCATTCGTTTACCATGTTCTATTCGAGACCCACTACTGAACCTTGCGAATTTTGGTCCTCCCGCTAAGGAACAAGTTTTACCGAGAATAAACTGCGAAAAAGCTTTGTTTCCGAATCGGCTCCCTAATTTCCGAATTGGTTCCCAGACCATAAAACTTCCCTGTCCGTGTAAGCTCCCGGGTGACATTCGAATTGGCTCCGAATCTCTGCCTCAGAATTTTTCCTTCCCAGTTTAACAGACTTAAGACTGTATACATTACACAGGTCTAGTTTAAATGTTTATAGTTTAGCAGATCTTGGTATCAAGATATTGTGTACCTTTTTCATTAATCAGAGTGGTGAAATCCATGTTGCACCGGCCTGAAAGTGTAAATTTATGGGTAATTTTATGGTACATTATCTGTGCTTGAAAACGGACGTGATATAAATTGGGAGAATTACAATTATGTTTCCGCATGAAGCATCTTTCAAACGCATGTGAACTTGCGCGCTATATGATTTTACGTACAATAGAGCTAAGTCACTGAAAGTGATAAAATATCTGGATTATTGTTTCTCGCTCTGTTAGGTCACGCCTTCTACAGTAGATATCACAACAGTTCAATTAGAACATAAAGTTGAACTCACTCTGTTCGCAATCTTCTGAAAATGTAGGAAAATATTACTACTATCTAGTATGAAAATCGATCAATCAGTCATCATTGGTTTGCATTTACGCCTGTCGTCCAGACTCTCCTTAAATGATTTCAAAGAACTGTGAAAGTTATTTAATTTAAATGTAGGTTTTAACGTTCTTAACTTAAATATAGGATTATTTTGCCAGTCTCCGGACTTCAAATTTTCTTCCCTAATGGGAACTTGTAAAATATAAGGAAGCACGAGTGGTTACCCTCATAATATTCATCTAATTTATTTTTGCTTGACTTAAGTTTTCTAACCTGCTAAATTGACTACTCGTTTTTCAACTTTAAATTGTCTTTTATTTACTCACCTAGTACCATGGGATTAGCCTCTGTGTCATCGGGCTTTATTCCCACTTAGGTGTTTGCAGCTAACTTAAATATTGCGAGTGCTTGAGTTTCCGCCTCCATTCAATTTTGGTTTTCGGCCTTTTCAAATTTAACTTTCCTTCTTTGTTTTCCTTTCATGGCAATCTAGTTTGGGCCTTCGGCCCTGTTTAATTATGGACCTTCCTATCCCTTTTACGTGTGCATCCCCATATGATTACAATAAATGAGGTATTAAAAACGTTTTTAAGCAAAGTGCAATTGCTTCTTCTTATGTCAACATAATCCACTGGGCCACAAACGGGTATCTTGTACAACTAATATACATTGAGTTTGAGGGTTCGAGACCTGTGCTTGCAAAATTTTTCAGAAGCCGAGGCTTCTTTCACTGATATGTACCTTCCCGGATTAGTAAAGGCTAAATCCTATTTTCTCAGAATGTAAAATTCTGGAGACCTGCGTGTCAAATGTTTTGAATGTTCCACTTGAAATGTGAGTTCCATTCAATAAGATTTGTAATGTTTTCTGAGCTTACGAGCTTTTGGTATTGTAAAGATTTCTGACGTTAAGAGCTCCTGGTACTGTACGGTTTTCTGAAATTTAGAGATTCCCAATTGTAATTTCTCTAGATTCTTTCGATAAAGAGTTAATGGTTTTCCGATGTGTTTTGGTTTAAAATACCCTAATACAAGAAAAGAAAATTTAAATTTGGCTTTTTTATCAAAAATTAAACGTTTGGTTAGTGCCTTGCCCAGCCATTCACCCCACACGCTTCCTTTCTTCTGCGAACCACGGAAAACACGGTGGTGTTTTTTATTACAATTTGTTTTACGTCTCACCGACGATGAGATAGGAAAGGGCTAGGAGCGGGAAGGAAACTGCCGTGGTCTTAATTAAAGTACAGCCCCAGCATTTGACTGGTGTGAAGTCCGCCTCAAAAGCGTAACGGTTAGTGTTATTAGCTGCCGTCCTCGGGGGCCCGGGTTCGATTCCCGGTACTGCCAGAAATTTAAGAATGGCAGGAGGGCTGGTATTTGGATTCAAATGGTACATGCAGCTCACCTCCAATGGGGGTGTGCCTGAAAAGAGCTGCACCACCTCAAGATGAGGACACGAGTTTAGTTACTTACTGGTGTGAAAATGGGTAACCACGGAATACCATCTTCAGGGTTGCCGACAGTGGGATTTTAACCCACTATGTCCCGAATACAAGCTCGCAGCTGCGCAACCTTAACCGCATGGCCTACTTGTTCGCTACGGTAACAATTATTAATAATGCTACTGTTTTTAGGTTCAACTGACTACTTTTTAACGGTTTTCGGAGACGCCGAAGTGCCGGAATTTTGTCCCGCAGGAGTTATTTTATGTGCCAGTAAATCTACCGACACAAGGCTGACGTATTTCAGCACCTTCAAATATCTCCGGACTCAGCCACGTTCGAACTCGCCAAGTTGGGGCTAGAAGGCCAGCGTCTCAAGCGTCTGAGCCACTCAGCCCGGCAATTATTATTATTATTATTATTATTATTATTATTATTATTATTATTATTGTTATTATTATTATTATTATTATATTGTTTCAGTGAGAATACACTTTGGCACCATTCGTACATCTGAGCATCTAGAGGACATACTAGAACTTGACTTCAAGGCCTGAACACCGTAACATTTTATTCGACATTTTTACGCTGTTTGGCTGTCAGGTGTCGAATCACTCAAAACCTGCGAATCACAGGTAATTATTTAAATTGACAGGTCGAGTTGTAGCGGCAGTACCATGTTTACAGTATCCACATCTTTTTCAGTTATTTCACGCGTGTGTCAAATGGGCCCTTAGCGCTAGTTTATTCCGTTCACATCTGTTGTGTTACTTCTTCATTTTGGTCCTCTACGCAAAATAGTAGATACTCATTGTAAGGTACTTGCTTCGAAGCTGCACACAATGCTTCCTCTGTTATCGACGAAAGGCCTTAAAGTTACTGTTTTTCTCTTTTATCATGATAAAGACATAATAGTGACTGTCTTATAGTGTGTGTTCAGTGACTCTTACTCAAGCACTGTTGGTTGCAGTGCTGGCTTATGCACGAAATCGGTAGTAAGCTGCACTATTTTTAAATAAATAAATAAATAAATAAATAAATAAATAAATAAATAAATAAATAAATAAATATATAAATAAATAAATAACCAACCGAAAGGGAAAAAGGCAGGCAAACAAATATACGGTACAGAAGATTATATGCCTATCCAACTATATTTCTATTTTTCCCTCCAAATAGGCTTTCCGCTGTGCTCATCCTGTTGTAACAAGTACAACGTAGGAGGAGGTAAAACAGGCACACAAGTAAATACCTCTTACCTCTCAATTTAATCTTCTACTGAAGAGTGACTAGCATCTCAACTCTTACAAAAGCAAAAGACAGCCTATACGACATAGTTTCCTCGTGCATGCGTACACGTATTTTCTCCGCGAGGCCTCCACTAGGATGCATCATTTCAGTTCTTATACAGCAACTCAACTCCGCTAGCTAAGAAGAGAATGCTTAAACATTTTCCTCATTTGAAAGAGAAAGTATTATTGAGAAAAAAACACTGAAGAACAACCTTCTGTTGCATTTGTATAAAGATTTATTACTGCTTAATTTAGGTGTTCTGATCACAAATCTGAAGTTTAATTTTCTCTGGAAGCTACAGGGTTTTCTTTTTTTGCAATTCACCATTTTTTATTTTCCATTTTAATGTACATTGTTCAATATTTTCAACTTTCATTTCAACATGCTGAATATGGATATCATCTTAGAGACCAGTGTACACAAAAACATGTAGCAATATTCTATATCCACAGTTCTGAAATACTACAAAATAAAAGCATTTATTTCGAGCATTAATAAAAAAATACAATTAAGAATGACCATACACTTTTCTTACGTTCAAGTGGAAGGAAACGATTAAAATTTTACATAGATTGTATGTAAAACTCAGTTAGATCCTAATCATGCAAGAATTTGTGCTTTTAAATTTTGTATTTGTGGATTACCGAGCCCGATAGATGCAGTCGCTTAAGTGCGGCGAGTATCCAGTATTCGGGAGATAGTGAGTTCGAACTCCACTGTCGGCAGTCCTGAAGATGGTTTTTCGGGGTTTCCCCATTTTCACACCAAGCAATTAACCTTAATTAAGGCCACGGCCACTTCCTGCCCACTTTTAGCTCTTTCCTATCCCATCGTCGCCATAAGACCTATCTGTGTCGGTGCGACGTGAAGCAAATTGTAAAAAATGCATTTGTGGATTCTCTCGGAACAATCTCGTTTGATGCTCCAGCTGAATGTTAAATGACTGCTTAGTATCAAAAGAAGATGGTCCAGATTCTACAGCCAATTCCTCATGCATCTCAAAAGAGCCTTGATCACTATGTCCACTGCCTTCGCCCTCATCAGGGACAAAGTTGTTGAAAACTGGAACTGAGGGTGTCTCGGAGTGTGAGACGGGTTGTATTGCACAGTGAATACTGAGACATGAGATCGTACGCCGTTTTTTTCCTGTTGAAGCCCTTCACAATGATCAGAAATAAATCACGGCTGTTGTTCTTAGGTTCATGAAAACAATGGTGTTACCTGTTGTCCATTCATGAAGCATTTCCTTACAGTTACGCAAATTGCGGAGCCCGTTTCTTGCCCGGATCCACGAGGGAAATTTCAAAACAGGTTCTATATGCACTTCTCACAAATTATGAAATATTGTGCCTATAACGTTGAGGTGTGTAGCAGTCGCATATATAAAAATAAGGCATCAGGACCAATTTTGAATGTAGCCTATGCCTATTTAAAGAAGCTAAGAAACAGAAAACAAGCTGTTTTTAATCGGATCAATTTTATATTTAAAAATAATTAAAATTATGTAAAAAAAATGGTGTGTGTAAAATACTAATTACCCTGCAGCTCTTTAATATAAGCGTCGTTGCCCTCTGACTCCAGTGCAAGAAGGAACGAGTGCTTTTATTAGCAAAAAAAATAAATAAACAACATGTCAAACTGTAAGAAAACTAGAGCATGCACATGAAAACGGACTTCAGATTTGTATTTTTATTTCTTTTTTTTTTTTTTTTTACAAGTTGCATTTCGTCGCACCGATACAGATAGGTCTTACGGCGTTGATTGAACAGGAAGGCGCTAAGTGTGGGAAGGAAGCGGTCGTGGCCTTAATTAAGGTACAGCCCCAGCATTCGCCTGCTGTGAAAATAGGAAACCACGGAAAACCATTTTCAGGGCTGCCGACAGTGGGGTTCAAACCCAGTCTCTCCCGAATATTGGAGATTTTTAATCAGCGATGCAGAAATACATACAAACCCCTGGAAAATCTCATGCAACAGAAAATGAAAAGAAAAATGTTTCCCAGTGTAAATATTGAACTACAGCTCATTAGTTCACAAGGAGTGGTTTGTTTCTTTACCATCGGTTTAATGTCACAGTATCAAGCAACTATGGGATGGAAAAAGACTAGAACTGGAAAAGAAGTGGTTGGCGCCTTAACCAGGCGTGGGAATGGGGAAACCATGAAAAACCCTTTTACAGCGCTGCTGAAAGTACGGTTCGAAACCACTTTCTATATCCTACAACTACACGGTCCGTACTGCGCAGCCTACTCACTCAATTTTTAATTGGCTTAATACGAGGGAACTGTGTCCGCAGATCCACCGGCTCGTTCAAATAAAAATTCTGGCATTCCCAGTCTCTTTCTTGTGTGCGTTACTCCATGTAAATTATTTCAGTGAAACGGCAAGAAGACATCCATAAAAGTCTTGTTCGCTACCAACATGAGTTATCAGAATTACATGTTGACGTGAAACGTCTTTCAAATTTAGGTTAGGGTTCTGAAGCGAAAAATCGGTAGAACGCTATTCATGAAAAATTCAAAATATTAATCGAATTAAAAGAAAGAATGGGGCAAACAGTTTAAAGTTTAGGCCTACAGACTAAATTATAATTTTAGGTTGATAGATATTCACCGTCTTAATTTTTCTTTTCCTACAACTGCGTTTACGTCGCACCGACACAGATAGGTCTTACGGCGACGATGGGATAGGGAAGGGCTGGGAGTTGGAAGGAACTTACCGTGAGCTTAATTAAGGTACAGCCCCAAATTTGCCTGGTGTGAAAGTTGGAAACCACAGAAAGCGATCTTCAGGGCTGCCGACAGTGGGGCTAGAACCCACTATCTCCAGAATGCAAGCTCACAGCTGCGCGCCTCTAACCTCACGGCCAACTTGTTCGGTACTGTATTACTATATCTGGCTCCATGGCCTTTTATTTGGAGCCCCGGGTTCGATTTCGTGCCTGTTCGGGAGATTTTAATCGTAAACGGTTAATTCTTTTGGCTCGGGGAGTGCGTCTGTGCTGTCCCCAACGTACCAGCAACTCACTCACCACAAACACGGCACTACCCTCCACTGCATTAATACGCAGTTTTCTGTACACATCAGAAGTTACCCACCCTCGTCGGAGGGTCTGCCTTACAAGGGCTGCACTAGGTTAGCAGTAGCCAGACATTCGATTTTATTATTATTATTATTATTATTATTATTATTATTATTATTATTATTATTATTTATTTATTTATTTATTTATTTATTTATTTTTTTCGGATCGTTTCAACCTCCTACGGGTTATGCTTACACCACTTCCTTGACTATTGATGTTCTTTCTTTTTACGCCAATACTCCTTCATTTTCTGGCTCACTTTTGCTCGTTCATCATCCGAGAACACTCTTCTTGTGTTCTTGGGTTTCTCTACGAACATATCCGCCACCTCCGTAATCTTCCTTCTGAACACTGTTCTGGTTGTAGTATCTCCCTCCTCATTGCCACATTTTTTAAGATCCTGATGAACTTCTTTCAGCCATGGTACTTGGGTCTTTCTTCATTCCCGGAATATGAGGATCTTATTTGCTAGGCGTTCCGGTCCCATTCTTCTCAGGTGTATATAGTAAGCCAGTCGCCTTTTCCTTATCGAGATTGAAATTGTTGTCGCATTTTTCATACAGATCTTGATTTGATTTCAAGTGGAAGGTAAACTCATTTGCTCGTTGCTTTTTTGGGTCCCAGAATGTTCCTCAGAAATTTCGGTAATCCCCTTTCTGACAATTTTCTCTGCTGAATAAAGGCTTTTAGATTTAACCACGGTATTATAGTGTCTGAGTTTGGCTTGATAGAAGAGGGATTTGGACTTATAAGTTTCCTGGCATAGTCTGAATGCAATCTCCATCTTCTTTGTTCTTTCCTCGATATCTGCCTTCTCGTTGTTATTAGGAGTCAGAATCTCCCCTAAATATTTGTGGACTCTCTTTATTTCACCATACTTGGTCTTCATTGTCCATGTTGGTTCTTTGGGATCTATGTACATGTACTTAGTTTTCTCCAAGTATATTTTCAGTCCTGCCTTTTCTGCTGTTTGTTGAAAAACCTCTATCTGTGTAGTGGCAGTCTCTAGATTTTCAGTGAAGAACACTAAGTCAAATTTAAGTCCAGCCTTTTGGTGTCCTGTTTTGATTCCATTCGGAATATTTTGCTGACTCATTTCTTTCCGCCATTCCCTTATCACCTTCTCCAAGACGCAGTTAATTGGCTTAGTACGAGAGAACTCTGTCCGAAGATCCACCCGTTCGTTAAAATAAAAATTCCGGCATCCCGCGTCTCTTTCTTGTGTGCGTTACTCCATGTAAATCATTTCAGTGAAACAGCAAGAAGACATCCATAGGAGTCTTGTTAGCTACCAACATGAGTTATCAGAATTACATGTTGACGTGAATCATCTCTAGATTTTCAGCTAAGAACACTAAGTCGTCTACAAATGCAAGATATTCAAAATTAAGTCCAGCCTTTGTGTGTCCTATTTTGATTCCATTCGGGATATTTTGCTGACTCATTTCTTATAGCCATTCCCTTATCACCTTCTCCAAGACGCAGTTGAAAAGGAATGGGGAGAGGCCACCTCCTTGCCTCACATCTGTCTTGATTTCAAACGGGTCGGATAGGTCTCCAAGGAATTTTACTTATGACCGGGCGTTTGTTAATGTTTTATGTATTATATTAGATGTTTTGTCATCAATTCCAAATTCTTTCAGAACTTTTATTAATGTGTCCCTGTCGACAGAGTCATATGTCTTCTTGAAATCTACAAATGTCATAATTACCTTCCTGTCTGCTGCTAAAGTTTTAGTTGTGATTAAAATCTTGATGGTAAGTATCCTTCCGTCCTTTCCTGAATCCTGGTCAGCATTCCCTCAACTCTTGATCTATGTGGTTCTCTATTCTATTCTGGAGCGCTTTAGACAAATATCTTGTATGCGACTGACAGGAGTGATAGTTGTTAACATTAGTTTTGTCTCCTTATGGATATGCACGCATTTCAAGAGAAGATACTCCTACTCATAGTCACTCAACATCGAAATACAAAAGCACTTTCATGTGGAGTGTGGAGAGATGGATGTTGTAAAAGAAAGTCCACAAATATTTTGAAGCATTGGAAATGTGGATTTGGAGAAAAATGACCAAACATTCTTGGAGAAAAAGGTGAAAAAGCAAGGATGTCCTAAACGTTGTCAGAGAACGCAGGTACGCAATAAATACAAATAAATACAATTCAGATAAAAATACGTTACTTTTTGGTCACCTGATAAAGCACACTCCGTTTAACGCAAACACAACTGGAGGCAAGATCTTGGTGAAGAGAAGTTGGAGGGACGGGGGAGAGACCAATGACTGTAGACGGGAAAAAACATTACAGGGTGCAAAAAATACGAAGAACTGAAACAAATTGTAGAAAAAAGAGAATATTATTATTATTACCCTGTCACTGGGTTCAAAGATGTCTCTTGTGAGGAGGCGGGGGATACCATGGATGTATTTCACCGCCCCACTCACAGCGGGAGTCAGAATTATAGGTCCAGGTCACATACGATACAAGCATCATTAATAATGTCTTATAAAACTTAGTTACACAGTAATTATATTGAAGTTATTGCGGGTGTTATGTCAATTAAACGATATTTTACACTTGAAATGTATTTTTTGATCCCTCAGTTTGTATTGTTTCAAATGCTAACATGTTTCTTTTTATACATGTTTCCTGTCCTCTAACATAACAGAATTATTTTACTCACTTCCATATTCAATACGAGATAAATACGAGTTAATGCTATTTTTCACTAAGATCCAGTCCCGTTCTCTATTTTTTCCTGTGCTGTCAGTCCATGTCATGAGACACAAAACCGCTATCTCCAATTAAGCGCCCTTGTGTAGAATATTATCAAAGTGTTATTCAAATGTAGCCCGTAGCAGCCTCTGTCCTGCAATGTAGCCTTTAAAACACAAAAGTTGATCTGTCGGCATTGTTGGTTTTGTATGTGACCTGCGGGGCTGCCATTCACTTATAATAATACGGTAGGTAGTAAGACCACACACTACTCCATAAAAATCACGGAACAGAAATGTCCTTTCATCTGATGTGATTTTTTATTTCCTAAAGGTGTTTTCAATTCAAATAAATTGCCAATTGATGC
The DNA here is from genome assembly GCF_040414725.1 of Anabrus simplex. Taxonomy (NCBI): domain Eukaryota; kingdom Metazoa; phylum Arthropoda; class Insecta; order Orthoptera; family Tettigoniidae; genus Anabrus; species Anabrus simplex. The sequence continues at coordinate 476,624,431 of NC_090265.1, read as the reverse complement.
AAAATAAATTTTAAGATCAACGTTGAACAAAATTACGACGTTCTTATGTAATGAAGTTTTAAATTTAAAACTTCGGTTAGATTTGGTCTACAAATTTAGATTTCGTCTATTTGTGGAGTCAAAGCTTGGGCATTGTACCAGGCCACCATCAAAAGACCGGAAGCTATAGAATTATGGCTTCATGGAAGTCCCGAGGGCTGAACATGCCACTAATGAACGGGCGAGGGTGAGGTGGTTCCCGAATGGCGTGATTCCCGGCCTGTTGTTGCCTCTAGGTCCGAGCTAATTCCCGCTCAGTTTCCCGAGAGATGTCGGAGATGGTTTCCGCAACAATTGCCTTCCCATTTTTACAGATTTAGGGCTCTCTATTTTATGTAGGTATGATTAAAAGTATTGCTTGTAGCTTCCTAGAGAGAGCACTTAAAACATCTTTTTCGCGTAATTATGTATCTTGTGATTATGACATCAATGTCAGCTTAAGGATTACACTTATGATAAAGCTAATATTATTTAGGACAGCATAAATGACGCAAGAACATAAATCGCAAAACTGTACCAATTGAAAATATATTCGTAATTGTGCAAACTGCTATTTCCCCTGATACAACCTGTGACAATAAAGTTCGGTGAATGAAGTCAGAACGGTCGATCCGGTAACATTGGCGACACGCAGCGCTGCACCTGCGTAGCTGAAGGTTTTGACCACCTGCTCCCAACGTTGTTCAGTTGAGCATCGTGTGTGTGCCGTGTAAGACCTTTTTGGCACAGTGCGTGTTTAGTGCGTTGGTTCTGAACTGCGAACAGGAACATGAACGACCGAAAGATCAATGTACAGTTTTGTTTTGAGCTTGGCAAAACGCCGAAAGAAACGCATGCGATGCTGGTACCTGTTTATGAAGATCAAGCACTGTCCTTGAGGTGTGTATACGAGTGGTTCGCCCGTTTTCGAGGAGGCCGGGAAAGTGTTTCTGACAACCGTCGTAGCGGAAGACCGGCGACCGCCGTCAGTAACGAAATTATTGAGAAGGTGAGGACATTAATCACGAACGATCGGCGATTAACTGTGTGCATGATAGCGGATGAACTGCGACAATTCGTTACCCAGAAGTTAGGGAAGAGGAAAACGTTTTCTCGTCTTGTGCCACATCACTTGTCTGACGAACAGAAGCAGGCACGTTTAGAGGCTTCACGGCGGATGCGACACCAAATTTCTTGAACTGTATCCTCACTGAGGATGAAACCTGGTGTCTCAGGTACGATCCTTAAACGAAACGGCAAAGCATGGAATGGCGTTCTCCGGGACCCCCTCGTCGGAAAAAGGTCAGAGCCTATTCCCACGACTCAAACTCGCTTTGAAAGGAAAGAGATTTGACGATATTTCTGACATCCAACGAAACGTGACAAGGCTTTTGAACACCATTCCAAAGGAAGCCCTCATTCGAAGTTTCCAGGACATGTATCCTCGATCTTAGCAGTGAATAGTTATGGGAGGGTACTATTTCGAAGGACAGTAAGGTCACTGTCGTGCATTGTTCATCTATGTTGATGGTACAGGACTATTCACCGAAGTTTATGCCAGATGTTGTAGTTTTGGAGTTTACGCTGACTCCTAATTTTAGCGCAAGTTTCTGTCTGTACTTCTTTCAGGGCAAATATGAATTTAAATATATCACGATGTGAGCCGTCGAACTTAGTACTGAATCTACTGTTGAACGATTCACTGCAGTTTGTAATTCGTTCTGAGTTGTTACAAAGTTCAGACCATATAATTAGCAGGAAGTCACTATCGCTCCTTACTTAATAAACAAGAATATAATCAAAGAAGTCATCTAGTTGAGAGTGGACAGGAATTTTGACGTCAGGTCATCGGTAAACCAGTCCTCAATGTCTTACGACAACAGAAAAGGTAATCTGAAAAAACACTCAAGTAGCTGTCCAATCCTTGATCCATTAAACTTATATTCTTTTAACAAGCCCAGTGCGTGAATTTTCCTCCACTGTGCCTGTTCAAGATGAAATTTCCAGCCTCTAATATTTACTTATGGCCGAATTGCCCTTATTGCTAAACAGGTCGATTTTACCAAATCACAATCAAGTCCTGTGTGGATTCATGTGGTATCGAAGAGCGAGGAAAGCCTTCCCTTAAGTCCCTCTTAACATACCAGGCAGCATGAAAAACACCAAAGTAACGATTGTCTTTCAATCCATGAACTATAAAAAGCTGATCAAATAATTTAGTACAAGTTTTAATAGTACCATCAACAACTAATATTCTTATTTTCCTTGAAATTAATAGATTACTTTGGAAAGAAGGTCCAAAAATATAGTTTTCGTAATTTAAAGACAAGAAATTTTCATGTCTATTTGTCATTATATTACAATCTTTCATTACCGTATGTCGTTCTTCTGAAGTTTTCGATATCTTTGTAATCTTAATTGAACAATATGCATGGATGTTGCTACTTGTTATTTTCATGTCTTGTGTGATGAGTGTGCAAAATATTCCCTTTACTCAGCTCCCTTCGTATGAGTTTTGAAGGCTGCTCCTATAAGGATTCTTCAGATTTCCTGTTAGGCAATCGTTTCACGGTTCAGTTACTTGGGGAGATATTTTTCATGGTTATGATCAAAGTTTCTTTTGGTAATAGACTAATATTTAAGGAATGTAATTTTAATAAGCTCTTACAATTTCTCCTTGTCCACATTGAACGCCCCTTATCTTTCTTGTTTCCGAATTTGGCCGCCTATGGACCGCATTGAACTTAAGGCTTTCTCTTCTTCTTCTTCTCCTCCCAGAACGTCTTCATTCTTTCACTTCTGATCTTCCTTTCTTTCTCAGATATGACCAGTTTGGGTCACTTTTTGGTGTTTTCTCCTGGAATGTTTTGATGCTGTCCACTCGACTTCTAAATTTTTTTCTGTTGTGAACCATATCCACTGTAAGTCCACTTTCTGTTGCATCTCTTTTCACCTCTTCCACCCACTTCGTCGAAGCTTTTAGTCCAGTGATGTACTTGAATATTTTCTTAGTTAGCCGTTTCTCATCCATTCTTCGCTTTCGCATGGTGACAGTGATTTTTTTCGGTGTATTTATAGAGGTCATCATTTTTCCTATTCCTCCACTCCCCATCAGCATTTTTCTGTGGTCCTAAAAGTTTCCTTAAGATTTTCCTCTCCTTTTTTTTCGAGATCTTGAACCTCACCCTTTTTATTCATTGTCAGGCTCTCTGAAGCGTAGAGACCCTCTGGCTTTACCACTGAGCTGTAGTGTCTAAGTTTCGCCTTGTAAGATGTTGCTCTTTTGTTGTATCTGTTCTGGGTTAACCTTTAAGCCAATTCTAGTTTTCTAATGCTTGCCCGAATCGCCTCTTTATCCAATCAATTAGGTTCTATCCATTCCCCTAGATATTTAAATTTCTCAGTTCTTTTTACAGTCCCATGCTTCACTTCTACTAAGTGTCTCTCCCCTTGATGTCCATATTCCATGTATTCCGTCTTCTCATATGACACTTTGAGACCCGTTTTCTCAGCGATCTCATATAGAGTATTCAGCATAATTTGGCCATTTTTTCGGTTGTGAGCCAAGAGTGCAAGATCATCCGCGAAAGCCAAACATTTAATTTCTAAGTTCTGTCCTTTCCTCCCTAAATGTATTCCCTTTATTCCTTTCACTTCCAAGGCTTTTTCCCATGTTCTAATGATTTTTTCTAGAACAATGTTAAAGAGAATTGGTGATAGGCAGTCCCCTTGTCTGACTCCTGTTTTTATTTCAAATGGTTCAGAAATTTCACCGAAGAATTTGACTTTTGAGAAAGTTTCTGTCAGGGTTTGTTTTATTAACATTCTTGTTTTCCTTACCATTAGCAACATTATTTTGAAAACAGTATTTATGAATCTTTAAGTAACAAAAGTCTTTTACCCTTCATCACTTCAGACACCATAACAAACAAACAAAACAAACCCCATGGCACTACAGCCCTTGAAGGGCCTTGGCCTACCAAGCGACCACTGCTCAGCCCGAAGGCCTGCAGATTACGAGGTGTCGTGTGGTCAGCACGACGAATCCTCTCGGCCGTTATTCTTGGCTTTCTAGACCGGGGCCGCCATCTCACCGTCAGATAGCTCCTCAATTCTAATCACGTAGGCTGAGTGGACCTCGAACCAGCCCTCAGGTCCGGGTAAAAATCCCTGACCTGGCCGGGAATCGAACCCGGAGCCTCCGGGTAAGAGGCAGGCACGCTGCCCCTACACCACGGGGCCGGCCTCAGACACCATACTGAAACGAAATTGTTTAAGCCATCCCTGAAAATAAACATAAAATGATAAAACCTAATTAGTGTTGTACTTTGAAGGTAACACACTATTAAGTGATCACCCCCATTTGACTGTGAAACCGAACGCGGCGCCACACCAGGCCGAGCCCTCTAGTTTGCATATGCGAAGCAAGTAACACATTAAACGAAACATTTAAGAAAGCCCAATATGGGCTGAGCTGACACTAAACAGGAACCTATCAACAAAGAAACAAACCAACAATCTACATAATTATGAGTAGTCTGTGGCGTCCAAACATACGTTTAAAAGTTGTAACTCCCAGGCGGGAATCGGAATCCAATTGAATGCCGTTGAATAAGCTAACCACCAACTAGCTTCAGAGATCAAAGTGAGAGAGAGAGAGAGACCAGGCCTTCCAATCCACTTAATAATGTTTTACATGACAGCCACTAGGAAAATCGGCACAATTGTTAGATGTTCGAGTGGAGAACCATTTCGGTTATTTCTCATTCGTTTACCATGTTCTATTCGAGACCCACTACTGAACCTTGCGAATTTTGGTCCTCCCGCTAATGAACAAGTTTTACCGAGAATAAACTGCGAAAAAGCGGTGTTTCCGAATCGGCTCCCTAATTTCCGAATTGGTTCCCAGACCATAAAACTTCCCTGTCCGTGTAAGCTCCAGGGTGACATTCGAATTGGCTCCGAATCTCTGCCTCAGAATTTTTCCTTCCCAGTTTAACAGACTTAAGACTGTATACATTACACAGGTCTAGTTTAAATGTTTATAGTTTAGCAGATCTTGGTATCAAGATATTGTGTACCTTTTTCATTAATCAGGGTGGTGAAATCCATGTTGCACCGGTCTGAAAGTGTAAATTTATGGATAATTTTATGGTACATTATCTGTGCTTGAAAACGGACGTGATATAAATTGGGAGAATTACAATTATGTTTCCGCATGAAGCATCTTTCAAACGCATGTGAACTTGCGCGCTATATGATTTTACGTACAATAGAGCTAAGTCACTGAAAGTGATAAAATATCTGGATTATTGTTTCTCGCTCTGTTAGGTCACGCCTTCTACAGTAGATGTCACAACAGTTCAATTAGAACATAAAGTTGAACTCACTCTGTTCGCAATCGTCTGAAAATGTAGGAAAATATTACTACTATCTAGTATGAAAATCGATCAATCAGTCATCATTGGTTTGTATTTACGCCTGTCGTCCAGACTCTCCTTAAATGATTTCAAAGAACTGTGAAAGTTATTTAATTTAAATGTAGGTTTTAACGTTCTTAACTTAAATATAGGATTATTTTGCCAGTCTTCGGACTTCAAATTTCCTTCCCTAATGGGAACTTGTAAAATATAAGGAAGCACGAGTGGTTACCCTCATAATATTCATCTAATTTATTTTTGCTTGACTTAAGTTTTCTAACCTGCTAAATTGACTACTCGTTTTTCAACTTTAAATTGTCTTTTACTTACTCACCTAGTACCATGGGATTAGCCTCTGTGTCATCGGGCTTTATTCCCACTTAGGTGTTTGCAGCTAACTTAAATATTGCGAGTGCTTGAGTTTCCGCCTCCATTCAATTTTGGTTTTCGGCCTTTTCAAATTTAACTTTCCTTCTTTGTTTTCCTTTCATGGCAATCTAGTTTGGGCCTTCGGCCCTGTTTAATTATGGACCTTCCTATCACTTTTACGTGTGCATCCCCATATGATTACAATAAATGAGGTATTAAAAACGTTTTTAAGCAAAGTGCAATTGCTTCTTCTTATGTCAACATAATCCACTGGGCCACAAACGGGTACCTTGTACAACTAATGTACAATGAGTTTGAGGGTTCGAGACCTGTGCTTCCAAAATTTTTCAGAAGCCGAGGCTTCTTTCACTGATATGTACCTTCCCGCATTAGTAAAGGCTAAATCCTATTTTCTCAGAATGTAAAATTCTGGAGACCTGCGTGTCAAATGTTTTGAATGTTCCACTTGAAATGTGAGTTCCATTCAATAAGATTTGTAATGTTTTCTGAGCTTACGAGCTTTTGGTATTGTAAAGATTTCTGACCTTAAGAGCTCCTGGTACTGTACGGTTTTCTGAAATTTAGAGATTCCCAATTGTAATTTCTCTAGATTCTTTCGATAAAGAGTTAATGGTTTTCCGATGTGTTTTGGTTTAAAATACCCTACTACAAGAAAAGAAAATTTAAATTTGTCTTTTTTTAGCAATAATTAAACGTTTGGTTAGTGCCTTGCCCAGCCATTCACCCCACACGCTTCCTTTCTTCTGCGAACCATGGAAAACACGGTGGTGTTTTTTATTACAATTTGTTTTACGTCTCACCGACGATGAGATAGGAAAGGGCTAGGAGCGGGAAGGAAACTGCCGTGGTCTTAATTAAAGTACAGCCCCAGCATTTGACTGGTGTGAAGTCCGCCTCCGAAGCGTAACGGTTAGTGTTATTAGCTGCCGTCCTCGGGGGCCCGGGTTCGATTCCCGGTACTGCCAGAAATTTAAGAATGGCAGGAGTGCTGGTATTTGGATTCAAATGGTACATGCAGCTCACCTCCAATGGGGGTGTGCCTGAAAAGAGCTGCACCACCTCAAGATGAGGACACGAGTTTAGTTACTTACTGGTGTGAAAATGGGTAACCACGGAATACCATCTTCAGGGTTGCCGACAGTGAGATTTTAACCCACTATGTCCCGAATACAAGCTCGCAGCTGCGCAACCTTAACCGCATGGCCTACTTGTTCGCTACGGTAACAATTATTAATAATGCTACTGTTTTTAGGTTCAACTGACTACTTTTTTACTATTTTCGGAGACGCCGAAGTGCCGAAATTGTGTCCCGCAGGAGTTATTTTATGTGCCAGTAAATCTACCGACACAAGGCTGACGTATTTCAGCACCTTCAAATATCTCCGGACTCAGCCACGTTCGAACTCGCCAAGTTGGGGCCAGAAGGCCAGCGTCTCAAGCGTCTGAGCCACTCAGCCCGGCAATTATTATTATTATTATTATTATTATTATTATTATTATTATTATTATTATTATTATTATTATTATTATTATTATTATTATTATTATTATTATATTGTTTCAGTGAGAATACACTTTGGCACCATTCGTACATCTGAGCATCTAGAGGACATACTAGAACTTGACTTCAAGGCCTGAACACCGTAACATTTTATTCGACATGTTTACGCTGTTTGGCTGTCAGGTGTCGAATCACTCAAAACCTGCGAATCACAGGTAATTATTTAAATTGACAGGTCGAGTTGTAGCGGCAGTACCATGTTTACAGTATCCACATCTTTTTCAGTTATTTCACGCGTGTATCAAATGGGCCCTTAGCGCTAGTTTATTCCGTTCACATCTGTTGTGTTACTTCTTCATTTTGGTCCTCTACGCAAAATAGTAGATACTCGTTGTAAGGTACTTGCTTCGAAGTTGCACACAATGCTTCCTCTGTTATCGACGAAAGGCTTTAAAGTTACTGTTTTTCTCTTTTATTATGATAAAGACATAATAGTGACTGTCTTATAGTGTGTGTTCAGTGACTCTTACTCAAGCACTGTTGGTTGCAGTGCTGGCTTATGCACGAAATCGGTAGTGAGCTGCACTATTTTTAAATAAATAAATAAATAAATAAATAAATAAATAAATAACCAACCGAAAGGGAAAAAGGCAGGCAAACAAATATACGGTACAGAAGATTATATGCCTATCCAACTATATTTCTATTTTTCCCTCCAAACAGGCTTTCCGCTGTGCTCATCCTGTTGTAACAAGTACAACGTAGGAGGAGGTAAAACAGGCACACAAGTAAATACCTCTTACCTCTCAATTTAATCTTGTACTGAAGAGCGACTAGCATCTCAACTCTTACAAAAGCAAAAGACAGCCTATACGACATAGTTTCCTCGTGCATGCGTACACGTATTTTCTCCGCGAGGCCTCCACTAGGATGCATCATTTCAGTTCTTATACAGCAACTCAACTCCGCTAGCTAAGAAGAGAATGCTTAAACATTTTCCTCATTTGAAAGAGAAAGTATTATTGAGAAAAAAACACTGAAGAACAACCTTCTGTTGCATTTGTATAAAGATTTATTACTGCTTAATTTAGGTGTTCTGATCACAAATCTGAAACGGCGTACGATCTCATGTCTCAGTATTCGCTGTGCAATACAACCCGTCTCACACTCCGAGACACCCTCAGTTCCAGTTTTCAACAACTTTGTCCCTGATGAGGGCGAAGGCAGTGGACATAGTGATCAAGGCTCTTTTGAGATGCATGAGGAAAGTTGCATTTCGTCGCACCGATACAGATAGGTCTTACGGCGTTGATTGAACAGGAAGGCGCTAAGTGTGGGAAGGAAGCGGTCGTGGCCTTAATTAAGGTACAGCCCCAGCATTCGCCTGCTGTGAAAATAGGAAACCACGGAAAACCATTTTCAGGGCTGCCGACAGTGGGGTTCGAACCCAGTCTCTCCCGAATATTGGAGATTTTTAATCAGCGATGCAGAAATACATACAAACCCCTGGAAAATCTCATGCAACAGAAAATGAAAAGAAAAATGTTTCCCAGTGTAAATATTGAACTACAGCTCATTAGTTCACAAGGAGTGGTTTGTTTCTTTACCATCGGTTTAATGTCACAGTATCAAGCAACTATGGGATGGGAAAAGACTAGAACTGGAAAAGAAGTGGTTGGCGCCTTAACCAGGCGTGGGAATGGCGAAACCATGGAAAACCCTTTTTCAGCGCTGCTGAAAGTACGGTTCGAAACCACTTTCTATATCCTACAACTACACGGTCCGTACTGCGCAGCCTACTCACTCAATTTTTAATTGGCTTAATACGAGGGAACTGTGTCCGCAGATCCACCGGCTCGTTCAAATAAAAATTCTGGCATTCCCAGTCTCTTTCTTGTGTGCGTTACTCCATGTAAATTATTTCAGTGAAACAGCAAGAAGACATTCATAAAAGTCTTGTTCGCTACCAACATGAGTTATCAGAATTACATGTTGACGTGAAACGTCTTTCAAATTTAGGTTAGGGTTCTGAAGCGAAAAATCGGTAGAACGCTATTCATGAAAAATTCAAAATATTAATCGAATTAAAAGAAAGAATGGGGCAAACAGTTTAAAGTTTAGGCCTACAGACTAAATTATAATTTTAGGTTGATAGATATTCACCGTCTTAATTTTTCTTTTCCTACAACTGCGTTTACGTCGCACCGACACAGATAGGTCTTACGGCGACGATGGGATAGGGAAGGGCTGGAAGTTGGAAGGAACTTACCGTGAGCTTAATTAAGGTACAGCCCCAAATTTGCCTGGTGTGAAAGTTGGAAACCACAGAAAGCGATCTTAAGGGCTGCCGACAGTGGGGCTAGAGCCCACTATCTCCAGAATGCAAGCTCACAGCTGCGCGCCTCTAACCGCACGGCCAACTTGTTCGGTACTGTATTACTATATCTGGCTCCATGGCCTTTTATTTGGAGCCCCGGGTTCGATTTCGTGCCTGTTCGGGAGATTTTAATCGTAAACGGTTAATTCTTTTGGCTCGGGGAGTGCGTCTGTGCTGTCCCCAACGTACCAGCAACTCACTCACCACAAACACGGCACTACCCTCCACTGCATTAATACGCAGTTTTCTGTACACATCAGAAGTTACCCACCCTCGTCGGAGGGTCTGCCTTACAAGGGCTGCACTAGGTTAGCAGTAGCCAGACATTCGATTTTATTATTATTATTATTATTATTATTATTATTATTATTATTATTATTATTATTATTTATTTATTTATTTATTTATTTATTTATTTATTTCGGATCGTTTCAACCTCCTACGGGTTATGCTTACACCACTTCCTTGACTATTGATGTTCTTTCTTTTTACGCCAATACTCCTTCATTTTCTGGCTCACTTTTGCTCGTTCATCATCCGAGAACACTCTTCTTGTGTTCTTGGGTTTCTCTACGAACATATCCGCCACCTCCGTAATCTTCCTTCTGAACACTGTTCTGGTTGTAGTATCTCCCTCCTCATTGCCACATTTTTTAAGATCCTGATGAACTTCTTTCAGCCATGGTACTTGGGTCTTTCTTCATTCCCGGAATATGAGGATCTTATTTGCTAGGCGTTCCGGTCCCATTCTTCTCAGGTGTATATAGTAAGCCAGTCGCCTTTTCCTTATCGAGATTGAAATTGTTGTCGCATTTTTCATACAGATCTTGATTTGATTTCATGTGGAAGGTAAACTCATTTGCTCGTTGCTTTCTTGGGTCCCAGAATGTTAATCAGAAATTTCGGTAATCCCCTTTCTGACAATTTTCTCTGCTGAATAAAGGCTTTTAGATTTAACCACGGTATTATAGTGTCTGAGTTTGGCTTGATAGAAGAGGGATTTGGACTTATAAGTTTCCTGGCATAGTCTGAATGCAATCTCCATCTTCTTTGTTCTTTCCTCGATATCTGCCTTCTCGTTGTTATTAGGAGTCAGAATCTCCCCTAAATATTTGTGGACTCTCTTTATTTCACCATACTTGGTCTTCATTGTCCATGTTGGTTCTTTGGGATCTATGTACATGTACTTAGTTTTCTCCAAGTATATTTTCAGTCCTGCCTTTTCTGCTGTTTGTTGAAAAACCTCTATCTGTGTAGTGGCAGTCTCTAGATTTTCAGTGAAGAACACTAAGTCAAATTTAAGTCCAGCCTTTTGGTGTCCTGTTTTGATTCCATTCGGAATATTTTGCTGACTCATTTCTTTCCGCCATTCCCTTATCACCTTCTCCAAGACGCAGTTGAAAAGGAACGGGGAGAGGCCATCTCCTTGCCTCACACCTGTCTTGATTTCAAACGGGTCGGATAGGTCTCCAAGGAATTTTACTTATGACCGGGCGTTTGTTAATGTTTTATGTATTATATTAGATGTTTTGTCATCAATTCCAAATTCTTTCAGAACTTTTATTAATGTGTCCCTGTCGACAGAGTCATATGTCTTCTTGAAATCTACAAATGTCATAATTACCTTCCTGTCTGCTGCTAAAGTTTTAGTTGTGATTAAAATCTTGATGGTAAGTATCCTTCCGTCCTTTCCTGAATCCTGGTCAGCATTCCCTCAACTCTTGATCTATGTGGTTCTCTATTCTATTCTGGAGCGCTTTAGACAAATATCTTGTATGCGACTGACAGGAGTGATAGTTGTTAACATTAGTTTTGTCTCCTTATGTAACGGGTGAATGATAGCGTCCTTCCATTCATCTGGTATCTTTTCCACTTCCCAAATATTATGGAAGAGTCTCACTAACTGTTATAATACTTTGTCCCCTGAGTATTTTAGAAGTTCCACCCCGATTGCATCTTTACTAGATGTTTTTTTCCTTTTGTATTTTCCTTACGTCGCAGTGACACAGATAGGTCTTTTGGCGACGATGAGATAGGAAATGTCTAGGAGTGAGAAGGAAGCGGCCGTGGCCAAAATTAAAGTACATCCCCAGCATTTGGCTGATGTGAAAATGGGAAACCACGGAAAACCATTTTCCGGGCTGCCGACAGTGGGGTTCGAACGCACTGTCTCCCGGATGCAAGCTCACAGCTGCGCCGCCCTAACCCCACAGCGAACTCGCCCGGTGTTTTGTTGTTTACGAGGTTCTTAATGATTTTCTATATCTCCTCTTTGTCTGGTGGGGCTGAGTGGAAAAGTTTGGATTGGGGTTCTTGGAAGGGCATCTCTTTCTTTGGAGGTTCACAGTTCAGTAATACTTTAAAGTAATTCACCAAATCTTCACAATTTTGTTTGTTGCTCAGAATCAATTTACCGGAATCGTTCTTGAAGCAGATAGTGTGCGGAGAATATTTTCTAAGTTTTGATCTGAAGTTGTTATATAAGTTTTTTGTGTTGTTCTTCTGGAAGTTTTTCTTCAAAATCCCTTACTTCGTCTCTTTCAAACTTTCGTTTGGCGTTTCTGAAAACTTTGGCCGTTAACTTCCTTTGAGTTCCGAACCCATCAAAATCCTCTTTCGTGGAGTTTCATATATCCCATGCCTCAGAACGTCTCTTCAGCGCAGCTTTACATTCATTATTCCACCATAGATACTTTTTACTTTTATAAATATTGTATGTTTTGCAGCTTCTTGGATTTCTTGAGGCATTTAATCCCATTTATATGTGTTCAGTAAATCCAGTTCTTTATGGTATTTTTCTATGATATCTTGGTTTATTTTCAGTTCTTCACTTTTGTACTTTGGTATCCTGAAAGTTTCCTTCTTGGTGTTGTTAGGAAGGAATTTCATTTTGATCCTTGTCAGATAATGGTATAAATCGAAGTGTGCTCCTCTTTGTATTCTAACACTCATTATTTCTCTGGGGTTATTGGTTGCAACTTGGTCAATTTGGAACTCTCCCAGCATGGCTAAATGGTTACCGTGCTGGCCTTTGGTCACAGGGGTCCTGGGTTCGATTCCCGGCAGGGTCGGGAGTTTTAACCATCATTGGTTAATTGGCCTGTGGCTGGGTGTATGTGTTGTCCTCATCATCATTTCGTCCTCATCACGACGCGCACAGGTCGCCTACGGGCGTCAAATCAAAAGACCTGCACCTGGTGAGCCGAACATGTCTTCGGACCCACCCGGCACTAAAAGCCATACGCCATTTCATTTCAGCGGCTTCCCATTTTCACACCAGGCAAAGCTGGGGCTATACCTTAATAAGACCGAAGCCGCTTCCTTCCCAATCCCAGCCCTTTCCTATAATAATAATAATAATAATAATAATAATAATAATAATAATAATAATAATAATAATAATAATAATAATAATAAGGCGTGTCGTCTCTGGGAAGGGGTCGTATAGGTCTTTCTAGATTACGGCCATGGTCGATCTGAGCGTCTGTATGGTTGCGTACCTAACTAGGATGAAATCTAATGTTTAAGATGGCCCAAACACCCTGTCCCTGAGCCAGAGGGTATAACCAATGAAGATGAGAATCCACTACGCGGCCGTGAATCGAACCCGTGACCCATTGGACCAAAAGCGAACATGGACGTTCAGTATTTTCTATACGATAGATTTGTAATAGTTATTAACGCTACATGGGCCAAATCTTAGGGTTTAGATATGTATGTATGTATGTATGTATGTATGTATGTATGTATGTATGTATGTATGTATGTATGTATGTATGTATGTATGTATGTATGTATGTATGTATGTATGTATGTATGTATAGTCCGTCAGCAATGCCGCTGGTGGGATCCTCAACAGCTCTGCCATCAGCTGTCATAGATGGCCTAGGCATCACTGAAGAGGCGTACTAGGGAAATGATGAGTGAGGTAGTTTCCCGTTGCTTTCCTCGCCGAGCCAGATTTGCTATTACATATCAGTCTGCCAAGCCCACTGAAATGCATGCACCAACTGACCCTATGAGCAACATTTTCACACCATTCATAACAGGGACTGGCTGCATAAGGATTGGCATTACTAGCATCGCTCATACCTCAGTCACTTTCATATTGTCAAAGCCAAGGATAAGACAGAGAAAGATCAATGAAAGTAACAAAATTGCTCTTGCCCATACCAGAAGACAGTGCACTGTAAACACTAGGTCCTGCCAGCAAAGGCATGTTTAGATATGCCGTTGAGAGAAATACGTGAAACAGTTTCGCCCTTGTAAAATTATTTTACTTCAAATTATGTTAAATTTATTTTTACTGATTGATTGCGTGTGGCTCCCGAAGAAGTCCGGTGCAGGTCTTTATAGTTGACGTCCATGAGAGAGTTGCGCGTGTCCCTCCCTCTCCCCCCTCTCTCTCTTTCTTAATGTTTAATGTTTAATTTAATAAGACATTTGAATATTATAAAAATGTAGCCTAGTTAGTGTGTTCATAAACCTGTATTGTATTGTACGAAGACGCTACATCTTTTTAGTTTCAGTGGCATGTAAATTGTCAATAAATTCAATTCAAAATTTTCTCCCTCGTTCTCTCTCTCTCTCTCTCTCTCTCTCTCACTCTGTGTGTGTGTGTGTTTTTGTGTGTGAGGAGGAGGGGGTAAATAGAGGGAGAGGTTGAAACCCAGTGTTGGCAGATAGGCTACTCCTGTTGAATATAACCAAGGGCTCTGCTCAAGGCTGAACGTATCCATCTGACGGACCGAATCAACGGTGTGATATGCCGTCACTGAGGAAAGGTTTGGAATGAACCCAGGATTTTGGTACGAAGTCTGCTGGCAAACATTCTGCTGGTGATAAATGTTTCCACGAGCGGGGCTCGAATCAGCTAACCAGACCTTAAAGACTTGACGCCTCAACGATGATGCCCACAAGACGGGCTCTTACTTTTATTGAAATAATATTAAGTTGAACACATTATAATGCTGAGTTTAGGGCCCGCCATTCAAACATTATTATTCTTGGTTCAGGACTTATCATCCAAAGTCAACTTGACTCGCGCATATCACGCAGGGTGGCCAGCTGGTAAGTATCTAAGGAACTGTTTATATAATCTGAAAAAAGCCTCGTGATTTATGCTTTTATGTTGTAAATGATGAGTGCATCCATCTCTTGGTGTAGTGGTTAGTGTGCTTTGCTGCCACCCTCGGAGGCCCGGGTTCGATTCCCGGCTATGCCACGAAATTTGAAAAGTGTTACGAGGGCTGGAACGGGGTCCACTCAGCCTCGGGAGGTCAACTGAGTAGAGGTGGTTTCGATTCCCCTCCCCCCTCAGCCATCCTGGAAGTTTGCCGTGATTTCCCACTTCTCCTCCAGGCAAATGCCGGGATAGTGCCTAACTTAAAGCCACGGCCGATTCCTTCCATCTTCCTTGTCTATCCCTTCCAAACTTCCCATCCCCCCCCCCCCCCCGCAAAGCTCCTGTTCAGTATAGCAGCTGAGGCCGCCTGGGCGAGGTACTGACCTTTCTCTCCAGTTGTATCCCCCGACCCAATGTTTCACGCTCCAGGACACTGCCCTTGAGGCGGGAGAGGTGGGATCCCTCGCTGATTCCGAGGGGAAAACGAACCCTGGAGAGTAAAGTGGCAAAGACAAGAAGAAAGAAAGGTTGAGTGCCGTAAGTAACTACAGTACCGGTATCGTAAAATTCTACTTTCCACATTATTTTTAAGAAGGTAAATATATTGTGAAATTCGACATAGAAAGGATAAAAATTAATTTCTGGTTTACGTGTAAAGAGTTAGGTACACGATTGGATCAAGTATGAAGGACAAACGGAACTATACGTTTGGCTGCTCTGGGACACACTAAACAAATGACACATACGCACGCAGAGGCAGGAGAGCTGAGTGCTGGAGAAGGCAGGATGATTGCACCGCCCTCACAGCGGCTGATTTATTTCGCAGTTATTCATGGCCTAACATTAAAATCCACGTCCTACCTCACTAGTCTCCAGCGTGAGACTACACTCTACAAGACCTTACAAATGATACCCACTTCGTCATAAGACAAGATACTATGTTGGTTCCACTCAGGGTGAAAGGAAAGTGCTTGTGCCTCAGAATGAGCTTAGTAATGGTTTGAGGAACCACTTTCAGTGCGATATTGCTTACAAGTAATAATATGTGAGTACATATTGAGTCCTCAGTCTCACGGTTGGTTATTATTACCTTCAACAAAGCCGCTGCAATTGAGAGATGTTCTGGTGAGTAGTATAATAAGCGGGTTCGGCCGCCTCCTCCTCCTCCCGCCGCCTCCTCCGCCGCCTCCTCCGCCGCCTCCTCCGCCGCCGCCGCCGCCTCCGCCGCCTCCGCCCGCGGGAAATTTGAATTTTGGCGCGAGATTTGAATTTGTAAACAAAGCCACGTGCTTTTTGACAGCTGTCATCGACAACAACGCAACGCTAACCTCACTGTTGCCATCTTGACGGACCTAAACCTCACTAGTACCAACCTAACCTAACTAGCGTGAGGTAAACAAACCCACGTGTTTTTTGACAGCCACGTGCTTTTTGACAGACAACAACGCATCGCTAACCTCAGTACTGCCATCTTGACGGGCCTAACCTTAGTGGTACCAACTTAACCTAACTAGCATGAGGTAAACAAAGCCATGTGCTTTTTGACAACCACGTGCTTTTTGACAGATTTGTAAACAAAGCCACGTGCTTTTTGACAGACAACAACGCATCGCTAACCTCAGTACTGCCATCTTGACGGGCCTAAACCTTAGTGGTACCAACTTAACCTAACTAGCATGAGGTAAACAAAGCCACGTGCTTTTTGACAGCCACGTGCTTTTTTGACAGCTGTCATCCGCCATCTTTAAACCACAAAGCACTGTGCTGCCCTCTATATCGCAGTAGCCGCAAAATTCGTCACCTGTCATCAGCAGTGCTGCCATCTTGACTGGTCTAAACCTTAGTGCTACCAACTTAACCTAACTAGCGCGAGGTAAACAAAGCCACGTGCAGATGTCATCTGCTATCTTTAATCCAGAGAGCATCGTGCAGCCCTCTTTAGCTACTTACCTTTGAAATGTGGTACGTCACAGCTGTCATCCGCCATCTTGCATCGCAAACCTCAGTGCTGCACTCTATGTAGTGGCGGCAAATTCCACATGCTCTTGTTTGGAAACAAAGCCACGTGCAGCTGTCATCCGCCATCTTTAATCCATAGAGCACCGTGCTGCCCTCTTTAGCTACTTACCTTTGAAATGTGGTACGTCACAGCTGTCATCCACCATCTTGCATCGCAAACCTCAGTGCTGCACTCTATGTAGTGGCGGTAAATTCCACGTGCTCTTGTTTGGAAACAAAGCCACGTGCAGCTGTCATCCGCCATCTTTAATCCAGAGAGCACCGTGCTGCCCTCTTTAGCTACTTACCTTTGAAATGTGGTACGTCACAGCTGTCATCCGCCATCTTGCATCGCAAACCTCAGTGCTGCCCGGTGGCGGCAAATTCCACGTGCTCTTGTTTGGAAACAAACCTATGCGCTTTTTTGTCAGCTATCATCCGCCATCTTTAATCTAGAGAGCACCGTGCTGCCCTCTATGTGGTGGTGGTAAATTCTACACGCTTTACAAACCTATGTGCTTTTCTGACAGCTGTCAACCGCCAGAGAGCACCGTGCTGCCCTCTTTATGCCGGTGGCAAATTCTACATGCTTTTTGACAGCTGTCACCCGCAAGAGAGCACCGTGCTGCCATCTTTAGCTAGATACCTGTGGTAGCGGTAAATTCCACGTGCTCTTGTTTAGTAAACAAAGCTACATGCTTTTTTGACAGCTGTCGTCCGCTATCTTTAATCAATAGAGCACTGTGCTGCGGGTAATTTCATCAGCTGTCATCCGCCATCTTTAATCTACACAACACCATGCTGCTCTCTGTAGTAGCGGGCAATTTGAAAAGTTCTGTTAGCTATCATCCGCCATCTTTAATCAAGAGAGCACCGTGCTGCCATCTATGTGGTGGCGGCAAATTCCACGTGCTCTTGTTTAGTAAACAAAGCCACGTGCAGCTGTCATCCGCCATCTTTGAGCACCGTGCTGCGGGCAATTTCGTCAGCTGTCATCCGCCATCTTTAATCTACAGAACACCGTGCTGCCCTCTGTAGTAGCGGGCAATTTGAAAAGTTCTGTTAGCTATCATCCGCCATCTTCGAGCACCGTGCTGCCCTCTATGTGGTGGCGGCAAATTCCACGTGCTTTACAAACTCACGTGCTTTTTTGACAGCTACCATCCGCCCTGCTCTCTGTAGTAGCGGGTAATTTGAAAAGTTCTGTTAGCTGTCATCCGCCATCTTTGAGCACCGTGCTGCCCGGTGGCGGTAAATTCCACGTGCTTTACAAACTCACGCGCAGCTGTCATCCGCCATCTTACATCGCAAACCTCAGTGCTACACTCTTTAGTTGAAAAATGGTGGCGGATAATTTAAAAAAGAAAAATTCTACAGCGGCCATCTCTCGACGCTAATTGCACAAGATGGTGGCTATACATGACTCCTTAAAGGTGCTTATGCGAGATGATCGCTATACATAGACGCCCTTAGGATGCTTGCGCAAGATGGCGGTTATACATGGCTCCTTATGAGGGATGCTTGCGCGAGATGGTAGTTGCTCTTATGAGGCGGCTTAAGGATCCTTGGCTAGAGCCTCCCTAAGGATGCTTGCGCAAGATGGCGCATGCAAGATGGTGGCTATACATAGCTCCTTATGAGACAGCCAGTACAACATGTGATCAGAACATTGATTGATGTGTTCAGAACACAAAATAAGTAGAATCGAACACTGTACTCGATACAACATGTGATTAAAACATTGTTTGGTGTGTTCAGAACACTAATCGAACGCTGTACAACATGTTAGGGGATACCTTTGTTTAGATTGAAACATAACAAGACTAGAATTGAACACTGCACATTGATTGATGTGTTCAGAACACAAAATAAGTAGAATCGAACACTGTACTCGATACAACATGTGATTAAAACATTGTTTGGTGTGTTCAGAACACTAATCGAACGCTGTACAACATGTTAGGGGATACCTTTGTTTAGATTGAAACATAACAAGACTAGAATTGAACACTGCACTCGATGTCGTTACATGTGTTCAGAACAATGATTGATGTGTCTGTACAACATGTTAGGGGATACCTTTGTTTAGATTGAAACATAACAAGACTAGAATCGAACACTGCACTCGATGTCGTTAACCTTAACATGTGATCCGATACAACATGTTAGGGGATACCTTTGTCCTAAGAATCGAACACTGTACAACATGTTAGGGGATACCTTTGTTTAGATTGAAACTAACAAGACTAGAATCGAACACTGCACTCGATGTCGTTACATGTGATCCGATACAACATGTTAGGGGATAGCTTTGTTCTAAGAAAATTAGATTGAAACATAGCAAGCCTAGAATCGAACATTGTTTGATGTTTTCAGTACAACTTCAATGATTAACACACACACACTGTGCACATATCGCATAGCTATCTCGCCTAGTGTGAAAATCAAACTCACACTGTGCACATATCGCATAGCTAACACTTCAAATGATTTGCTTAGTACGAAAAAAATCTATACCGCGTAGCTAACTCGTTCATCACACTGCTCAGACGCTTAGTAATTGTGAATACACTCATACGAAAATCAAGAAAGCACACTGCGTAGCCAACTCGCTCGGCTCACTCGCTTAGTAATTACAACACTGATACACACACGGATAAGAATGTTCCGAGATACTACATACTTACATGTTTTTTAAGGGGGGGTGAAAGATCATAAATTATATGTACACATGTTGTCTCCTCCAAGTTGTAAGATGAAATAGACGCAGTACTGCGAGTTTCCGCTCTAGCTGGCGAACGGAAGTAGCATGATATCTCAGCAAAAAATAAAAATACGCGTGAGCTTGCAAGTCAGACACAATGATGGATACCGCGATTCAAATCCTGGTAACTTATGCCGTCGGGAAGGGCATCTAGCTAGATCATGTAATGACGATCGCGCAGGCCCCTCGCCTAGCATTTACAGCTTCTAGTTCGAACCCGCTATCTTCCGAAGTAGTGTGAATGATTGAAGAGTGTTGAGGGTGATTCATTCGTCGGATGGAGGCGTTAAGCTGGCTTCTTCGGTAGGAGTAGGCTATGTCGGGACATCTAGTTATCGATTTAAAAATCCTAGTCAGGAGTGGTAACCGGTCGTATAAAACTATGGTGTGAGGCGGGGTGTGCAAAAGCTAGCATTAAGAAAGGGCTGTTGATAGGAGGCGTTAAACCTTGTGCAGGCTCCTTCATCAGGAGAAGCCTACATGCCGGTACCGTGCAGGTTCTTTCAATAGGAGTAGGCACTGTGTGTGTTTTAACCTCTCCGTACAATCATGATATTTTACGTTAGGAACTTACATAGGCTAAATGCTACACATTCCGTGGCAGAGCCGGGAATCGAACTCGGACCTCCGAGGGTAGCAGCTAATCACACTAACTACTACACCACAGAGGAGGA
The DNA here is from genome assembly GCF_040414725.1 of Anabrus simplex. NCBI lineage: Eukaryota > Metazoa > Arthropoda > Insecta > Orthoptera > Tettigoniidae > Anabrus > Anabrus simplex. The sequence continues at coordinate 476,604,164 of NC_090265.1, read as the reverse complement.
CTATTTCAGAATATTTTACAACCTTAATTGGTACTGTGTTTTAAGAGCTTACATGCTACTCAGCTAAGAAGACGTTCGCGATCTACAAGTCGCTTATCAGTGTCCTCGCTCAAGGTTGAGCCGGAAGATACGTGTACAATTTCAGCTAACACACGCATTCCACAACTCGCTCAAAATGACTGTGCCGATACTTCTTCAAGGACTGTAGAACAAACCCATAGCCTACAGTTTAGTTTAGCGTGCATGCCTCTCACCCAGTAGTCTCGGGTTCGATTCTCTTGGAAATAAAAATGTGTTTAAATCGCATGAATGTGTTGAGTTGTCCTTCCTGATGCAAAACTAGCAGTATCTAACCTCTCACACTATAGTTTTCAACCGGTTGCCCTTCCTGACAACTCGGATTAAGAATCTGTTTTGTTTTAAGACTAGTTATCCTTCCTGACGCAAAACTGGTAGTATCTAAGCTCTTACATCATACGCTATTGTTTTCAACCGGTTACCCTTCCTGACGTCAAAGAACTCGGATTAAGAATCTGTCAAGAATCGGGGGTTTTACAGCTAGATGCTCTTCTTAGATTTTAAATCGCTGTATCACTACTGCCGGTTGCCCTTCCTGACTAAGATTTTAAAACACAAGAATTTGTTTTAAGACTCAAGTCTTGTTATGTTTCTTTCGTAATCTGCAAGTCTAAACAAGCATATCGCTGCACACTCTTGCCTTCGCGATGCGTGTTCGATAATTGTTTCCAACCGGTTGCCCTTCCTGACGTCAAAGAACTCGGATTAAGAATCTGTCGAGAATCGAGGGGTTTTTCAGCTAGATGCTCTTCTTAGATTTTAAATCACGAACTATTGTTTTACTGCCGGATGCCCTTCCTGACTAAGATTTTAAATCGCAAGAATTTTGTTTTAAGACTCAAGTCTTGTTATGTTTCTTTCGTAATCTGCAAGTCTAAACAAGCATATCGCTGCACACTCTTGCCTTCGCGATGCGTGTTCGATAATTGTTTCCAACCGGTTGCCCTTCCTGACGTCAAAGAACTCGGATTAAGAATCTGTCGAGAATCGGGGGGTTTTACAGCTAGATGCTCTTCTTAGATTTTAAATCACGAACTATTGTTTTACTGCCGGATGCCCTTCCTGACTAAGATTTTAAATCGCAAGAATTTTGTTTTAAGACTCAAGTCTTGTTATGTCTCTTTCGTAATCTGCAAGTCTAAACATGCATATCGCTGCACACTCCTGCCTTCGCGATGCGTGTTCGATAATTGTTTCCAACCGGTTGCCCTTCCTGACGTCAAAGAACTCGGATTAAGAATCTGTCGAGAATCGGAGAGGATTTACAGCTAGATGCTCGCCGGATGCCCTTCCTGACTAAGATTTTAAATCGCAAGAATTTTGTTTTAAGACTCAAGTCTTGTTATGTTTCTTTCGTAATCTGCAAGTCTAAACATGCATATCGCTGCACACTCCTGCCTTCGCGATGCGTGTTCGATAATTGTTTCCAACCGGTTGCCCTTCCTGACGTCAAAGAACTCGGATTAAGAATCTGTCGAGAATCGGGGGGTTTTACAGCTGGATGCTCTTCTTAGATTTTAAATCACGAACTATTGTTTTACTGCTGGATGCCCTTCCTGACTAAGATTTTAAATCGCAAGAATTTGTTTTAAGACTCAAGTCTTGTTATGTTTCTTTCGTAATCTGCAAGTCTAAACAAGCATATCGCTGCACACTCTTGCCTCCACGATGTGTGTTCGATAATTGTTTTCAACTAGTTGCCCTTCCTGACGTCAAAGAACTCGGATTAAGAATCTGTCGAGAATCGGGGGATATACAGCTAGATGCACTTCTTAGATTTTAAATCACGAACTATTGTTTTACTGCTGGATGCCCTTCCTGACTAAGATTTTAAATCGCAAGAATTTGTTTTAAGACTCAAGTCTTGTTATGTTTCTTTCGTAATCTGCAAGTCTAAACACGCATATCGCTGCACACTCTTGCCTTCACGATGCGTGTTCGATAATTGTTTTCAACTAGTTGCCCTTCCTGGCGTCAAAGAACTCGGATTAAGAATCTGTCGAGAATCGGGGGATATACAGCTAGATGCACTTCTTAGATTTTAAATCACGAGCTATTGTTTTACTGCTGGATGCCCTTCCTGACTAAGATTTTAAATCGCAAGAATTTGTTTTAAGACTCAAGTCTTGTTATGTTTCTTTCGTAATCTGCAAGTCTAAACAAGCATATCGCTGCACACTCTTGCCTTCGCGATGCGTGTTCGATAATTGTTTTCAACCGGCTGCCCTTCCAGACGTCAAAGAACTCGGATTAAGAATCTGTCGAGAATCGGGGGTTTTACAGCTAGATTTTAAATCACGAACTATTGTTTTACTGCTGGATGCCCTTCCTGACTAAGATTTTAAATCGCAAGAATTTGTTTTAATACTCAAGTCTTGTTATATTTCTTTCGTAATCTGCAAGTCTAAACAAGCATATCGCTGTACACTCTTGCCTTCACGATGCGTATTCGATAATTGTTTTCAACCGGTTGCCCTTCCTGACGTCAAAGAACTCGGATTAAGAATCTGTCGAGAATCGGGGGTTTTACTGCTAGATTTTAAATCGCAGTATCACGAACTATTGTTTTACTGCCGGATGCCCTTCCTGACTAAGATTTTAAATCGCAAGAATTTTGTTTTAAGACTCAAGTCTTGTTATGTTTCTTTCGTAATCTGCAAGTCTAAACAAGCATATCGCTGCACACTCTTGCCTTCACGATGCGTGTTCGATAATTGTTTCCAACCGGTTGCCCTTCCTGACGTCAAAGAATTTGGATTAAGAATCTGTCGAGAATCGGGGGGTTTTACAGCTAGATGCTCTTCTTAGATTTTAAATCACGAACTATTGTTTTACTGCCGGATGCCCTTCCTGACTAAGATTTTAAATCGCAAGAATTTTGTTTTAAGACTCAAGTCTTGTTATGTTTCTTTCGTAATCTGCAAGTCTAAACAAGCATATCGCTGCACACTCTTGCCTTCGCGATGCGTGTTCGATAATTGTTTTCAACCGGCTGCCCTTCCTGACGTCAAAGAACTCGGATTAAGAATCTGTCGAGAATCGGGGGTTTTACTGCTAGATTTTAAATCACGAACTATTGTTTTACTGCCGGATGCCCTTCCTGACTAAGATTTTAAATCGCAAGAATTTTGTTTTAAGACTCAAGTCTTGTTATGTTTCTTTCGTAATCTGCAAGTCTAAACAAGCATATCGCTGCACACTCTTGCCTTCGCGATGCGTGTTCGATAATTGTTTCCAACCGGTTGCCCTTCCTGACGTCAAAGAACTCGGATTAAGAATCTGTCGAGAATCGGGGGGTTTTACAGCTAGATGCTCTTCTTAGATTTTAAATCACGAACTATTGTTTTACTGCCGGGTGCCCTTCCTGACTAAGATTTTAAATCGCAAGAATTTTGTTTTAAGACTCAAGTCTTGTTATGTTTCTTTCGTAATCTGCAAGTCTAAACAAGCATATCTCTGCACACTCTTGCCTTCACGATGCGTGTTCGATAACTGTTTCCAACCGGTTGCCCTTCCTGACGTCAAAGAACTCGGATTAAGAATCTGTCGAGAATCGGGGGTTTTACAGCTAGATGCTCTTCTTAGATTTTAAATCACGAACTATTGTTTTACTGCCGGATGCCCTTCCTGACTAAGATTTTAAATCGCAAGAATTTTGTTTTAAGACTCAAGTCTTGTTATGTTTCTTTCGTAATCTGCAAGTCTAAACAAGCATATCGCTGCACACTCTTGCCTTCGCGATGCGTGTTCGATAATTGCTTTCAACCGGTTGCCCTTCCCGACAACTCGGATTAAGAATCTGTCGAGAATCGGGGGTTTTACAGCTAGATTTTAAATCGCAGTATCACGAACTATTGTTTTACTGCTGGATGCCCTTCCTGACTAAGATTTTAAATCGCAAGAATTTGTTTTAAGACTCAAGTCTTGTTATGTTTCTTTCGTAATCTGAAAGTCTAAGCAAGCATATCGCTGTACACTCTTGCCTTCACGATGGGTATTCGATAATTGTTTTCAACCGGTTGCCCTTCCTGACGTCAAAGAACTCGGATTAAGAATCTGTCGAGAATCGGGGGTTTTACTGCTAGATTTTAAATCACGAACTATTGTTTTACTACCGGATGCCCTTCCTGACTAAGATTTTAAATCGCAAGAATTTGTTTTAAGACTCAAGTCTTGTTATGTTTCTTTCGTAATCTGCAAGTCTAAACAAGCATATCGCTGCACACTCTTGCCTTCGCGATGCGTGTTCGATAATTGTTTTCGGCCGGTTGCCCTTCCTGACGTCAAAGAACTCGGATTAAGAATCTATCGGGAATCGGGGGATATACAGCTAGATTTTAAATCGCAGTATCACGAACTATTGTTTTACTGCTGGATGCCCTTCCTGACTAAGATTTTAAATCGCAAGAATTTGTTTTAAGACTCAAGTCTTGTTATGTTTCTTTCATAATCTGCAAGTCTAAACAAGCATATCGCTGCACACTCTTGCCTTCGCGATGCGTGTTCGATAATTATTTTCAACCGGTTGCCCTTCCTGACGTCAAAGAACTGGGATTAAGAATCTGTCGAGAATCGGGGATTTACAGCTAGATGCTCGCCGGATACCCTTCCCGACGGCATAAGTTACCAGGATTTGAATCGCGGTATCCATCATTGTGTCTGACTTGCAAGCTCACGCGTATTTTAATTTTTTGCTGAGATATCATGCTACTTCCGTTCACCAGCTAGAGCGGAAACTCGCAGTACTGCGTCTATTTCATCTTACAACTTGGAGGAGACAACATGTGTACATATAATTTATGATCTTTCACCCCCCCTTAAAAAACATGTAAGTATGTAGTATCTCGGAACATTCTTATCCGTGTGTGTATCAGTGTTGTAATTACTAAGCGAGTGAGCCGAGCGAGTTGGCTACGCAGTGTGCTTTCTTGATTTTCGTATGAGTGTATTCACAATTACTAAGCGTCTGAGCAGTGTGATGAACGAGTTAGCTACGCGGTATAGATTTGTTTTTTCGTACTAAGCAAATCATTTGAAGTGTTAGCTATGCGATATGTGCACAGTGTGTTTTTTGATTTTCACACTAGGCGAGATAGCTATGCGATATGTGCACAGTGTGTGTGTGTTAATCATTGAAGTTGTACTGAAAACATCAAACAATGTTCGATTCTAGGCTTGCTATGTTTCAATCTAATTTTCTTAGAACAAAGCTATCCCCTAACATGTTGTATCGGATCACATGTAACGACATCGAGTGCAGTGTTCGATTCTAGTCTTGTTAGTTTCAATCTAAACAAAGGTGTCCCCTAACATGTTGTACAGTGTTCGATTCTTAGGACAAAGGTATCCCCTAACATGTTGTATCGGATCACATGTTAAGGTTAACGACATCGAGTGCAGTGTTCGATTCTAGTCTTGTTATGTTTCAATCTAAACAAAGGTATCCCCTAACATGTTGTACAGACACATCAATCATTGTTCTGAACACATGTAACGACATCGAGTGCAGTGTTCAATTCTAGTCTTGTTATGTTTCAATCTAAACAAAGGTATCCCCTAACATGTTGTACAGCGTTCGATTAGTGTTCTGAACACACCAAACAATGTTTTAATCACATGTTGTATCGAGTACAGTGTTCGATTCTACTTATTTTGTGTTCTGAACACATCAATCAATGTGCAGTGTTCAATTCTAGTCTTGTTATGTTTCAATCTAAACAAAGGTATCCCCTAACATGTTGTACAGCGTTCGATTAGTGTTCTGAACACACCAAACAATGTTTTAGTCACATGTTGTATCGAGTACAGTGTTCGATTCTACTTATTTTGTGTTCTGAACACATCAATCAATGTTCTGATCACATGTTGTACTGGCTGTCTCATAAGGAGCTATGTATAGCCACCATCTTGCATGCGCCATCTTGCGCAAGCATCCTTAGGGAGGCTCTAGCCAAGGATCCTTAAGCCGCCTCATAAGAGCAACTACCATCTCGCGCAAGCATCCCTCATAAGGAGCCATGTATAACCGCCATCTTGCGCAAGCATCCTAAGGGCGTCTATGTATAGCGATCATCTCGCATAAGCACCTTTAAGGAGTCATGTATAGCCACCATCTTGTGCAATTAGCGTCGAGAGATGGCCGCTGTAGAATTTTTCTTTTTTAAATTATCCGCCACCATTTTTCAACTAAAGAGTGTAGCACTGAGGTTTGCGATGTAAGATGGCGGATGACAGCTGCGCGTGAGTTTGTAAAGCACGTGGAATTTACCGCCACCGGGCAGCACGGTGCTCAAAGATGGCGGATGACAGCTAACAGAACTTTTCAAATTACCCGCTACTACAGAGAGCAGGGCGGATGGTAGCTGTCAAAAAAGCACGTGAGTTTGTAAAGCACGTGGAATTTGCCGCCACCACATAGAGGGCAGCACGGTGCTCGAAGATGGCGGATGATAGCTAACAGAACTTTTCAAATTGCCCGCTACTACAGAGGGCAGCACGGTGTTCTGTAGATTAAAGATGGCGGATGACAGCTGACGAAATTGCCCGCAGCACGGTGCTCAAAGATGGCGGATGACAGCTGCACGTGGCTTTGTTTACTAAACAAGAGCACGTGGAATTTGCCGCCACCACATAGATGGCAGCACGGTGCTCTCTTGATTAAAGATGGCGGATGATAGCTAACAGAACTTTTCAAATTGCCCGCTACTACAGAGAGCAGCATGGTGTTGTGTAGATTAAAGATGGCGGATGACAGCTGATGAAATTACCCGCAGCACAGTGCTCTATTGATTAAAGATAGCGGACGACCGCTGTCAAAAAAGCATGTAGCTTTGTTTACTAAACAAGAGCACGTGGAATTTACCGCTACCACAGGTATCTAGCTAAAGATGGCAGCACGGTGCTCTCTTGCGGGTGACAGCTGTCAAAAAGCATGTAGAATTTGCCACCGGCATAAAGAGGGCAGCACGGTGCTCTCTGGCGGTTGACAGCTGTCAGAAAAGCACATAGGTTTGTAAAGCGTGTAGAATTTACCACCACCACATAGAGGGCAGCACGGTGCTCTCTAGATTAAAGATGGCGGATGATAGCTGACAAAAAAAGCGCATAGGTTTGTTTCCAAACAAGAGCACGTGGAATTTGCCGCCACCGGGCAGCACTGAGGTTTGCGATGCAAGATGGCGGATGACAGCTGTGACGTACCACATTTCAAAGGTAAGTAGCTAAAGAGGGCAGCACGGTGCTCTCTGGATTAAAGATGGCGGATGACAGCTGCACGTGGCTTTGTTTCCAAACAAGAGCACGTGGAATTTACCGCCACTACATAGAGTGCAGCACTGAGGTTTGCGATGCAAGATGGCGGATGACAGCTGTGACGTACCACATTTCAAAGGTAAGTAGCTAAAGAGGGCAGCACGGTGCTCTATGGATTAAAGATGGCGGATGACAGCTGCACGTGGCTTTGTTTCCAAACAAGAGCATGTGGAATTTGCCGCCACTACATAGAGTGCAGCACTGAGGTTTGCGATGCAAGATGGCGGATGACAGCTGTGACGTACCACATTTCAAAGGTAAGTAGCTAAAGAGGGCTGCACGATGCTCTCTGGATTAAAGATAGCAGATGACATCTGCACGTGGCTTTGTTTACCTCGCGCTAGTTAGGTTAAGTTGGTAGCACTAAGGTTTAGACCAGTCAAGATGGCAGCACTGCTGATGACAGGTGACGAATTTTGCGGCTACTGCGATATAGAGGGCAGCACAGTGCTTTGTGGTTTAAAGATGGCGGATGACAGCTGTCAAAAAAGCACGTGGCTGTCAAAAAGCACGTGGCTTTGTTTACCTCATGCTAGTGAGGTTAAGTTGGTACCACTAAGGTTTAGGCCCGTCAAGATGGCAGTACTGAGGTTAGCGATGCGTTGTTGTCTGTCAAAAAGCACGTGGCTTTGTTTACAAATCTGTCAAAAAGCACGTGGTTGTCAAAAAGCACATGGCTTTGTTTACCTCATGCTAGTTAGGTTAAGTTGGTACCACTAAGGTTAGGCCCGTCAAGATGGCAGTACTGAGGTTAGCGATGCGTTGTTGTCTGTCAAAAAGCACGTGGCTGTCAAAAAACACGTGGGTTTGTTTACCTCACGCTAGTTAGGTTAGGTTGGTACTAGTGAGGTTTAGGTCCGTCAAGATGGCAACAGTGAGGTTAGCGTTGCGTTGTTGTCGATGACAGCTGTCAAAAAGCACGTGGCTTTGTTTACAAATTCAAATCTCGCGCCAAAATTCAAATTTCCCGCGGGCGGAGGCGGCGGAGGCGGCGGCGGCGGCGGAGGAGGCGGAGGAGGCGGCGGGAGGAGGAGGAGGCGGCCGAACTGTCCAATTATACTACTCTGGTGGCAACGCCTACTTACATAGGTATAACAACGAAATTAAATTAAAATAACATTAACAAGTAATGATCTTGTATGAATACAAAGTATTACAAGAAATTTTAATGTATTGCAATAAGAGACTAATAAAAAACATTAAAACAAAAATATACATGACAATTACAAAAATGTCCCAAGAATAGTCTAACACACTGTGACAGATCTAGAAAACCAACAAACATGGCCGAGAGGATTCGTCGAACTGACCATGCGTCACTTCGTAATCTGCAGGCCGTCAGGCTCAATAGTGGTAGTGGTAGGCCCATCTGGCTTGTAGCGCCATGGGGAAACAACATAATAATGAAAAAGGAATTCACGAAAACAAAATGCTTAGTCAGAGAACCGACTGCACGCATGTGTATTTTGTATGTATGGCAGAATGTTGAAGATCCCCGGGGTAGATCACGTCATTAACGAGGAGGTGTTCGATTGTGCCGGGAAATCATATCGATGGTGTGAACTGGCGTAAACCACAAAAAGCAAATTTTTAAGGAGAGACAGAAAACAGTTTGCACCTCACTAATTGTTGTTTTATTTGAATTCTATAATGTATCTATGATTGTAATCTACTGGAATATATGGTGTGGGATCATACAGTTTCGTATACTAATAAGTATTTGAATACCTCATGACAAAAATACTATTACTCAATTATGTAGTTAATTTTAGAGAAAACTAAATCAGGTACACTAATCAAAACAAAGACTAACACTGTGTTACGCCAGCTGGCTTGCGCGGGCTCGTGAGATCGAGAGACTTAGCTTTCGCAAGTACAGTGCCTTACGCCAATTGACTGGTACAACCTACTGTTATCTGTGGGTTATGACTGGTTGGTTACGCCAAGTGGCTTGTCTGATCTTGCCATGTGTGGGGTTACGCCATCAACATTTTTTTTTTTTTTTTGCATTGAAGGAATGTTTTGGTGGTTACGCGAATTTACCAGAATGTGCGTTACAGTGTTAACTGCTTGATTCACACATAACCTCAATTTGGAAATTCGGGAGGGTTACGCTAATTGGCCTGTACACCATCGCTATGAAGCCTTCACCCTTCGTCGGAGAGGAGCCTATTATTGTCTTATTTCTAGGAATGGCAATACCACCGACAGTGATTCAACATCCAAGATCATTCACATTCACTGTGTTACGAGAAACACAAAGTAGGAAAACTTTCTCATAATGCTCGCACCAGATTAGAGAATACCTTACAATAATCTTTTACATATTGCGTAACATAATGACAATGCAGTCACTCACAAGTTCATGGAAAATTTCCAAACATACCCCAGTAGTTCGACTATAAGGTCATGTGTTACTGAAACAGTGTACTTGGAAAACGATGAATGATACATTTTCTTATTGCTTCCCTTTGTTTCTAGCCTCGCTGATAGACTGTCATTCACTTGAATAGCCCTCAACTGAACCCGACATCAAATCCCGAGCAATTCCAATATCTTTAATGAAAAATATTGTAAAGAAGTAGAGGAAAATGTGTACCAATATTCCAGGAGAAACATATAACTTCTCAAAAACCCATCCAAACTTGTAGGTTTAAACCCGGCGGAGGTAGTCCGATTTTTGAAGGATGGAAACTGTCCATTCGGAAGTGTATGTCAGCATGTAAATGATCACTAATGACACATTTGGTGTATAACAGGCAAAATAAAACTTAGTTGTAGAGCGCTCAAGCGGGATCCGTCGCTCTGACATCTGGTAGAGTAAAACGGAACGTTGAAATTGTGAAGTAGGCAACTCAGATGGCGTGAAATAAAAATGTCTGAAAAGATTAGCTGAGTTTATAGGGTTTTATTATTGCCAGGTCTAGAAAAGTGTAGTGACAACTTACAGGGTGTATCTGAATTATACCGACAAAAGATCAGGAATGCTCTTCGTATTATATAAAGAACGATGATGTAATCGGCTTGGCGAAGAAAATTTTCTTTTCGAGAAAATGGGATTACCCTCGCTGAGTCCGAGAGAAAAGCCAACCTTTGAGGATAAATGGTTGAAGAAAGAAAGAAAGAAAGAAAGAAAGAAAGAAAGAAAGAAAGAAAGAAAGAAAGAAATAGAACGTAGATACACTCTGTACACAGTATATACGAAACCTTTTATTGTCTAACCAACATACATCTACAGCCCGCTGCCTCGATCCTGTTCCTGTGACGGAATTGTTAGCACGGTGAAGGTGGGAGGTCGTGGAGCATCCACACCATTCACCGGACATGAGTCCTCGTGACTTCCATCTGTTCCTCAAACTAAAGAACCACACCGAGGTATGTGTTTCTGTTCACATACACAGGATACCATACCTCAAGCTGTAGGGCGCTTCGTACATTGCTACTGGTATCCCTCGTCTTCCACACATCATCTGACAACGGATGCAAATTTGTTGCAGAGGAATACATCCGAGACCTGGAGAGTGGCTGTACAATGAATGGTTTAGTGCGAGACAATTTATTTTAATTAATTAAAAGTTATGTTTATTTCCGGTGCAGAATTGCGGTTGAGATGGCTTCCTTCATCTGTTGACACTTCAAATGGCTGGAGATATTCACATAGTGTGGCCATCTTATAGTGTGTGTTTAGAAATTTCAAGACAGTAGATCAACCCGCCAACTGGGAGATGAGGTCCATGATTCGTTTCATGAAAGCACGAAACTTTAAACGACCTGACATTCATCGGCAAGCGTGTGAACTGTATGGTAAGAGTGACTTGAAGGGAATGGTGGAGAAATGTGCATGAAGTCCCGCAGAGTGGCCCACCGTCTGGAGTCACAGATGATATGGCGTGTGCAGTTGAAACAAAGGTTCGTGAGTATAGACGGTATACAATTTCGTCACTTTGTCAGCTTTGGGTAGCTTTCGTCACTGGCGGTGTCGTTCTATGACGAAAGGCAAATAAAAATAGGTGCCCTGTTATGATGGGTGCGTTAATAAAGGTGGTCGCAATGTGGACAAGTAGTTTAAGGTGTATACAATTCAAATAAAGTACGTACATTTAGTACGTGTTGAAGAGATGTGAAGTACAGAACAAAAATATTTATTTATTTATTTATTTATTTATTTATTTATTTATTTATTTATTTATTTATTTATTTATTTATTTACTGCGCACTACAGGATTTTTAATCCCAATTACAGTGGCAAATGTTTACACGTGTTTTTTAATGTTTCAATCAGTCTAAGATCATAATATCTAAACTATTCTAATATTATATTTACGTTGAGAAATAAATAATATTACATATCTAATCCTTACAAGAAACAAGTAGATAAAACATTATTTCGGATCTAAACTAGTCTAATAACCTAATACCTAAACTATTCTAATATTATAGTTACAATTTGAAAGGAACAGTATTTCATATTTAATCTAATTTAATCTTTACATGAAAGAGGAAAAAATTTTAAAAATAAAAATCTTAATTTCATATCTAAACTATTATTTTTTCTAGTTCTAACACTTATAATTACATTTATAGGATAGGGCTTAATGTACTGTAGAATGTTTATAATACATTTTTGGTTGAGTTTTCACGGAGATGGTGAATTGTAAAAGCAGGTCTAGAGGTACACAGACGTCTAAACAATTATTTTTCTGAACTGCACGGTTGTAGACATTACATATCCTGTAGAGTGGGGAATTTTTGTGAGCGGTTGTTCTGACTTTATTATTATGAAAGGTTACACTTGTCCTCGTATTAAAGCGGGGCACGTGGAAGCTCAAGAGGCATAAAATGTCAGGGTTGTCAAAAATAGAGTTTACAGTTTTGTACAGAAACTTCATGTCATCCTTTTGTCTCCTCAGTTCCAAGCTTTCTATTTCAAAATTTAGCAGAAGTTCGTTGTATGCTATCTGTGGATAATTACAGTTTTTAAATGTAAGTATTTTAAATAATCTCTTTTGGATTTTTTCGATCTGTGTAATACATATTTTTTTTGCTGGATTCCATATAACGCTTGCGTATTCTACTTTGGGCCTGACGAGAGAGCTGTAGGGGTGTATACAGGTTTTTAGGAGTTTAAAGGGTTTGACATTCTTCATCACAAATGCTAATGTCCTGTATGACTCAGCAACTACCTTCTGTATATGTGGAGTGAAGATGAGTTCTCGGTCTAATAATATCCCGAGGTCTTTAACGTCATTTACTGGTTTCAGGTCATCGTAACCTAGTTTATAGTTAAAGGAAATACACGTTTTATTTCGAGTGAACGACATGGATACACATTTTTCTACATTTAGATATAGTTGATTTTCAGTCATCCATTGTAGTACATTACTTAAGTCAGCCTGGAGAAGTTCGCAGTCGTTAATGGTGACAATCGATTTGAATACGCTAAAGTCATCGGCGTACAAGAGAGAATCCGAGAATTTTATTCGTTCAGGTATATTGATTAGCACCAGGAACATCCACGGCCCTAGATTAGAGCTCTGGACTATTCCTGAATTTACAGAGTATTCTCTGGGTGAGTTTCTTTGATATATTACACAATGCTTTCTATCTCTTAGGTAGGAGCGGAAAAGACATAGTAGTGGGTAAGATAATCCAAGCATATTTAATTTTTTTAGGAGAATGTCATGGTCAACTTTGTCAAAGGCCTTTTCGAAGTCAGTAAATATTGCATCTATCTGGCCACCTCTATCAAGTTATGAGGATATTGATTGTGTAAAATTTATGAGATTTGTTAATGTAGATCGTCCTGAAATAAATCCATGTTGCTGTTCTGATATTAAAGGTCGTGTATAGGCTGTGAGCCTACGACTTAATATAAATTCGAAAACCTTGGCTATAGCTGAAATAATTGATATTGGTCGGTAGATTTTTATTAACATTGGATTACCCAATTTAAACACAGGGCATACTCGGGAGTAGTTTCTATACTGTGGGAAATACAGATGTTTTGAGAATTAAGTTATAAATGAAGAGGAGAAGATATTTCAGTACATCTTTGCAACCTTTTATAACATACGGCGGTATCTGATCTGGTCCCGCGGAAGACTTTGGCTTGAGCTTTTTTAACGCTAGTTCAACATCCTCTGCAGTAATGCCGTCAATGTGAACATCGCCAGTGGTTCTGATGGAACGTTTGGAATGTTATACTGAGCTCTATCTTGGGAATATACAGACTGAAAGTACGTTGCAAACCCTTCCGTAATGTTCCTACCATTCTCTAATACTTCAGAGTCGTATTAATAGGTATTGCGATTATTGTTGCTTTTTCTTTTATTCTTTACCCACGTCCAAAAGGTTTTGGTGTTATCAGTGATATCCTGCTCTACAGTTTTTACATAGTCGTTATATGAGGATTTAATTGCAGACTTAGTTTCGGACCTTAACGTTTTAAATTGTCTATTGTAATATTCTGAAAGGTTCCTTTTTATTCGAAATAACATTGTATATATGCATATGTTGCCACTAACTTTTCCAGCCCTCGTACTATTATGATGTCATGATTATTATTATTATTATTATTATTATTATTATTATTATTATTATTATTATTATTATTATTATTATTATTATTATTATCATTATTCATTCGTTTCGACCTCGTATGGACCACGTTATTTCAAACGTTTTCTGTCTTGAGTTTCAAACCTCGTCCAGTACTCCCACATCCTTTTTCCGTGAGGTTCCTTCCGTTCTTCGATCCACGTCTTGCTTGTCTTCATTTCAGGTTTTGGTCGAAAACTCTGTAGACCTTCACCTTTCATCTTTAAAGGGTCACGTTGCAAGATGTCATCGCGTAAGATCCCCAATTCGTGTAAATCCTTTTCGCACCTCGGCGAACCAGACCCCATATTATGTATTTCTTTCTTTCTTCCTTTCTTAATCCGTTCACCAACCAGGGTTGAATTTTCCCTCGGACTCAGCGAGGGATCCCACCTCCACCGCATCAAGCGGAGTTTCTTGGAGCGTGAGTTCGGGTCGGGGGATACAACTGGAAAGGAAGATCAGTACCTCACCCAGCCTGCCTCACCTGCTATGCTGAACAGGGGCCTTGTGAGAGGATGGGAACATCGGAAGGGAGAGACAAGGAAGAGGGAAGAAAGCGGCCGTGGCCTTAAGTTAGGTACCATCCCGGCATTTGCCCGGGGGAGAAGTGGGAAATCACGGAAAACCACTTCGATGATGGCTGAAGAGGGAATCGAACCCCCCACCCCGCCCTTACTCAGTTTACATCCTAAGGCTGAGTCGACCCCGTTCCAGCTCTCGTACCACTTTTCATATTTCGTGGCAGAGCCGGGAATCGAACCCAGGCCCCTGGGGATGGAAGCTAATCAAACTAACCACTACACCACAGAGGTGGTCTATTATTATTATTATTATTATTATTATTATTATTATTATTATTATTATTATTATTATTATCCAATACAGATTTCACTTTCTCACTATACTTCTCTAATCATGTCGTCATTTTAGTTAATGTGCCAAGGCACTGGGATCAAATGATAACGCACAAAGAGTATGGGACTCCCTGCGACCGAAAGCTTGTGGTTATGGCTTCGGCTAACACAACACCAGCAGTATCCACGCAACATTCTCAAGTTGCAAGGTGGGATGTAAAAACAAGTGTTCATAAATCTACAATTGAACGGACCGTGTATTTATTTTAATTAAAGTCTTCTTGAAGAATCACTCACCTTAAATTAAAGCAAAGCAAACAAGCTTGTAATTTTACATGGTTGTTCATATCGTCATCACAGTAACGGGACCTCCAATTTTAGGTTGAATCCGTACCACAGGTACATGATCATGCATTTTAATCACAAAACTCCCACAAACATTGACCGGGGTTCGAACCGCGGCCACCTTGATGAGAAGGCGCGACTAACTCGGCTACCACGCCCCACATGCTGTAGAGTGAGATAATGGTAAGGATGCCATATATTTTTTTTAAAATTCAATCCTTACTGATCCAGAAGGTGACAGGCTATTAGTCAACCAATACAAGTGAAACCTTTATACTAACTAATCCTACAAGTGACCTGCTGCGACCATCAGGTCAATGCTTGTTCAGGGCAATACAGGATACTACTAAAGATCTCTGGTCGATGACCTAGATTTTAGGCCCCTTTAAACAACAAGCATCATCATCATCAGATGCCCTTCTTCCGAGGTTTTTTCATAAAGTACATTAAAATCGCCCTTAATATTTTTCACGCTTTCATTTCCTATGTAACATTAAAAATCTGTCCAGTTCCATCGCTAAACGGTTAGCGCGTGCTGGCGTTTGGTCACAAAGGTCCCGGGTTCGATTCCCAGCATTATCGGAATTTTAACAATCATCAGTTAATTTCGCTGGCACAGGGGCTGGGTGTAAGTGTCATCTCCATCGTCATTTCATCCTCATCACAATACGCAGGTCGCTTACGGGCGTCAATCAAATGAACAGCACCTGGCGAGCCGAACATGCCCTAGGGTACTCCCGAGACTAAAATCCATACACCAGTCTTCATTTTTAATTAAAAAAGCAAGAAAATGCTCAGCACATCAATTCTTTGAAGTACAGATATTTTCAAAAATACACTTGAAAGTGTAAGGAGCATATTCTCCACACTTCTCTAGTTGTATCCACTGCTTTCGTTGTTATAAAAGCTTCAACCGAATATAACAGCTATTTACGCAAATATGATGTGTTATACATTACGACACGTCAAAAATTTTACTTGCGAAATTTCCTTATTTCAATTTATGACAACCCTTAAACGGTCATTGAGGCTTAGAAACGTCCATTTATTGCCTTTTGGTTGTTTACTTTTTTGAAAAGTTTTAAATGTCGCACTTAGCCTACACATCGGAGGTTTTCGGCGATGTAAAGACAGGAAAAGGCTAGGATTGAGAAATCAGCGACCATGCCCTTAATTCAGGTGCAATCCCACATTTTCTTGATGTTAAAACGGGAAAACATTAAAAACCATGTTCAGGGCTGCCGGCGGTGGGATCAAACACATCATCTCCTGAATTCAAGCTCACAGCTACAGATAATTCGTGTATTAAAATCACCTGTAAGTGCTAGTTGTCCGTGCGGTTAGGGGTGCGCTGCTGTGAGCTTGCATCCGAGATATAGAGGGCTCGAACCCCACTGTCGGCAGCCACGAAGTTGGTTTTTCGTGGTTTCATATTTTCACACCAGGCTTAATGAAGGCTACGCCTGCTTCCTTCTAACTCCTATCCCTTTCCTATCGCATCGTCGCCATAAGACCTATCTGCGTCGGTGCGACGTAAAGCAAAAAAGACAAATATATTAATTGACCTTCTGCTGCTATTAGTAGAAACTTATATGCAGTGAACGGCAGGGGCAGACTTAGGCGCTGGAACATTAGAAGTTCGAGGTGTGAATTGTTCACAGGATTTTTCACATGCTGCGGAATTTAGTTTCGATTTTCGAGACGTCTTTACTAAATACAAGCCACACAACAGTAATTCTAGACACAAAATATAACACTCAATGAGCAATTCAGTGCAACTGCTTTATGACGTGTCTTCAATTAGTAAAATAATTCATAATAACAACGTCAATACTAATCTCTATATATAAACATAAACTGAACTGAACCGGTCTCATGTTTTAAATTTATTTAATAGTTCAAATGCACAAATTAATGAAATATATTGGCTGTGTAACGTAATTAGTTTGACGCTGGTAAACGTTGCATGTTTAAATCCAGTCACAAATGGTTGAATTTCAGAACGGTTAGACGTGAGAGACCTGTTCGGTTGATACAGTACAATGATCAAAAATTCATTTTGAGAACAAAATATTGACACTTTTGTGTCCCAAAATATCTGCATAAGTTCAAAAGAACGTTAACCACAACGGAAAAGAAATTCAGCATACTGCAAATGATATCTTGTTACAAATTTGATATTTCCCCATGAAATTGATTGAAATTCAGCAATAGGTCGTTGAGGTGAGTAAAATCGGAATTACGAAACTGATACTCAGACAGTCCAATGGGCGCCAAAGTCAAAATACGTGCACACACGGTAGGTACGTCCATAAGGTGATGATAATGAAAATGATGATGATGATTATTATTATTATTATTATTATTATTATTATTATTATTATTATTATTATTATTATTATTATTATTTTAAAACCCGTTACGTTAAGCAATAGAAGAGTACTTTATAACCTGCTGAATTTTCCTGTATTTTTCAAAAATAAGTATTTCAACAATATTTAATGAATTATTGTATACTAGCAAATGTATGAGTGCTTCGCTACAGTATTCTACCTTGTATACGGATTTATACGTAAATAGCGATACACGCAGTGAGTAAGATAATACTAAATTGCATTACGAAGAGGACCCCAGACGTTGTTTCTGTCGTAAGGTGCGCGTTGGGGGACTTTGCTGATAATGGTAGGCCACGTTTCATACTGCCATTTACAATCGAGTTTGGGAGTTTCTACTGTAATGGCAGGCCCCTTCTAATGCCATGCATAACAGAGACGGAAAGATTGTATTATAATCGAGAAATGCAGCTGTATCTAACGCAAAACCGATGGAGATACGACAAAAAGTCATAGGACCAAAGATGTAGATCTCTCCACATTGAAAGGCGATTTTGCTTTCTGTTTTGTGATACGACTTGCCGTTCAGCCACCAATTACCCCGAAAACGAAAATCTCCATCGTCATTAAAATTGCCTCCATATTTCGATACTTTTTGGGGGCCAAAAAGTTACACATTTGAACAGCTTGGAATATGTCCTCAAAGGAAAAAGTGCCCATGTTTCGGGATTAGCACTCGCATACATATGGAGAAATTAAGGAAGAAAATAATACAGTTGAGAAGTCGACATTAATTGAAAATGGGATAATAACTGAGGACAGCCGGATAGGACAATATGTTAATACTAAGTGGATGTATTGTAAGAATGAAATACCCGACACTAAATTGTGGTGATATGAGTTACGGATTTAAGAAAGCGGTTACAGAAGAGGGATTTATTCGCAGGGATTCTTAGGTAACCAGATAAGAAAATGACATATGGTATTATTACTTCATCCTAAAAAGACAAGGCAGAGGCAAGAAATTATAGCAGAAAACAGAAGTAGAAGATAAATGTTACAGTAAAAAGTATAGCATATGCCCGAAAACACCTTACGGTGTGATATAACGAGCTACTCTCCGCAGTACTGTTGAAATGTTAACAGCCACCCTTAGTGCTATTCGAAAAGTATCCATAAACGGTATTCTGCAAATATCCCGCAGAATCGCAGCCTGACGTCTCCCTCGCCTTCTACCCAAGGAACAACCACGAGTTTACAGGAATGATTATAAAAATTGTATTCCTGTACGTTACTTCCGGTAGGTACGTTATCGGTCTGCGAGGGTGTCCGTCATCCACGGCAGAAAATAGTAATTTTCTCCGTCATTTGAAGAGTAAGCGAAATTATGTACATAAAAAAGTTTTTAATGAAATGATGTTTCACATACAGTCTACGGATTTTACAGAAAAAAATATTATAACAGAAAATTAAGAAAATCTTTTCCTATTTTTTTCTGTAAACCCACAGTTTATTCAGTGATTTTAAAATCATATGCATATCTAAACCTGCTTCTGGGTGAGTATAGACTAAATATGAAGTTTGGTTGAGATCTATCCAGCTGTTTCACCGTGATGATGACAGACGGACAGACAGAGATACACGAAAGCTAAAAACCAATTATACGGTCTTGAGTTGACCTAGAACTAATAAATATCTAAAAAAATTGTCATAACAAACGAAATTACAGACAGCGGACCCCCGTACAATTTTATTTATATAGATTGTTCTCTAATGAATTCAGTGATTCAAAATAGCCAGTTTTACAAAAAAAATCTGTTTCATTGTCTAGTTTAACAAGCCATTTTAACAATAGAAATGATAGTGGGAGTACGGTGTGGGCGTTATGGATTTAGGTTTGGTGGTGAGCAGTTGAAACATTGATAAAATTAGCCTTCTATACCTAGTATTGTGTCTGTTGTTACTTTGTGTTGCGACTGGGACAGGCCGTGGGTGGGGAGGGAGGGGTACTATAAATTAACTGAGCCCAGCTCGACCCAAAAGCAACCCCCTTCTCCTCCCAACACAGCTCAACTGCACCCAGGTGAAGCCCAGTAAAACTGGTAAAAGTTTAACAGCGCGTGTCAAAATGGTTGACAAGCTACAACGCTAGAGCACTGAACGGCTGGCACACGATGGGCTGGTCGCTTCAGTTTGTGGTCGCATGCATGTGCACGGGGGTAGAAATTACACATTCCGCCACTCCCATCCCCTCCTAGCCTATTGTTTCACATACTACAGTGGCTATCTTTGTCTCTATTTAACACCACACATCCATTTCTCTTTCCCTCCCTCTCAGTCTATATCTGTTCAGGCTATTGTTACGTTCAGTCTATATCTGGATTGATCCTCGTTCCGTGACATACATGTGTGCTTAATTTCATAACTAGTGCAATCATAAAACATATCTATGGTTCTCTATGCCTTTGCTGGCAGGACCTAGTGTTTACAGTGCACTATGTCTTCTGGTATAGTCTAGAGCAATTTTGTTACATTCATTGATCTGTCTCTGTCTTATCCTTGGCTTTGACAATATGAAAGTGACTGAGGTATGAGCGATGCTAGTAATGTCAATCCTTCTGCAGCCAGTCCCTGCTATGAATGGTGTGAAAATGTTGCTCATAGGGTCGGTTGGTGCACGCATTTCAGTGGGCTTAGCATACTGATATGTAATTGCAACTTCTGGCTCGGCGAGGAAAGCAACGGCAAACTATGTCGCTCCTCATTTCCCTAGTACGCCTCTTCAGTAATGCCTAGGCAATCTATGACAGCTGATGGCGGAGCTGTTGAGGATCAAACCAACCTTAGGGCTGAAGACTGAACATACATGGTTCACTAAACGCGTACTGATTTACCTCCTCAGATCACCGAATCTTCACGATTTTCAAACACCGAGCGAGCTGGCCGAGCGGATAGGGTCGCGTAACTGTGAGGTTGAATTCGGGAGATGGTGGGTTCGAATACCACCGTCGGCAGCTCTGATGATGGTTTTCCAATTGTTTCCCATTTTCATACCAGACAAATGCTGAGGTTGTACCTTAATTAAGGCCATGGCCGCTAGCTTCCCAACCCACGATGTGTTGGTACGACGTTAAACCATTATGAGATAGACAAGCAGAGCAAAGCAAAGTGATCTCCGTACAGACCATGAAGGCCCTTGGAGGGGTAGAAGGTAAAGGCTTTCACTATCCGTAACCTCGGCACTTGATGGGGTAGAATGGTAAGCTCTACTACGCCCGGCCGCCTTTGCCCCAGGAATTAACCTGGTACTCATTTTTGGTGTAGGTTGAGTGAACCACAGGGTCATGTGCACCTCCCGAAGTGGAAAACTAATTTCTTAAATTTTACGACTTCCTGGCGTGGATTCGAACCCACGTCCTCCCAGGCGAACCGAGCATGCCTTTATCGCCTCGGCCAGGCAGCCCCTTTATGAGATATACATACTGTATTTAATTCATGTGCACGATGTTCAACTATATCTGCGTAAGTCAATATTCCTTCGCCGTTTTCGGCTGTACGCGACAAGAGATTCATTCAAAGTGCGCAGAGTACTGTATGTGTTGGTCAGTGGCACGTTGCGCACAAAATTTTACTCTCATTATTACAGTTCTATTCTTCTTCTTCTTCTTCTTCTTCTTCTTCTTCTTCTTCTTCGTCTCCTTCTCCTTCTTCTTCTTCTTCTTCTTATTATTATTATTATGACGACATAGCAATAATATCGGAGAGTGAAGAACAATTAACGACAATGCTAAAGTAATGGACAGTTCTTTATCATATGGATATGTCATTATAATCAATTAAAACGTAACAAAATGGTGATAAGTAAGAAACTGAGAAAAATGGAGGGATTCTGCGTGAGAACCAGCCCAGTAACGAAGAAGAGTTTTCTTACTTAGGAAGCAAAATAACAGCCGATAACTGAAGTAAGAGCGATCTGGTCGGCAAAGATAGCCTTAAAAAAAAGGAAAACCTTTTCACATCTAAAATTATTAGCTTAAAACTGAAGAAAAATTTGTTAAGACACATGTATGAAGCGTATTTCTGTACGGAAGTGAGGCCTGTACACTACGGATGGCAGAGAGGAAGAGGGTAGAAGCCTATAGACGAATATTCCTTGGAAGGGTATGTATAGGTATTTTAACCCTTTACTGCATACTGTTGCCCTCAGGCAACATACAACTTTTCACCTGTATAAATGGATACAGATTGTGGACAGAGGTAGTTTTCCGGCACACCTTTAACTGTACAGTCATTTAAAGACATATACCAGTGATGCCGTGTTTTTTTTTTTGTACATAACATAAGACAAAACAGCCCTACAACCAAAGGTACTCCTTCCACCCCGTCAGCATCCACGCGTACCAACCACCGTTTATTTTACGTGGGCCCTCCCTATCACATTACCACAGGCTTCAGGAGTACCTCTGGCTCAACCTCAAAGACATTACCGACCTACGGTCGTGCAAGTATACTTGCGCCCTGCAATACGTACCCATGGCCAGTAGGCAGAAATGTTCTGTCTTTGAATGTTAAAAGCTTGGAAGGGTATGTATAGGTATTTTAAGATAGAAAAAGGTTCCAAGAAGGACATTCCTGGAATAATTAATGAACAAGGGGAGTGTGTATGTGAGGATCTTCAAAAGGCAGAAGTATTCAGTTAGCAGTATGTAAAGATTGTTGGTTACAAGGATAATGTCGAGATAGAGGAGGAGACTAAGGCCAAAGAAGTAATAAAATTTACATATGATAACAATGACATCTACAATAAGTTACAAAAGTTGAAAACTAGAAAAGCGGCTGGAATTGATCAGATTTCTGGGGATATACTAAAGACAATGGGTTGGGATATAGTACCATATCTGAAGTACTTATTTGATAATTGTTTGGTCGGAGGAGCTATACTCGATGAATGGAGAGTTGCTATAGTAGCCCCTGTGTATAAAGGAAAGGGTGATAGACATAAAGCTGAAAATTACAGGCCAGTAAGTTTGACATGCATTGTATGTAAGCTTTGGGAAGGCATTCTTTCTGATTATATTAGACATGTTTGTGAAATTAATAACTGGTTCGATAGAAGGCAATTCGGTTTTAGGAAAGGTTATTCCACTGAAGCTCAACATGTAGGATTCCAGCAAGATATAGCAGATAACTTGGATTGACCTGTCTAAAGCATTTGATAGGGTAGATCATGGGAGACTACTGGCAAAAATGAGTGCAATTGGACTAGACAAAAGAGTGACTGAATGGGTTGGTATATCTCTAGAAAATAGATCTCAGAGAATGAGAGTAGGTGAAGCTTTATCTGACCCTGTAATAATTAAGAGGGGAATTCCTCAAGCCAGTATTATCGGACCTTTATATTTTCTTATATATATAAATGATATGAGTAAAGGAGTGGAATCGGAGGTAAGGCTTTTTGAGGATGATGTTATTCTCTATAGAGTGATAAATAAGTTACAAGATTGTGAGCAACTGCAACGTGATCTCGAAAATGTTGTGAGATGGACAGCAGGCAATGGTATGTTGATAAACGGGGTTAAAAGTCAGGTTGTGAGTTTCACAAATAGGAAAAGTCCTCACAGTTTTAATTACTGCGTTGATGGGGTGAAAGTTCCTTTTGGGGTTCATTGTAAGTATCTAGGTGTTAATATAAAGAAAGATCTTCATTGGAGTAATCACATAAATATGATTGTAAATAAAGGGTACAGATCTCCGCACATGGTTATGAGGGTGTTTAGGGGTTGTAGTAAGGATGTAAAGGAGAGGGCATATAAGTATCTGGTAAGACCCCAACTAGAGTATGGTTCCAGTGTATGGGACCCTCACCAGGATTACCTGATTCAAGAACTGG
Organism: Anabrus simplex; assembly: GCF_040414725.1. NCBI lineage: Eukaryota > Metazoa > Arthropoda > Insecta > Orthoptera > Tettigoniidae > Anabrus > Anabrus simplex. The sequence goes on along the minus strand of NC_090265.1, from coordinate 476,580,753 downwards.
AAAAAAAAAACAAAGAAAAGCAGCTCGATTTGTTCTGGGTGATTTCCGACAAAGGAGTAGCGTTACAAAAATGTTGCAAAGTTTGGGTTGAGAAGAACTGAGAGAAAGAAGAAGAGCTGCTCGACTAAGTGGTATGTTCCGAGCTGTCAGCGGAGAGATGGCGTGGAATGACATTAGTAGACGAATAAGTTTGAATGGCGTTTATAAAAGTAGGAAAGATCACAATATGAAGATAAAGTTGGAATTCAAGAGGACAAACTGGGGCAAATATTCATTTGTAGGAAGGAGAGTTAGGGTTTGGAATAACTTACCAAGGGAGACGTTCAATAAATTTCCAATTTCTTTGAAATCATTTAGGAAAAGGCTAGGAAAGCAACAGATAGGGAATCTGCCACCTGGCGACTGCCCTAAATGCAGATCAGTATTCATTGATTGAATACTGAAAGTTCCTTGCACAGATAGATTTAATAATAATAATAATAATAATAATAATAATAATAATAATAATAATAATAATAATAATAATAATAATAATAATAATAATAATAATAATCGTATAGCCTCAGCTACCGTGTGCAGACATTTCAATTTGACGCCATCTGGCTGTCTGCTCGTGAATTTCGACGTTCCGTTTTACTCTAGGACCACTAGATGGCAGACCGAGTAAACCGGAACTCTCTTGGGCTTCTATGCCTGAGATTTAATGAATTTAGTCGGGTAAACACCAAATGTGTCACCAGAGATCTTTTACATGCCGGCATCGTACGACATGGAGTGTCGAATGGACTTTTTTTTTCCGCCCTTCGAAAATCCGACTACCTCTGCCGGGTTTGAACCCGCTATCTTGGGATCCGGAGGCCGACACTCTACCACTGATCCACAGAGGCAGCTATAGAGTTGCTAATGAGGAAGTAATGGAAAGATATGAAGAAACTCCGAGCTTGTCAATTAATATGAATAAAAGAAATACAAGGATTAGACGTATAATCAGACATGAGAATTTACTGGCCTTCTGCTGGAGGGCTCTTTGGAAGGAAGAAATTGGAGGGGAAGGCCCAGACTGGAATATATTGGTCAAGTGGTGGAGGTGTGTGTGCCGATATTTGTAGAACTGAAGAGAATGGTAGAAAACCGGGACATTTGAAGAGCTACCGCCATACAACCTTAGGGTTACAAACTTTATTATTATTGTTATTATTATTATTATTGGTAGTAGTAGTAGTAGTAAAATCAACATATGATTATCCGAAATTTCTAGTTATAATTAGCCACACATTCCCTGTCATATTTCCGGGAGAAGGTTCGAATCCCACTGTCGGCAGCCCTGAAAATGGTTTGCGTATTTTCCCATTTTCACACCAGGCAAATGCTGGGGCTGTATCTTAATTCAGGCCAAGGCCACTTCCTTCCCATTCCTAGGCCTTTCCTGTCCCATCGTCGCCATAGATCTACCTGTGTCGTGCGACGCAAAGCAGATAGAAAAAAATAGCAGAGCACCCAATAGGAACAGCTGAGTAGAAGTTGTCATGGCGAAGATATTGATGGGTTCAGAAACTTAGAAGCAAGTATCTGAAATATGGCGGACAACAACATATGAATTAAGGAATTCTGGGAACAACAATGTCTAGGAAATGGTTCAGAGGAAATACAATATGAGTAAGGGAAGTGTTTCAATGGGGGTAGCGCCTGTGAGGTAGGCAACCCACACAGCAGGGTTCAATGACCTATTCTTTAGCAAACCGACATAGAGTTCTCAGTGTATTTTAGACAGCTGGGGTAATGTCTCCGGTTTCCCCTGAGGTCGGCTGACCTCGGCCTTCGACCTGTTCCCAACCACTAGCCCACCTTTGGCCCTACATTTATCAACAGACCAGAAATCCAAGATTTGGTTCTGGTTACTGATTTCTTGTAAGCAGTCACGTGCTCACGCCTGCGCACTAGTCACACTTGGACTTTGTGTATTCAGTGGAAAGTAATTTAAAACTGTATCTCATGCGATCTGTGTTCTTCTTTCTTTCTTTCTTTCTTTCTTTCTTTCTTTCTTTCTTTCTTTCTTTCTTTCGTTTTGGCCAACAGTGGACCACGTTAATTCGATTTCAGCTGCTTCTGGGCTTCGATCTGCGCCCAGTAATCCTTCATTCTTCCACTCTGCAACCTTCTTCTCTCTTCCGTCCACGGTGTTTGGGTCCGCAGACTAACATTTTCTTGGAAACTCTTTGTGTTCTTTATTTTCGACTTGAAAGTTTTCCTGCTGCTCATTTCCGATCCTTGTATTCCCATTTCTGTCAGCGTACCACAGTTTGCCTGGTCTCAAAAAACCTTACTATCTGGTTGATCAGTCTTCCCAGGTCCATTCTGTAGATGTTCCCAAAGAATATGGCTCTCCTCTTCCGTATGATGTCTGAGATCTTTTCTATCTTGCGGTACAATTCTTGATTTGTTTTCTTTCTGTATGATCCATCCTCTGTTCTTTGGGCTCCCGGTATCTTCCTTATAATTTTTCGCTCCACCAGTTCTAACTTCTTGACCAATCCCACCCTTATCAGGTTCAAATATTCAGCTGCATGTAAGGCTTCTGGACGGGTCACTGTCCGGTAATGTCTGAGATTTTTGTTGATTGAGATCTTCTTGTTATAAGTGTTCATACTTAGCTTGTATGCCAAGTTCATTTTGTTGATTCTCGATATCAGTGCCTCTTTCTCTGACAGTTTGTTCTCTGACAAATATTAAAATTTCTATACTTTACGCATTTTACCTCCCTCCACTGTCATCCATCTGGGTGCTGTTTCGATGTTGGTCATGTACTGTGTCTTCTCGAAGGAAATCCGTAAGCCTGCCTTGCTTGTTCCTGGAGCTGGGCAACCTGGTTCCGTGCCTCCTCTATTGACTCTGACAGAATCACAATGTCATCCTCAAAGGCTAGGCAGTCGACTACAGTCCATCTATTCTTATATCCCATTCGTATACCACATATTCCTTGCCTTTTCTTGCGACAATATCTAATGACCTTGTTAAGAACACAGTTGAATAGAAGGGGAGAAAGCCCATCACCATGTCTGACCCCTGTTTTAATCCTAAAGGATTCTGTCAGTATCCCCCTGAACGTGACCTTGGATGTTGTGTCAGTTACAGTCTGTTTAATGAGCTCTCTGGTATTCCTATCTAGACCCATTTATTCTAGGATACGGATCAGTGTTTCTCTATCTACCAAATCGTACTCGTTCTTGAAATCCACAAATGTAAGCGCAAATTTCTTGCTCCTCTGTTTCTGGTATGCTGTGATCAATTTCCGGTTCAGGATCTGTTCCACACATGACCTGCCCTTTCTAAACCTCCTTGATACTCACCAATTTGCGGTTCCAATTGTTTTTTCTCTATCTAGCAGTGCCTTTGAAAATATCTTATATGTCTCTTGTAGTAGCGATATTCTCCTGTAATTGCTGACGTCTAGCTTATCTCCTTTCTTGTAAAGATAGTGTATTAACGCTGATGTCCATCTATCTGGCAGCTTCTCTTCCTCCAGATATTGTGTAGGATTCTTGTCAGTTCAACGATCGCTCTGTTGTCGGCATATTTCCAAACTTCTGCAATAATCCTATCTTCTCCAGGTGCTTTGTTGTTCTTTAAGGTCTTGATGATTCTCGTGACTTCGTCCACAGTCGGAGGGTTCCTTGTGACTGTAGTCGAATTTCTGAGACGGTGGATCACAATTGAGAAGTTTTGCGAAGGAGTCTGCCAGAATCTGGCAATTCTCCACATCACTGTGAGAGCTACTTTTCCTTCTTGGTTTCTGAAGTTGAGGCTTGGTGGATCATATCTACTCGAGATGTTCTTGAATGTTTTATAAAATTCCCGAGTGTTTTTTTAAAATCCTGTTCGATCTGAATCAAGCGTTCCTTTTCATTCTTTCTCTTAAGATTTCTCATGGTCTTTCAAGTTCTTTTCCTTGTTTCCTGGAACTTCTTCTGGTTCTCTGGTGTTTTCTGAGAACACCAATTCACCCACGCCTTTCGGCGTTCTTTGATTGCATCATCACATTCAGATGACCACCATGCATGTTTCCTCTTTTTCTCTAGAGGAACTGTGACTCTTGCAGAATCAATCATAGCCTATTTTAACTGTTCGCATCCCCGGTGCCGTCTTTTGTTTAATTGTGTTGCAAAATCTTTGTGCGTTGTGAGATTTTCTCTGTCAAACTTTGCTGTTCCAGTTGTTTTCCTGTTTTTCTGGGATCTTGGGATGATCTTGACCTTGATCTTGGAGAGGAAGTGATGTGAATCTAAATTTGCACCCCTCAGGACTTTGACATTTTAGATCTCCTTTTTCGCATGTTTTGAGATCGCTACGTGATCAATCTGGAACTCTCCTAGGTTGGGGTTGGGGGATATCCAGGTTTTCTGTTTTCTTGGGAGGTGTCTAATTCTGTAGATATCATGACCAGATTGAAGGTCGTACATAACTCTATAAATCGCTCTCCATTTTGATTAGTACTTTCTTGGGATGGATAGTCTCCAATTATGGCTCTGAATCTCCTTTCTTTCCCCAGTTAAAATCTCCAAGGAGTATAATGACATTGTTGTTTGGTACCTTGGATATAGTCTCCTCCAAGTCTTCCTAGAATTCCTATACTTTTTCCGGGTCTTTCTTGTTGCTCTCATTTGTAGGTGCATGTGCGTTGACTAGCGTGCAGAGTTTATTTGCTCCTTTGAAGGAAAGGGTGGATATCCTGCCGTTCCTGGAAGTGAAGTCCGTGTTTGCTCCTAGGATTTGCTTATTGATTATTAAACTCGTTCCAAGTTGAGGGAAATATTTTATCCCTCTCTTGTCTGATTTTCCTTTGAAAATCCTGTACCCTTGTGACTCAAAAGCTGACTCATCTGTGAATCTGGTCTCCTGTAATGCTGTTGTCACGATGTCTTGATTGGACTTGGTACTGGCCATATGTTTGAGTTTTCCAACTTTAAGGAGTGAATTGACGTTGAAAGTTGCAAAGTGAGTTACTCTCTTGCTCTTTAATCTCTTACATGCTGGTGCGAGCTCCCCTGAATTTAAAGGCTCGCTGACGTCGTTCTTGAGAACGGTCGATTCGTTACCACCTAGGGTAGTGCCTATGCTAGATTTTCTATCATGCTGAATCGAATGATTTTGGCTTGGGGCCGATGCCTAGACATCGACAAGAGATACATCTGAGGTTGTTAGCCTCAGAGGAGTTAGGTTCACAGCCGCTCCTAACATGGAGATCAGACGCTGCCCCTGAGCCGCCCATTATGGGTTCAGACACTCAGAGTGGTTTTGGTAACTGCACTCCATTAATCCCGAGTACTAGGCTTCCTCCTCCGCCACTTACGCCGTACCAAAGTCCACCTTCTCCACCGTAAATGCCGTTGAGGTCTTCGGTCGTCACCCTGAGCCAGATGTTACACACCGGGTGAGTGTGCTCTGGGACTCACGTGGGCTGGGTCACCACTCCCTGAAAGAGCTGCCTCAAACATCTGTGTTATTATTGTTATATTCAAAAACTTTTTTTCATAATTATTTAAATTGTCTCTGGTTATTGGACAGTGGATATAAGAGCGCCAGTATAAGTCAGTAATGTAGCCAGGATGGACCGACGGTTGGTGGGTGGGGGGGGTGGTGGTGGGGGAGGAATGTTATATTTACAAAATTATGAGAGAACATAATGAAGGTGCTTTTGAGTGTGTGGTGTGCGCATGCGTGAGTGTCTTTATTAGGACACTGATTCAAGTGGATTATTTTGATATTCAGATTGCAGTACACTACGAAATCCTACATTAAAATAGAGAACGAGAACAGTATAATCAAGGTCAGTTTTGCAGGGTTTTAATTTCATTTGAGCTGCGAAAAGTTCAACGCGCTTTCCTAAAAGGCCAAAGCATGCTATTACAGCTTGACCGGTCGCATGAGTAGCACATACACATACACACGCCGGGTTGAGTGCCTCACAGGTTTGAAGCGCTGGTCTTCTGACCCCAACTTGGCAGCTTCGATCCTGGCTCAGTCTGGTGGTATTTGAAAGTGCTCAAATACGTCAGCCTCATGTCGGTAGATTTACTGGCACGTATAGGAACTCCTCAGGGACAAAATTCCCGGCGTCTCCGAAAACCGTAAATAAATACTTAGTGGCACCTAAAGCAAACAACATCATTATTAGTAGAAGTATTATAATGATTAACACACACACGCACTGATCGTACTGCGAATATCATCACTCACCACCATCATAACTCAGCAGCCTCCATACCGTCATACCTATACATCGGATTTGTAGGTGGTAATAGGTTAGAATGCAAAGTAATTTGGTTTGTAGAAAGTGTCATGCAACCCATTGTACCATAGTGTAAGAAGTATAGCATAAATTCAAGGAGTTCTATAGGCTGTACTCCAAATATCTATGCAAATCACATAGCATAACCGTTGTACAGTGTAGGGTATGCTTGTTACTGGCTTAAGTAAGTTTGCATTCTAACCTATCAGCACCTAATAATCCGGACTCTAGTCATACCCATAAATGAGACTGTCATTTCGGTGGAATTTGTAGGAGACAGATGAATACGTACTAGATTCATCAAAAAATAGTAACAGTTGTGCTAGATAAACGTTTAAAAAATGAGAAATCGATTTTTGAAGGTTGTAACATGCATCGATCTCCTTACGTTTAAAGGTTAAACCTATGTAAAATTCAACAAGATATATGTTGTTAAAATGTTGCACATTATGTTATGACAAACATGTACAGTGTTTAGAGTAATATCACTCTTTTAAGAGGGCAATAGGAGCCTTGGAAGTGGAACACTCAATAGTCCATTGTTATTCGTTCAGCTTACTAATCCGTCAGTTTTTCCTCGCATCATGGGGTAGAGAATCATAATGGCATGGTAATATAGACCGTACTCTCCATAAGTCAGGCGGTTATGCGGCAGCATATGTCAGGGGATCAAATGAAAAGTTTAATGATGGGATAATGTTTTGGTGCGGTCCCTCTTTTTTAAAAAAACATTATAAAAAAGTAGACGGTGATATTATTAGCGCATTATGATAATCACCATAGGGGATTAGCCTCATCACAGGTAATGGTGTGATGCCGATATTAGGATATACCGGCTACATCAGCGTGTTTTTATTTGGGACACGGCAAAAGCTATCACAACAACCTCCCCCTTCCTCCACTATCATCACAACCACCACCACCAATACCACCACTATTGCTCTCCTTCCTGTAGCCATTTCCAGCAATATTTATTGGCATACACGAACAGAATTAGCACTAACGCCTCTTTTATCCATTACAAAATACTATGCCACTAAAAATATGATCGACAGATAAATTGCGCTGCTATATAAAGCAAACGAAAACAGAAATAGAATTAAAAAGGTGTAATTCAACCTGTGTCTGGTTCTGCAGGTTTTGAACGTCGCCCTCCGAAGTGGTATTTGGAGTTAGAATCCTATTTTTAGGCAGGGTCACGATTTTTTCAGGAGTCATGTGAGGATGAAATGATGTACCGTCAATTGGGGTGACTGCGATCAAAAGTCAATACAAAACAATAAGAGGTCTATTTATGCAATACATTTTTGGAACCTTTTTTTCCCCTCAATTCTACACAGTTCTCTCTTTAAGCGATGAATACCTGAACCAACTGTTAAATATGATTTGAGTACATTAGTGCTGTATTTTGAAGTGTTGACGGTAATTGTACAGCTTATTACTTTGAAGCATATTGATGTCTTCATCATAGCTACGGGATCTCCACTCCTTCCATTTAGCCTTTGCTTATATATTGCAAAACGTTGCAACTGTCGTTTAAAATAAAAGTCCAAAATGCACGTTTTTCTTGTGTATTGCGATGATCGGGACTTAAAAAAGTTCTCAGCACATGGAAGAAGCCCTCATTGTTCCTATGGTCTACCCGCGGCAATATTCGGTATTCAGCCATTCAATGTACGAGACTGAAAGTTGGTACTAACTTGTTTGATAAAAAATTCACAGTTCACTCTATGCCACGTATTCAAACGAAGACTGATTTTAATCTCTTAATAATATACGTTACCTGGTAAACCATTAAAGACATCAAAATTGTTGTTAAAATTTTGCAGACCTTTTTTGATGGCCATTTCCCACAGATTTTATTTTCGTAGGAATAAGGTATGTTATCTCGAAAGCTACTGCATCATCAACTTGGCATTATTAGCTTAGATTTGTGAGTTTACATGAGTGAATTCTTCTCCGCATACGCCTAACCTGAAATCTCCTACCTTAATAATTAAGTCATAAATGCATCTTTCATTGAAAGACAAGGAATTCATTAATGTATAATGTTGGAAACAGCGAGGAAACATGTACAAAACCATGGTTACATGTCACTTCCCACCTCATACGCTACCCATTATGAAATTGTGACTACTGGCGAAATATACCCTTAACATGTGATGGTGTACCATGAAGAGAATCTTGTGAAAACAGAACTGTTGATAAGATATGTTGGTGGTAACACACAAAATAATAATGAGTCATTCAACTCTAAAATCTGGAAGATATGCCCCAAAACGGTGTTTGCTGGAAGAAGAACTGCTTAGTGTTAATGTTGCTAGCATGATTTTAATGATGGAATGAGGGCCAGAATTAAAGTGTTGCAGCAGTTACGTCTTGTGGTTGAACCATATTGCTGCAAAGGAAGTAAGGAAATGCTAAAAGAGACCGAGGTTTAAGGATGGGCCCAAACATGAACTAGAAAGAGGGAGTTTTAATGCACATCCAAACCTTTGGTGTGTTTATCACACATTTTCTCAGGTTTCATTTTTTCCAAAGCGTTTTCATCACAACTCTCTCAATTTTTAAGCTAGTCCAATACAATTTTGCAGGACTATGAACTTAAATCATATGAACAACATACACTAGAATCTTTTACATAGCATGTGCCATTATTTTTTAATAATCTTTTTTCAAAAGTGCAAATATTTCTTCATTTTATTTAAATATTGAAAATAAACACTATTTACAATGTCATAGCTGAGATTCTAGTATATTTAGTAGACTTGGATCTTACAACGAAAAACAAATACGAAAAATATAAATAATTCAATAATTGGGGAATTATTTTGTAAACGCTATCTGACAGCACAAATTACAGCAGAATGTTTTACAGTGTACTGATGACCAATGGATAACTTTAAAAAAATTGAGAATGTCTTAACAATATGTTAGGAATGAACATTAAACCTGAAAATTTTCATTTCTTTAAATCATATGCCTGCAGAAATAAAAGTATTGAATTTCATTAAATTTACACTAGCGAATCGTGTACCTCCGCCTCCCCTTTCCCCCTAAGTGTTCTGGTCCCATGATGGTATCAAATTTTGAACCAGCATAACTGAGTATGTCACTTCTCATGGCCAACCACACGCTATCGGTATTAGATCACTTGATGTAATCAACCTTCAAGTTTTTTCAATGCTCTGCCAATAACAAAACATAATTACCATGAATTTGCTCTCAGTTGTTATCATCCTCTTCCTAAAAATTCTTGCGATATCCTGTGTCCGCCCAGCCTTCAATCCCGCAAAGCAAAATTGGTCGGAAAACAGACCGGTGTAAAGATAGTTTCGTCCGGGAGCTGACTTCTTTCTTACAGAATAATGTTGATCGCAACTGCAAGCTCACTGCATCATGATTCAGTCTCACTATACTACTACCATCCTGGGAGAATACACATCCTAAGTACTTGAAATTGCCTACCTGTTCCAACCTGACGATCAATTCTCATGGGTTTCTTACTTACTGACATCACTCTACTCATGGAAAGGCTAATTTTCATACCATGCTCATTGCATCTATTTTCGACTTCCAAGATATTAGACGGCAGGTTTTCAGCACAATCTGCCATTAAGACTAAGTCGTCGGCTAGGCCAAACTACTTGCTACACTTCCACCTAACCCTCCCTGCCACTGGATACCTTTCCTGTAAACTATGAACAACAAAAGTGAAAGATTACTGCCTTGTCCAGCTCCTGCAAGTACCTTGAACCAAGAACTCATTCTACTATTAATTCTCACTGCAGCCCAATTGTCGACATATCTGTATGGCTAACATCTTTTCCCTCGGTACTGTCGTAAACCTTCTCTACATTGATGAAACATAAACATAATTGTCTATTTCTATCGTAGCATTTTTTGGTTACCTGGCACATACTGAAAGTCTGATCCTGACAGCACCTCTGTCACTACACTGGTTTTCACCTAACTTTCAATCACTGATCGCACCTTCCCTTGAAAAATGCCAGTGAACACCGCTACTGGTATACTGATCAATTAAATATTTCGATAGATGTTGCATTCCTGTATGTTCCCTTCTTTACAAATCGCTGCAATTACTGCTTTCGTCCAATCAGAAGGTACCTTACAAACATTCCATCGTAATCTTATCACTATATGAAGCCATTTTATCCCTGTCTTTCCATCATATTTCTCCATTCCTTCTACTTTATGACAATGGAGGTTATTTACCACCAAGCGTAATGTCACCAACCTTTGTCCTCCTTCCCATGAGCTCGATTTTTGATGAGGTCACCACAAAAATGTTCTATTACTTTAGAAGATTTTCAAAATATTCCTTCCACTCGCCCAGTTATTCTCTTATTCACATGATTTACTAAAACACTATTAATTTCCCTTTCGATCCCTTTCTAAGAAAGACTCGCAACTTACACGAATCATTAGTAGTATTTCTTTTGGCAAGTATTCTTTGAAAAAATGTGTTTTTGCTCTCCTTCTCGACAGGAACAGAAGCTCAAAATTCCTGTTTTTCTATTCTTTGGTACCTACTGAGGTAATTTTCTTGGGTGCAAGTTGTTTTCTGGTCCTTCTATTAGGTTGTGTCTACGTGTATTAATATACAAACTGGACACATTGAAATGTGAATGTTGTTGACTATGGTTATATGCATTGGTGTTGTTATTCCGCAAATATAAAATATGTTACATTACGAGCGGCATATTGTGCCTTTTTCCCTAATCGTTGATATCTCTCAAAGTTTTGTGTTTGGTGTCTTGAGGATTTAATTGCGATCTATTTGAAATTAGATTCAGAAAATATAACCTTCTGGTAAATAAGTTAGGGTGCACCCATTTTATCGTAAATATGTAATATAGTGTTTTTCATGTTTTTTTAATGAAATTAATTTATTTTGTAAATCACCCGAGGTCGTTTGGTTTCTTAAAACACACTTGCTCCACCCGCTCATTGAATTGCCTTGAAATAAGATAACACCGTAGAAAAGTAAAGCACATGCCGGACTATACTCACACCTTAACGGTGTCTCAACATAAAGTACAGTCGTCTGCTTCCATAAACTCTTTTTTTCGCCGAGTGATGTACTTCAGTCTCCCTTATACCTTCTTATGGATCTGGTGTGGGCAGAACCGTCATCCGAAGGTGTGTTGGTGATCATTGACAAGGTCCAAGTATGTGTTCTTCACCCGTACTGCAGTCCTGCCGTACTACATCTTTATTAGCCATTACCACCGTGTGTCATCAGTAGTATTGATTGCTGTTCAGAGTCTGTGCAACCACTTACATTCCCACATGCTATGTGGATGCTTCATCACTGGTTTGGACTTCACCCAGTACCTTCCATCTCTACATAATCTCACATAAAACCAGGAGGGATGTATTTCAGGGTACTTGGGGGTCCAAATCCCTGGTTGTGGCCCTTGGCGTCGTCGACCTCTCTCGCCGTCAGCTGTGCTCAAGCATTTTGGATGCGGCCTTCCACATCGACTGATCTTCCGCCGATGGATTTACTGTATAATATGGACTAAATATCAAGATTTCTGTTAAAATTCTAGTTCTTTCGACTGTTTGAAAATGTTCATGTTTAGGAGGGGGAGGTCTCTAATAAGAAGAGGGCCTCTCCCTACAGTTAGGTAACTCTTTAATCATAGTGTGGGGAGATATTGGACTCTTACAAGTTATTAGTTCTCTAGCCTACCTACAGATACCGCCTTTCTGTTTGGGGTCGCCACCTAGGAGACCGTGATAGAAATGGCTATGAGTTGGCATCCCCTTAAAAAATCTGTTTAAGGTTGCCACTAATTTTTTTCTCCGCACCCGATCAGGGGCCAGCCAGCTATCATAGAAGGGGCTCACGGTTGTCTGGATAGTTTGTCTTGTTCGGATCATCGGCTGAGGTTCGACCTCGCTTAAATCGACTGGCATGCTGCGGCAACCAGAAGGTAAGTAAGTTACTGCACTGTAAACATGTGACTCCAGAAAGACTGAGTGGCGAACGGATATACCAGCGAGTACGTAAGGTTTAATGTGGTGCCATTTCCTGGTCCGTTTTAATATAGGGGTCCTGTTAACTTAATAATTCCTATATTAAGTAAGTTTTCTAGTTCCTTCGAGCAACGAATGTAGTAGCTCTAATGGATGTATTTTTTTTAAAGGAAGCACGAGTATAGACCCTCGTTTCCTTCTTTCAAACTTTTCTTTTGTGGCTAGGACTTTCTCATATTGGCAATCAAAAAGTGTGAAAGCATGAATATCAAGTCCCCGAGCGATAGGGATTAACCAGACGTGTCTGAAATCCCAGACTCGGTCTGGAATCGAATCCAAAGCATTCTAAACTGAAGGCCGCTATGCTGACCATTCAGCCAAGGAGCCGGGCGAAATTTCGGTATTGTTATTATTATTATTATTATTATTATTATTATTATTATTATTATTATTATTATTATTATTATTCTGCGCGAATGGGTCACTTAGGACCACGCGGAATCAACATTTGTTGACCTTTCCTCTTTGCCCGATAGTTCTTAATTTTCATCGATTATTGTGATTTCTGTTCCTCCGACCAAGTACGTCATGTTGGTACATCATGCTGGTTTCTTCTCGTCGTCCTCAAATCCCCTTGTGTGGACAATTTTCCTGTTTATATTCCTATCTTGCAGATTCGATAAGTAAGTCTGTTGTTATTAATTTTTTCCAAGTGGCTTAGAAATTGAATTCGTCGCAATCTCATTGTATCAGTAAGTTTAGATATTTTGAAATATATTTCTGAGGTGGGATTTTTAATTCTTGGCCCTAAGATTTTTCTCATGATTTTCCTTTCTTTAATCTCTAATTGTTCCTTTAAAATTGTATTGTGTAAAGTGAGCGTTTCTGAAGCATAAAGAGCTTCAGGTTTGATCAATGTTTAGGTAATGACGAATTTTTCTATTCCAGGACAAACATTTTGTCATTATAAACATCCTTTGCGTGTTGAAAAGCAATATCCATTTTCTCAATTTTGGAGAGAGAAAGAAACGCATTTATTTCTGCTTGCCCCATTTGGAAGTTGCCCAAAAAGGCAAAGCTCACATAAAAATTTGATTAATACCTACAAGGGTCGTTTATAGTATGTCCATAAATGCCAAGTATACTATATTAAAGCCTACTTAATACAGTAATTAAAATGTGTATCGGTCAATAATTTTGAAATCCACGAGGAATTCCGCATAGGACAAAGACGTAGCGAAGAGTATAGATGTGTTTTGACTATTGCTAACGATCCTTTCAGAGCTGCTAACAAAATTTCCTTAATAAATTTTTTGTGCAAATTAAATTTCTTACAAAAGTTGTGAAATGTGTGAGTAATGGTGCCTCGTGCTCCTATCATCAATCCTAATACATCTATGGAGTCCAGATGATATTTCTCGGCATAGTATGGGATTGTAGGTTCATATATATCACCTTTATCCTTGTGTATATCATGTGGTTGAGTGGATGATGCTTCGGCTCTAATTGTGGGGTCTATCATGAACCCTTTACTTGAGCCCTGTGTGCAGCAATCATGTCAGTCAGCCGGCTTGACCCTCTCTGAGACAATCCATGTACCTCCTCGTAGGCTGTATAATGCTTTTCTCTCAGGGCTTCAGCAATCATAGATCGTATACGATGATGTCGTGAATTCCGCAGGGTACGCTACTAATTTATTTTCAGTGCCATATACCCAAGTACTTACATTCCTTTACTCTTGCAATTTTATTCGTATCAATGTTAAGCAATGGTGGAGCAGTTTTGATATTTTTCATAAATTTAGTTTTTCATTCTTTATTATTATTATATTATTATTATTATTATTATTATTATTATTATTATTATTATTATTATCTGAAAATATTCGCTAAACTACCAAATGGTATTGGTTAGAGACTTGACCCTCATTTTCGCAACCCTCCCTCTTGCTACAGTGACTTGTTTTCCCTGCATTCAAACTTTCTGTGTATCCCGCTGACTTGAACGTCACGCGTCTGTACAATACCCCCTGTGTTGTAAGTTCTGTAAGTAATAGAGAGAGAGAGAGAGAGAGAGGAACAAGGAACAGTGGAACTAAAATCGATAGCTTCATGCTCCCTGCTCAGGGGCGATTCCTTTGTTTCAGCCAGTTAACTGTTGTAATAAGCGAAGAAACAGATATATCGTCCCTGTATGCCCCTCCGTCTTGACATGTCTGCAAATTGCTTCCCTTGGGACGTCCTAATGGCTACGCTGGGGACGGAATTAGCTGCCCCTGTCTGCAAGACCAATGGAAAACAAAGTGGTAGTGGGAACCCTTGCAATGACGGATGTTATAAACTCATTTGAACCATACCAATGAAACAAATACCGCGGAATTTGAGTAACTTCTAAGATATTTGCTAATCTGTGTTCCTTTGTGGATGGTTAAGTTGGAATAATGAACACATTTTACTCTTTCAACAGTATATGTCTAAATTTGTCTCCGTTTATTTGACGCAACTTTAACTTAACCATCTATGTATATTCCAAACCAAACCCCATGGCGCAACAGCCCCGAAGGGCCATGGCCTACAAAGCGACCGCTGCTCAGCTCAATGACCTGCAGATTACGAGGTGTGTGGTGGGCACACCGAATGCTCTCAGCCATTATTCTTGGCTTTCTAGACCGGGGTCGCTACCTCACCGTCAGTTAGTTCCTCAATTGTAATCACGTAGACTGAGTGGACCTAGAGCCAGCCCTCAGATGCAGGTTAAACTCCCTGACCTGGTCGGGAATCGAACCCGGGGCCTCCGGGTAAGAAGCAGGAACACTACCCTCACACCCAGGGACCGGCTTCCTATCTATCTTACCCTGTCTAAAACGTATGACTGCATCGTATTGCAATGAGAGTTTCTTTATCATGGAGCTCTGCCTGCATGCACAGAGAAGGAACATATTCATTCAAAACTCAGTGCACTGAAATATTTGTCGTGTACCGACCTCCCCAGGGGTTCGAACCGGCGGACTGTCAGATGAACGGCTGCCGGGATTCGCAGCCGAGATTCGATCTTAGAATATCAAGGGAAATAAATCAATGTCAGAGTAATAACCAGTAATACGGGACACCTTGTAGTGTCAGAACATTCGTATGGTAATTATATTAAGATTTAATAATTAGAAGGAAGAAGAAGCTTTTCAGTGAAGTTACAAGTAGTGGAGAGTATTAATCAGGCAGAGGGCTTGCGAAACGCGCCTACAAATATATATTTACAACAGAGGATGTTTGCTTGTTTGTGTATTGACAAGCGGAGTATAGTAGTCGGTATTGTAGCAGGCGGCTCGCTGACAAAGAGCTCAAAGCCAGTACAGTTATACTCTAGTAAAGACAAGGAAACAAAAGTTCAAGGAGAAGGACAGAGAGAGTAGTGCCCAGAGAGCAGCACCTACTGAGTCAATTAGTTCAGAATAGTAATTGAGGGCGCCACCTACAAGGCGAGCAGCCAGGTAACGCCCATGGGCCCAACCCCTAAGGTAGTGGGAAGGGACCAATCTTTGCTTCTAGGAGAGCAGATATAACCCTAAGCCAAGATAGCGCGAGGCACTCTCTCTCTCTCGACCAGTAATTCGTACTCTCTTGACCAGGCTCTTTAGAGCAGTCAGTCTTGATAGTGATGTTGTACATACGTGCCGCAGGGCCGAATTCGGACTTAGCGCGTAGCCATAGGTTAGGCTCGTGAAGCAAACTCTCGTCAGACCAACATATTCATAACCTGTAAATGAATTTGTATATAGTGTACATAGTCGTCCAGGGTAATAAAGGACAGTGAATTTACTTCATCTTTTATTTCGGGAGTTGCGGGACAGAGTTCGCACCTACATTTTATCTCCCTACATAACCGCTCGGCAGGACAGGTAACACATGAACATCAACGGACGGTGACCAACCTACTAGAACGTCTCGCAGGACAGGTAGGTCACGACATATTTTTTCTTTTACTTAATCAATTAAAATGAATAAACATGTAATTTCCACCAAATCAAGTATTTGAATTTCACTTAATTTGTTATGAGCTCGCGATTAACTATTCGGTGATGTGAACTTCGCTCATTGAAACTATCTTCATACGTGAATCAAATTGACAAGAACTATTGCTGCACGACATTTAAAATACTGTTCATTCAGATTTATAATACAGGTCATAGAACAGGGGGTGAACTGTAATCGTGAAAAGCACGTGTTATTGGTACTGACTACATAACTTCATCAATTTTAACACATTCAGTTGGTAGGAATTTAACCTCTTCATTCATAGGACTGATACACGAGCACACATGTTCAGGTCGTTTACACACGGCTCGCTCAAAATTATACTCTGCCTGACAAAAAAAAGGCTGGTAGTGATTGAGGGAACTCTGACAGCACAATGGTACGTCACAGATATCCTGAGCCCTCAAGTGTTACCTGTCATGCGACAGTTTCGTGGTGCCATTTTTCAACAGGACAATGCTCGTCCACACTCGGCACGTGTCCCTATAAACTGTCCGCGTGATGTTGAGGCAATCACGTGGCCAGCAAGATCCACACATCTATCCCCGATAGAACATGTGTGGGACCGGCATGGACGTTAACTCCGTCCTAGTGCAAGTATCCATGATTCAAGGCAAGTAACAATAGTCTTGGGCCACTTTGCCTCAGGAGAGGATACAGCGGATTTATGACACCCTTCCCAACCGAATCAGTGCATGTATCCAGGCCAGAGGAGATGCAACATCATACTGGTAAGTGTATTCATACTGCCAAGTTCATTTTTATAATCACTGAAATAACATTACGTACCCTCTCAACATGTAAAATTCCATTTCGTGTCCTCGTCCCCTTCTGGGTGCTTCAATCTTTCTTTTTTTCTTGTCAGACAATGTATATACACATATTGTCAAGGTGTACTTGTTGGAACAATCGATGGCTAACAGTTTTACCCTTAATGTTAGCTTTGCATTTGCAGTCCGTGAAAATAGAGTTTAGGCAGCTTTGTTAAAGTTCTTAATGTGACTATCTCATCGGTGTTACAAATGTTTTACTCTTCTCATGTGTTTCAATTTTCAGGTAATTTTTCTCTGTGTACCTCACAACAGCAAATGATATTGCATCAACTCTGGAAGTCTGACGAATTCTTTCCCTTTGTTAGTTGTCAAGGAAATCAAATATTCTAGTTCGGTTTTCCTATCAGTAGTTTGTAGAGTAACTCTAAAATCCGTTTCCTGGTAAAATTTAATATTCATATACTATGGGAACATTTCATTGTTGTTTCATCTTGCATGTCCTCAGAAAACTTATTATATTATTGATTAAAGCCAACTTGGATCATTCGATTAGCTTCATGTTGTACATCACTTCTTTTCAGTTTATCACCGACTTGCCCCTATTCTTAGGAAATGCCTAACCTGTGTGGTGAAGGAGTACTCGGTTCACCTGAAAGGATGTGTGTTTGATTACCCACCAGGATCGAAAATTTAAAGAAAAGAGATTTCGATTTCTGAAGAAGTGCAAGGCTATGCCAAAAATGAGAATCAGATTACTTCCTGAGAGGAGTTAGACACAGAGTGCTTACATGATTCCACTACCAACCGAGATTACAGATAATGGAAGCTTTTAACCTCCATTCCTCCAAGTGGCTTCATGAACTTTACACGGATGAATTTGGATTTGCTCATCTTCTTGAATGTTATGAACATATTTACGATATGAATTCATTACACACATTCCACAATATAGTGACCGTCAATTAATGGTCGTTATAACCGATAGTCCCACAAACAGGGTTTTTGTTTTGTTGCTAACAATATCATATGTGTAAGTTTGAGGCTGCACACTACCAGAGTTAATTAAGAGAATTCAGTCAAATCTTCAAAAACGTAATTTAAAGAAGTACTGTATTTATAGAATAGAACCGTATTTGTGGAGTGGGATTGGGAGGAATTTCATTGGCTTTCGCTTGAAGAGTAAGTCCATTGATCGGCACATTATTTGTTCTTTGATTCTTAAACCAACTAAGTCAAGATTATTCAATATCTTTACAGTCAGATATTGGGGCACGCTTGATTTTTAAATAATTTTCTTCCAAAAGTGATTGGGTTTTCTTTTTGACCTTACAAATTGTACAAATCATTCAGTGTGATACACGCAAATGCTTCGCGATGCTGGCGTTTGTTTTCCACTTTTCTATTCGCAATATTATGTGTCATTTTTCTATAATTTTAAACACTTTCCTTTTACTTTGTGACGTCTTCACAGCGATGACTAATGAACAAAGAGAGTGATTTGAAATCTACAATAATAAGCGTTATATTGTTGTCAGCAATCTCCAAATACGAAACAAAAACCAAAAATCAACATTGGACGTTACAGTCGATACATTTCTCAAAATACGTCGTGTTATACGATTTCTCGTAATAAGCGACGTCGTACTAAGCGAGGTTTCAAATACGGTGTTTATATAGGATTTGGACGGGACCGTTAGATTTCGACGTTATATCCAGTACGTCGTTAAAAGCGACGTCGCTATAAACGGTTTCGACTGTAATTATTTTTATAGCTTTCTTTACGTCGCACGGACAGAGATAAGTGTTATGGTGACCTAGTATCACGAAGACTAAATGGAGCCTCTAGTAAACCCCGCAAACTGTACCGTTAGATGTCGACGTTATATCCGGTACGTCGTTAAAAGCGATGTCGCTATAAACGGTTTAGACTCTAGCTTGCTTTACGTCGCACCGACACAGATAAGTGTTATAGTGACCTAGTATCACGAAGACTAAGTGGAACCTCTGGTAAACTGAGCAAACTGTACCGTTAGATGTTTACGTTATATCCGGTACGTCGTTAAAAGCGATGTCGCTATAAACGGGTTTCAACTGTAATTACTTTTATAGCTTGCTTTACTTCGCACCGACACAGATAAGTGTTATGGTGACCTAAAATCACGAAGACTAAATGGAGCCTCTAGTAAACCCCGCAAACTGTACCGTTAGATGTCGACGTTATATCCGGTACGTCGTTAAAAGCGATGTCGCTATAAACGGTTTAGACTATAGCTTGCTTTACGTCGCACCGACACAGATAAGTGTTATGGTGACCTAGTATCACGAAGACTAAATGGAGCCTCTAGTAAACCCCGCAAACTGTACCGTTAGATATCTACGTTATATCCGGTACGTCGTTAAAAGCGATGTCGCTATAAACGGGCTTCGACTGTAATCATTTTTATAGCTTGCTTTACGTCACACCGACACAGGTAAGTGTTATGGTGACCTAGTATCACGAAAACTAAATGGAGCCTCTAGTAAACCCCGCAAACTGTACCATTAGTTGTCGACGTTATATCCGGTACGCCGTTAAAAGCGATGTCGCTATAAACGGTTTAGATTCTAGCTTGCTTTACGTCGCACCGACACAGATAAGTGTTATGGTGACCTAGTATCACGAAGACTAAATGGAGCCTCTAGTAAACTCCGCAAACTGTAACGTTAGATATCGACGTTATATCCGGTACGTCGTTAAAAGCGATGTCGCTATAAACGGTTTAGACTCTAGCTTGCTTTACGTCGCACCGACACAGATAAGTGTTATGTTGACCTAGTATCACGAAGACTAAATGGAGCCTCTAGTAAACCCCGTAAACTGTAATGCTGTATAATGCTTCTGGGAGACACACGTTGAATTCAGTGTTTTTGACGCAGAACTCATGATAAAATACTTTGAGACAACACCATTAATCTATGCTGGTGGTTGTTAGAGATGATTGCAGCTCTTATAATTTAGATATACTTGAATTAATTGTAGTCAGTTATGAAGATTCCTTGCATGAACACCTTATTGGAGAACGGATTTTATTCAAGTGATGTTATCGCATTCGCCATGATTAAGAATTCTGAAGTAATAAGGAAATGAAAGTACTCACCTAGGTACAAGAGGGGCAAGACATATATTTGCTCAAAATGGGACAGCTGTGCTACTTCACGGGAATTAGCTTGTAATACTTCGTTCTTGTAGAATGCCTTCGAAATCAATTATTAAGGTTTACCTGGAATTTAGTCATTTGAGAAAATGGCTTATTGTTTCAACGAAGGGTTCTTACGATTTATGAGTCTTAGACGACGGTTTCATCGATATCGTGAAGTCAGCTAGGAGTCATCTAATATTAAAGGCAACGACACTGATCACAAAGGCAAGATGAGAGGATGTTACGCTGGCCACATTACACAGCAGTATTTGCAAGCCGTCTGGCTACGCACAAGTCGTCTTGGCTAGCTCAAGGTTCGTGATTGTGGTGGTGATTACTGTCTCAAGAAGTATCGCCAAGTTGGCAACTGTACTGATAGCAAGAAATATTGAGGGCAATCAAATGTCGATCACATTCCCAACCAGTTAAAAACAAACAACATCCATCCTGCTAAATTCGTCGTCTATTTGATCTCATATTCTATTCAAGGTGTTTATTTCCTTAAAGGGTGAACATCCTCAACATCCATTATGCATGGTATAAGTAGTTCCAACATTACAGACGTAGTTGGCTATGCGATTTGGGTCACGTAACTGTGAGCTTGCATTCAAGAGATAGAGTACACCACTGTCGGTAGCCCAGAAGTTGATGTTCCGTGGTTTCCCATTTTCACACCAGGCAAATGCCGGGGCTATACTTAAATCAGGCCACAGTCGCTTCCTTCGCAGTCCTAGCCCTGTTCTTCCCATCGTTGCCATAAAACCTGTCCGAGTCGTTGCGATGTAAAACCGATAGCAACCAAAACATGTTCAAACATTTCCCTGAAATAAGTAATAATAATAATACGTCTTGGGGACATTTCTGCTGTACTCTTGAAACTGTTACAGTATATCCGATCCATACTTATGAAGAATATACAGTACTTCAAGAACGCTAATTGGACGGAAGCCCTGTTCGCATGGCGTGACAGTCTTGCTAAACTTCATCCTCAAGTTTCCAATCCTCTTGCACCAAGACACATCTCAATGGATCTCTCCGACGCAGAAATCAAGTCACAGTGTTTGATATTTCTTGATACAGTCTTACACATAATCTGGGAGCTTACTGAGGTGGTGTTCTTCCGATCCGGCGGGAAGTCGGAATGAAACTGGGAACAATAAACAAGTGAGTGGTCCTATCAGCTTAGTTATCGACTCACTCATGGAGCATAATGTGAACGTCTACGCAACGATAAATGTGTTTTCTGAAGCCCAGATGAGCCACTTTTTGAACCAACAAGTCTATGTTGTATGTGTGTAGCCTATAATCATGGTATAACTAGTCCCATTTACGCTTCCACCAGGAGTGGCTCTGAGGATAGTGACACGGTGAAATGTCACTCCCTAGATTCAAGAAAAACAAAAGAAAAAGTAACGTTCAGTTCGAATTTTTACATTAAATAGGAGAGAAAATTTGAGCAGCAACTTCCCTTCGCAATAGATCGCACTCTAGTGACTGTCACACACATCTGCTATCTGGCGGCTTTGGTCTAGCGAGGAAGTGCTGGTGCGCATGCGCCTTTGCCCGTAGAGCTTGGGGCCGGAAAATCGAGTGCGTGACGGAGCCTCCTTGTCACAGCAGTGCGATTCGTATGCTTTTTCTAATCTGTTTACATTATGAATTCGATAGGCGTTCTCAGGAGTCCGTTGTCTACGTTATCAAATGATAATAAACTGAAAGTGAAGGAGTTATTTAGGCCCTACCAAAATTAAACACTATGTACAATAGATGGTGCATGTATTTCAAATATCATATATATTAATCAGGCTAGCTATATATGTTCACCTGGTGGTTTAATTCAGACAATAATATTAACTTAAAATGCAATAAGCTTATTTTCATTTTACATTTAGTGTATAGTATAGGCCTGTATGTGTGTATATGCATCATACGAACAAGATAATTGGTAAACATATCGTAAACACCAGTTCCGAAAGTGAGAAGTTTTGTATGTCTAAAAACTAAACCCCACGTTGCAACAGCCATGGCTTACCAAGCGACCTCTGCTCAGCCCGAAGGCCTGCAGATTACGAGGTGTCGTGTGGTCGGCATGACGAATTCCTCTCGGCCGTTATACTTGGCTTTCTTGACCGGAGCTTTTTTAATGTGTGACCGATTGCTTGATGACTGGAATGTGAATGAGTGTACCACTTTATTGAGCGATATGCGCTGTGTTGCCAAGTCATTCTCCAAGAAGCGATCAGTCGACCATCAATAATGTGAGTACATTGAATTATAATTCAATTGGTAGAATTTAATTCTATTATTATTATTATTATTATTATTATTATTATTATTATTATTATACGTCCTTACTGGCGAAACTTAGTGTTTACAGTGCACTATGTATTCTAGTACGTGTTAGATTGAATACGCTACTTTTATTGACCTGTCTCAGTCTCACCCTTGGCTTTGAGAATAAGAAAGTGACTGAGGTATGATCGATGTTAGAAATGCCATTCATTATTTCATTATGCAACTGTCCCCTGTTGTACATGGTGTGAAAATGTCGCTCATAGGGTCGGTCGGTGCATGCATTTCAATTGACTTGGCAGATTGATATGTAACAGCAACTTCTAACTCAGTGAGGAAAGCAACGGGAAACTACCTCACTCATTACTTCCGTAGTATGCCTCTCCAGTGACGCATAGGTCTTCTATGACAGCTGATGGTGATCAGTATCACTATACACATGCCTGTATCACGACATTCCTCTTCAATGGATTTCCCGTAACACCACTCTTGCTGTGATACTTTAGAGCGTAATTCCATAAAGAAGGTTTTTATACACATTTTATTAAATTAATCGTAAACGCTGGATCCTCCTTCATCTTTTTATCGTGATACACTGTAAGATAATAGATCGCATGAGACTACCACTTCCAGTCTTATAATACCAACATCTTAAAACAGATGTCGGAGACGCGTGAGAGTGTGGCTACAAACGATAAACAATGCTTTACATGTATTTCTTGAGATTTTTATCATATGCGACACTAGGACGGGACGACTGGGAAGGTGTCCATAATTAAGGTTCAGCTCCAGCATTTTCTTATATGAAAGTGGTAATTTGATACACCGCCTTCATTCCTGTCTGTTTTCTTCTGTCAACTTGAATAATTGCAGTCTCCTCTACATGAACTTATTTGTATAACAATAATAATAAATGCGCACCATGAACGAATCGCGCGAGTACAGGCACACAGTATCGTCGTATGGCTGACATGTGTTTCATTTATATTTAACGCCGATTGCTTGCGCGGAATTTCCACTAGGGGTTATACATATCCCTCCGTCTTTCACAGATGCAAGACGCCGAATAAGGCCATAGTAGCAACGTGACCGGTAAGAGCCACAGATCTAAGTTGGGTGAACACGTAGCATGCTCCGACCGCTCATTCGACAACCTGGATCAGTTCGAGAGAGGCCGTTTAGAGGCAGGTTGGACA
The DNA here is from genome assembly GCF_040414725.1 of Anabrus simplex. Taxonomy (NCBI): domain Eukaryota; kingdom Metazoa; phylum Arthropoda; class Insecta; order Orthoptera; family Tettigoniidae; genus Anabrus; species Anabrus simplex. The sequence continues at coordinate 476,556,990 of NC_090265.1, read as the reverse complement.
TTTTGGAGCACTGATTATCATTTGAACCTTGCTGACTGCATTGTGCGTCAGTGTTGGTCGCAGTGGTAACATGAGAGTGCACACACGCATCGAGAAGGCGGACCACCAGCAGTGAGGATCGTTTCATCGTGCGGCAGGCTGTAAACACTCCACGAGCGTCACTGCACATCATCTAGAGACATGTCACGGCCGTGTATCCACTAGTACCATATCCAAGCGGGATCTGTCGTCCCCGCATCCCTTATAACGTCTACCATTACGAGCAGAGCATCGCCGAGCACGTTTGAACTTCTGCCAGGAACGGGCAGTGTGATAGCTTGTGGTTTAGCAACGAATCACGGCTCTGTGGAGACGTCCTGGCCAGCTCTGTGATTCACGCTTTGTTCCAGAGAGGCACTTCGTCCCAACGAGAGGTGCGATTTCCTGCGATTCCCACTCCCCACTGGTGGTGATCGATTGAATCACGAGGCGCAGCGACACATCTAGGAAATTTTGCGACCCTTCCCTATGCAGCTCGACAACCCCATTTTAAAGCAAGATAGTGCCGAGCCTGACACAGTACTGGTATCTCTGGTCTGCCTTCATGATGTGAACGTCCTTCCTTGGCCAGCGAGGTCTCTATACCTCTCGCACAACGAAGATTTGGAGTGTCAGTTGCGCCAGCTGTAGCAACATGTTCCTCAGGAGAACATCCGACGTCTGCATGCTTCCATTCTCGACCGTATCGTAACCTGTCTCCTCGTTACGGATGGTCCAACACCGCACTAATTGCATCCTGCAATAAATGCTTGTTTTGGTACATTATTTTACGTTTTCTTTCAGCTACCATATCCTGTGCCTGTACCCACTTACGTACCCCTGCCATGTCTCTTTCATGGCGCGAAATTGCCTATCAGAAATCCTCCTTCAACTAACTGGCATGTCGATATCCCCTCTCTTTTGGTGGAACTCTCATAACATAAAGAGGGAAATTGTTGTATTCTGACGAACATCCTACGTAGATATGTCTCCGGACTTATAGTAATTTCATTTTCTAGCGGAAACTCTGCTCATTTCACAGAGGCGCTGACTGTATACATATGCCATAGACGTTACTTCTCCATTATTCCTTCCAGATTTCGTAGAATTCATGAAAGAACAGTATAAGAACTCAAATCACTGCGTCTTTGATCAATCGACAGGACCAAGCCATTTACTTGCGACATTACCCTCACAAAGAGCAATGAGGTGCAAGAAAAGTATTGAAATGAAATGTCGTATGGCTTTTAGTGCCGGGATATCCCAGGACGGGTTCGGCTCGCCAGGTGCAGGTCTTTCTATTTGACACCCGTAGGTGACCTGCGCGTCGTGATGAGGATGAAATGATGATGAAGACAACACATACACCCAGCCCCCGTGCCATTGGAATTAACCAATTAAGGTTAAAATCCCCGACCCGGCCGGGAATCGAACCCGGGACCCTCTGAACCGAAGGCCAGTACGCTGACCGTTCAGCCAACGAGTCGGACAAGAAAAGTATTGTGTCTCATTTAAAAGTGTCCGTGCCGTTCTGGGCGTCTATTGACAAATATTACGAGTGCTTCTGGTCGCGAAATCCAAGCAGTACGGCTGAGGATATTGCAACTCCAGTATATTCAGGTCATATGGTTGGGCAGCAGATACGTTGGAGACAAAGGCCCTAACGCGCTGTTGCACTGCGTGTTTATTAAGTTCTCTGTTCACATTCATATCGTTGGACAACACGATTATCGGAAAAATAGACAAAATTATAGATGAAGTTTTCTTAAATACATACAATTTACTTCATTCACGGCCTAGAAAGCACTCTGAACTTTCCGGACAGTACAATATCTTACACCTCAGGGAGTACTAAACAGTTTATGGATAGCCCATAAATGATTGCACTAGGTCCAACATATGACAGCTGTTAAAGCCCAAAGGCCTGCAGCTTACGATGTGACGCGTCTCGGTCATTATTCTCGGCTTTCTATACCAGGAAATGAATTAACAGCTTGAATACATCTTCGTAGAAAAGTAGTGTTACTGAAGTTAACTAATTACGTCAGTTATTTTAACCACTCAAGGCTATATAATGAAGGAAATCAGAAGATGCCGATGCAAATCAATATTATAATCAAGCAGTTGTAGACTAGGCCTTTAAAAACTACGAATGGTGCCACAATAGCACTCACACTCCTTTGAGATATCAAATATGAATTACACTCTGGGGCGTAAATCTGATCACTTTCACTGTTGCTACAAACATGTTCATGAAAAACAGAACCCCTTGAAAGGCTAGAGACAGGAAGTTCGTATTCACAGGACATGTTCTGCAGAACCGATTAGCGTTTCAGTCACCTAGGTTCAGCATGTGTCCTGTTACCTAGTAGGCACTGGGTCCTCCATGGGCACTGATAATGTGTTCCATGCGTGATGGCATCGACACGTATAAGGTGCGAATAGCGTCCTGGGGTATAGCCATCCATGCTGCATTCACCTTGGTTCACAGTTCATCTTTGGTGGTTGGCATTGGGTCACATGCCGCACCCGTCGTTTCACCATATCTCACACATTTTCGACTGGCGACAAGTCCGGTGATCGGGCGGGCCAGGGCAACAGTCTGACAAACTGCGACAACAAGAAGGCACGTGTTCGTGCAGCAACGTTGGGTCTAGCATTGTCCTGCTGAAATATGGCGTCCTGGGTGTCGAAAAGAAAGGGTATGGCTACGGGTCGCAGGATGTAATTCACGTAGGTCAAACTGGTTACAATGCCCTGGACACGCACCAACTGTGATTCGCGCTTTTACCCAATAGTACCCCCACACCATAAGGCCTTGAGTTCTGCGAATGCAGTCAATGTAGTGCCTATCCCCCTGTCTGCGGCGAACCAAAATGCGGCCATCATTTTCAAACAAACAGAACCTGGATTCGTCCAAAAACACTATCTGCTGCCATTTCTGTCCCCAGTGACGTCGTTCCGTATACCAGTGCAGTCGAGCATGTTTATGAATATTAGTCAAAGGTAGGCGGACTAGTGGACGGCACGCCGGTAGCCCAGACCGTAATAAATAGAGGACTGTCGCTCGTGATAAAGTACGATGTGTTACTCTGTTGCACCAGATCCAGGTAGGTCGCAGATCTGTCCTGCAATGCCATTCGGATGAGGTGTCGATCTTAATGGGGGGTTGGACTATGTGGTGCGACCAGACCCATCTCGTCGTGTTCTACGGCCTTCTGTGAACCATTCTGTACACATCCGTTGCAGTGCCGACACACTTCGTCCCACACGAGCAGCAGTTTCCCGGATAGATGCATCACGTTCTCCCATGCCAATAATGCGTCCTCTTTCAAACTCACTCATTTGACGGTACGGTTCACGCGTACGTCTGCGAGGCATCCTGCACATCTCCGCAAGTCACACTGATCCATTACCTTCGGTTTATAGCGACAACGAGAGCCGCAGGCACAGTTTACCAGTCGGTGGTTGTGCGCCGAGATATCGATGTGAACCTTGAAACTGAGGGTGGACATGGTTAAAATGCTAATAATTTCTACAGAACATACTAAAGCGCATGTCCTATGAATATGAACTTCCTATCTCTAGTCCTTCAAGGTGTTCTGGTTGTTTTGAACATGAGTGTAGTAGGAAACTGTGGCTTCACAATTTTCTGCTAATAGGATACATACCGAGGCCTCTACTCCCACAGAGGGAGGCTATCGGACTCAAGTACGACAGCTTGCTAGGGTCATACGACAAGTTTATCTCCCAGCGGATTGACCAATCGTTCTGTTCACCTCCTGGCAACACAAGAATGTCGGCACCACAAGGCCGACGGAGACCGAGGATATAAAATAACTGCCGTTAACACTTCTTGGTATTTATATAGAACCTCTGAAGAAGATGCGACAATAATGGGCAAAGCTCCAACGTTGAAGAAGCCTGGTCCCATATAGGACCATTCGAAGATCGAAAAGTGGTTTTGTAAGTGACGGCGACTGCGTTATATTTCCCGAACATGTGGAAATTCAATATCTACAGCTGGTCAAAAACGAAGAACGAGTAAATGGTATTGGATCTATAATTATCAGACTTAATTTTAATTAATATCAAAATATAAATCCCCTCCTATGTATTGTAGATATAAACCGAATGGATACTCACAAGAAACATTATAGGTTCAATTGTTTATCAGATAAGTGTACCTGCGAGGAACTTATGGAATATCATGCGCTCATACTTATTCATTTTATTTTTAAGCGATTGTATGTTTGAAAACCTGTGTTACTCTCAACTTAATGTCACCGGCAGATGGACTTTGTGTGTCTGGTGATAACAAAGCACGCTAGTGTACCCGGAGATGGATGTAAGTAAAGTTGAACAGCGGTCATGCGTGAGAACTGTAGTTCTCCATGGAAAAAAATTGCGTTAGTGTCACGTGGAGCCAAGAGAAGCGTCGGATAATAAAGCTTTTGAGGCCTTCAAACGTAGACGCGTAGCGACAGCGGCTATTGAACTGTAGCAGAGTTTTGTGACTAGTGATACAACGTCGTCGCACTTATGAGTGAAAGGTTTCCGGCACGAGAGAATGTGAAGTGACCTTAATTGAGGTACAGCTCAAACTTGAGCTTGGTATGAAAATGGAACAACCACAGAAAACCATGTTCAGGACTGCAGACTGTGGGTGGCAACTCACTATCTGATGATTGTTATAGATGACCTGAACCGAGCAGTCAGCTCGGTGTATGTTATAGAATGAACGTCCCGCGTCCTTTTACAGAGGTATCGTACCGGCGACAGTTAGGGGGAAGTGTTAACAGAAGATTGGTGTTGAACAGTGCGAGAATTTGCCACAATGTTGCGACAGAATACCGATTTTTAGAGCAGCCCTTGGAGATGTGCGAGATTTGTCCGTTGAAACAAGCGCAGATGTTTATATTTGCTTGTGAAATCACATTGCTGCTTTATATGAAGACATAACACAGTTGCAATTACCTTTTGAAAAGATCCTCGTATCGTACAAGCTCGTTGAATATTTCGAAGTGGTTTGGCTGTCCTTTTATAGATCCATCAAGTACCAGATGAAATCTCTTTATAACTGATGATCCGATGACAATGAAGTGTGTCATTTACATAAGGGTGTTGCTCATTATTGATGATAGATTTGTCCTTTCACGAAATCATAGGTCATATGGCAGGTCGTATGGTTACGTTATTCGAATGTTTGTCATAATGGGTCGACAAATAACACTATTATGGGCAGACATTTTTTATTTGAAGCAGTTTAGAATGCCTGCATGCCAATTTCGACGTTTCGTTTTTCTCGAACAGACGACAGCGAAATTGGAACTCTTAGCCAACCAGTTATCGAGATTCAATTAATTTTGTAGGGTTAATACCCACGTGTCACTAGAAATCATTCACATGCCACCAAGGAGTGCCGATTGGACCTTATCGACCCTTCAAAACTACGTCTACCTCTGCCAGTTCGATCTTATGATGCAGCGGCAATATTACCAATACTACCAATGACCCTCAGAGGGGAGCTAATGGCCAGATCTCTAACCACGGTAACTATTAGTGAAAAATAACAGCATCAAGACACACATGACCTACGTTTGAAGAACAAGCCTTTTTCATGCTAGTCATTCATTGACACCTAATGAAAATGAAACACAATAGCGGAAGTACCTCCAAATCTTATACTTTACTTGAGAATGGTTGCCATGTTGTACTTCCTTTTAGACAGCAATCACTACCACCACCACTACAACGAAGTTTGGTGTGACTGTCTAACTAGTATTTGTGACGGTTGATAGAAAGTGAATGAGAAAATATTTCTTCTACAGGATGCTTATACATTTTGAACAAATAACTAAATCATGTTCGTCATTATCCTTGCATGTGCTCACTCTTCTTTCACTGTTTCTTATATTTTTATTTATTGTTTACTTATTGCAATTTATTTCCTTCTTTTGTGACTACATGCGAAGTACTCTAAGCCATTCCCCTTCTGGATGTTTAAATCCTTCCTCTGCCTTTATTTGGTGGACAACTCTTTAACTATGGACTGTGTGACTGGGCCAGAGAAATAACCTAGTCCTTTCCCTCATTTTACCTCTCAGGCTTTTGTCGTTTAGAGTAAGTACCTTCCTGGCTTAGTCAGGTCTATCACCCATGTTCATCTTGCTGCAGCCGCGTTTTATAGTGGTCCGTGTGACTGCACGGCTATGGCTTGTTGCTGGAGATTGAGTACTTAAATCAGTCGAACTTGATGTGTTGATAGAGAACTTGCAATAATATTATTCTACAGACACAAAGGCAACAATATATTAAACACTAATATTCAACGTATAATGATAAAAGGCAACTGTTACTTTCAAAACTTGCAATTTGGAGACGTCTGTTCAATGTGATTCGAATTTACAAGCATAAAATCCCTATTACCAAACGAATGTTGTGATTTTCGGAAGTTTAAGGAGAGGTTTTTAAAATAAGAATTTGCTTCGATACCTATTTAGCATTAAATCGCAGGCACTGCCACAGAGAGTTTGAAGCACTTTTCCCAGAGAAAATGACACAACCATAGGCCTATACTGTACTGTCAGGTCAATAGTCAATGCTTTGCGTCTTGAGTCCTACACCGTCCATGACGTTTGAATTTTGAAAGCAGTAACATGATTGGCATTGTTGCCTTCAAGCCCGACTTTTAGGAGGGATGTATAAAAGACCCAACCATCTGGTTTAAGCCCGATGAGAGTCGCCCTGAGGAGGTGAAAGAGGAAAAGGAAGGGATAGAAGAAGGTACGATCCCTTTTACAAAGAAAAATACCATCTCGAGACCATTGACATTATCGGGCTTCTCATCGGAGGAAGAGGAAAAATTCCATGCTTCTTTGTCGATATTTATAAGAAATTTGTGTTTAAGAAGAATCTGATATCAGACATTGTTCTGACATTAATTATGTGTTCAAGTAGCATCTTCAGGAACCACGCCTACGGCCATAAAAGAACTCTTTTTGTCTCAAATCTTCTATATATATTTTAATAACTCTAGACTCTGTAACATTTAAAAATGTGCACTCACCCTTATTGTTTTGGTAACTTATTCTTTGTCCTTGCAGCAACTTGATCTCGATTTTTGTAAGCATATAATAATAAGTCATTGTCTTTCAGAACAACATTAACATTATGCATTCTTTGAGATCTGTCGTCCAAGATGGTGATACAGATAATCTATGTCCATTGTTAAGAGATAATTGTTCATCAATGGTGAGTAATAAACAAATAAACAAACCTTAGCTTCCAGAAGAAACATGTGCAATACCCTCTGAAGGCAGTAATAAATCTTCAACAGGGACGGAGAATGAAAGGAGGGAAATCTTATTTAAATGCACTGAATCGTTTCAAAGTAGGGCTATTTAATAATGATAATGAAAGACCACAGAATAAAAATCACTTACACAAGATGTAGTAGCATTTAATGCTCATGTTTTGAGAAAAAAGAATATTACAGAGGACATTGTTACCAGTTTTTTATTTTAAATTATGGAGGTATTTTATTTCTTTTTCTTTTTTGTCGCCCTGTTTTTTATTATTAAAGCAGCACACAATATTTATTTTTTTATAATCCTCACCTCTCACATCTTAAAGATAGTACAGTGAAAAGATGGCACTTTTATACAAAGTCTGAACTGATGATTACCGTATACATTGGATAAGGCGAAATACGAGTGGTTTCATTTCTTTCAACGATGACATAATCTCTCTCTCAAAAATTAATATAATGTATAAATATGGGAAACTGCTTATCAGAGAGAATGAACCAGTATATATATGTATTAAAGTTTAATTTGAAGAAAGAATATAAATGATCAAGCCAGGATTATATGTAATTTAAATCTATTTTTGATAAAATACAGTGATCACCAAACAAGATTTTACGGCAAACTCAAGCGAGATGCATATAGCGAGCTGATGGCAAGGACAGGATGTATTCTGCATTCAAGGGACTAGCAAGGATCTACCTGGTGGGAGACAACAACTTCTTTGTCCCATCTTCTGTCCTGTAAGGCTCCGTCGTTAGTAGAGCTCTGTACTAGAGCTGCTAAGACACCTGATTCACTTGGTGCGCTTAGTGATTGTGATGATAAACGTGACAATAAATTATCCACCATGGTTAAGTACACAATTGAGTAGTGAGTGTTTATTTCCTGTCGAAAAAATTAAAAGGAAAGAAATCGCATGACAGGGGTGTACGGAAGTATTGCAAAGTTTAAAAAGTGGCGTGCAATTGGGCCCGTCTGAAACGTAAAATTGCATTATAAACAGAGGGTCTTAAGTGATGAAAAGAAATGGCGTATGGCTTTTAGTGCCGGGATGTGTTCGAGGACATCCGCTCGCCAGATGCAGGTCTTTTGATTTGATACCCCCTGCACGTCATGATGAGAATGAAATGATGATGAAGACGACACGTAATCCCAGTCCCCGTGCCGGGGAATTAGCCAATAATGGTTAAAATTTCTGACTCTGCCCAGAATCGAACCCGGTATCCCTGTGACCAAAGGCTAACACGCTAACCATTTAGCCATGGAGGTGAATGAAACACTGGAAGATATACAAGCCACACTTCAGGTTAGCCCTCATAAACTGATTACCTTCCTGTTTTCATGATAAATAGGTTGTTTCTTAATTCCTTCTTGTTGACGACAACAACGGCTGTCTCCTGCGAGAAGGTCCAGTAGGTTTCTAGGGAAACACAGCCTGTCCTCCTCGCCAGGTCGCTATGAGTACCCCGCTTGAGTTTGACTTAAATTCCTGTTTGCTGGTCAATTATTTTATCTACAAAAGCTATTGTTGTTGTATGAACTCTCTAAAAACTATGAAGTATAACATAATTAGATTAATAATAATGATATACTTTTTAGCACCTAAGAAAAATACCCCAACAACAGCTGTAATGAAGTTATTTTACATCAAATTTCATTTAAACATTTTTAAATGATCAAAATAAGTCACTTGCACTATTAAAGAACACGTTAGGAAATTATACCCAATACAACATCCCACAACACACTGCCGTATCATTCACATCCAATAACTGTTAAACATACAAAACCAATAACATTTAATATTACAGCGAGTTCTGGGATGGATATGTAGTACCTTAAATGGACATCATTAATTTCCTAACATTCTTTCTCTTATTACAGGAATTTAATATTGCTGCTAGCATCTTAAGCAGAAAATAACTTAACAAGAAATGGGAAGTTAGATGCTTTAAAACCAACTCCTTTACAAACTATGCAGTACATTATAATATTACATTTTAGCACCAAAAAGCAGTAACCCCAGCAAATGTAATTCATGGCAAAAAATCTCAAATAAGATGGGAAACTACAGAAGCATAGTCATATGGATTCAACACACATTAAAATTATTTTGCACCTTTATAAAACTGTACAGATCACAGAATAAACCCGTGAAATGTTAAATAAAATTCATGACATAAGAACAATAAGACAGTACTTTGTTTCAAGGAAAGAATAACTATTACTGTGTTTTGATTGATTTCTTTCAGATCAACTCGTGCAAAATTTTCTTATTTCCCTCAAAAATCTAGTTTTGGATAGCTCTATATTTTATGCACTATATCAGTACTAAGGCTTTGCTTTCTCAGTTTATCACTAACACCATGAACATACCTGCTAATTTACCACTATACAGGAAAATTTTCAGATAAATTATCTGAAATTCCTAAATTTTCTTGTCACACATACATAGTGAAATCTAGTCAATCTTGTGCAACATTAAGCAAAATGATCCCACAACTACAAAACTGTATGGCCTGCTATAATACTGTCAGCATTAATTACTGCAAAAGATGATAGCAAAGAACATACAATCAATATTTTAATGCTACAATTGTTCTTAATACTGGCTTGGTCATTAAAACATCCATTTAATATAGTTCTTGTGCTATTGGAAGGGGAAGAAGGAATATGGAATACTAGAAAAGAAAAACTGGCAGAACTCATTTTCAACATCATAGACCATATACAGACACCATGGCATGATACATCACATACCTATTAGTGTGTAACATTTTGACATCTATTTTGGAAAATATGAGGAAAACTCATAAATTTGAAGGAGGAAGCCATAATCACTACGACATTTACAACTAAAAATTCAAATTATTCTTGGTAGTACCTGCTTTTAAAAATCAATATATTGTACTATCTCCACTGTAAGTTTTATTACTAATAAAATCTTGTAGGCCAGAGTATCAATTTTAGAATATTTCTTGTAAACTACATTAACAAATAAAGTCAGGTAAATTGCATTTATCTTCCTAATCCTAATACAGATAAAATCACATTTACTTAAACTTCCTTTATACATTACATATAAATATATATGCCATGGTCTCATGCTATGCATCTATGAGCTGAACATTAGAGGTATATCTTATCAGTGTGAAGCAAAATGCGTTTACCACTTAACAACTACTAGCTTTTGTTAAGTATTATGACTTTCATCAAAATATCAGTCACAATTTCCCACTCCCAACATCTCCAAAATTATTAAAAATTAGTGGTATCATTTTTTTATATATTTGATTTTTGTATAGTACCAAGTTCGAGCAAAAATGGGCAGTATCACATACACAGGGTAGAAACATTTAAGAAAGATACACTGTTGTACAATAAATATTGTAAATTTTAAATGGTTCGTATACTTGTGCCATCAATATGTATATACATATATTTCTTTTCATTTAGAAAAAGTATCAATAAAAGGAAATATCTGGACAGTTGACAAAAGTAAACATTGAGAAATTAATTGAAACAGATTGAGGATGGCGTTTGTTCCAATACAACATAGTACATATGAAGTGCATAGCAAAAATTACCTGATATCTATGGGACTGTTTTTGTTCAAGCTGTGAATTTACAGTAAATGAACTAACGTTCTTTAAAGTAAAATCACCTCATTTCTGCTCAAACCTTTATAATAGAGGGATTGGATAATGAAAGCAAATCACCTGAGTTGCAAAGTTCATGTATACTTGTGTAATAAGTCTATGCCGTATGCAGTGATACATACAATCATGGTTTGTTACGATAATTATCTATGTTTCAGTTAACTTACGTATATCTTGTTCTTTTCTTTAAATATTATCATCATTATTATTTATGATTAATTTTTTTCTTGAAGGGATGCGGAGGGAAAAGATTATGGGGAAGAAAACTGGTGTTTATGTATTTGTGTGTCATTGGATAAGAGAGGAAAAAACGGGGAAGAAGAACAAAGCTTAAATGAAATGATCACAACAGATATAACAATTATGTTTTTATACAACAGCACAACCTTTTTGAAATATTATTTACTGCACAACGGTACTTTTTCTGATTTTTAAATGACGGAAAAGGTGAGGTAGGATGAAAAATTTAGAGGGAAAGGGGTAGGAGACGGAAAGGCGAAGTATAATACACAAGGGAAAATATGGAGCTGGGTGTAATTAGGGATCCCATTCGTACCGGTTTTTCCGGGACATTTCCCGGTTTCAGTGAAGTGTATCCCGACGAACTTCATCCAGGATGCTTACTGTCCTGGTTACTCTGTCATAATTATGGGTTTTAAGTTCGCCGAAACATGTAACGTAAACGTAAAGACATTTTATACATCGATCTTTATTCTGTCGAGTTCGTATAAATCGATTGTAAGAGCGCTATGAAGAAAGGTGCCTAAAGTCATTTCACGCGATTAAAAACTAACAACTAAGCAGTGAAACTATAAATAGAATTACTGCATTGGTTTCTACTTGACAGTACCAGAATACGTTCTCAAAACTGTGTGTGTTTGTTCGTGAGAAGGAGAGAGAGAAATAGGTTAAAACTAGGAACAGTTAGTTTTTTACTATTAGTAAAAACTCATTTTAAGTACACTCCGAGTACTGAGATTTTTATTTCATGTCAAAAAACAGCAGACCAATCGAGCAGATTCGCTTTTGGAAAAATATACGAAGAAGCATGTTCTTCAGATAAGTAAAATAAGTGTACTTGTTCCTGAAAATGAAAGTAATTGCATGTAATTTCTAATGCCTGTCAAACAAAACCATTTTGATGTTATTCTTTTATCATTGAACTGCCCATGATTTGTACACTCTAAAACGTCATACAGCTCACACTGAAAATGTCCCGGTATTTTAATTTCATAAAATGGGGTCCCTAAATTCAATTCAACTGGTCTCAAATCTGATGGAACAACCTCAAGAAAAGGGAGAGATCACGAAAAGAGGAAAAATGTAAGGGGGAGGAAAGAATTTCTAACTACGTGTACTTTCTTTTGTTACATCACTGATGTCCCCCGAAAATTGCACCACGGGCAAAATTGTTCGAGTAAAATCACTTCTTTGTTGTTGCTGGGAGAAAACAAGAAAAATCACAAAAGAAACGTCCTTAACACCCTGTTCATTGCTATACATATATATATATAGTCTCTCGCAAATTCGAGGGGGAGTAGGACAATTTCGCTATCCATTATTATTAATATGATACATTATATATAATATTATAATTGCTATAATTATATCTTTCTACACAGTTCAGTTCCATTTTCTTTTTTGCTTCATTTCTTAATAACAAACTTTCATTCTTGAGAGGTTTGTCGGTGTTTGCATTATCTTAACCTTCTTTTTATCTTTCTGCGGAGATCTTCAAAAAATTATTACAATAAGGGACTGGATAGGAAAAACAAGGAAACGAAAGTTATTTTAAAAAGGGACTTCTTGTTCTTTTTTTCCCTCATTCTTCCCCACACAAACATAAAACATGCACTACCCTGAAGTCCACTAATGTTGCTCACCACACCACGGTACCTTCTGGTCACATTGTACTTTTTTTTATAATATTCACTATGTTTTATGTTTGTTTCTCAGTTTCCTTCGCACTCAAAAGAAGAAGTCGGACACTAAGACAAGTTTCAGCAACGAAGATTTATTTATACCTCAGTATCACGTTTATTACTTCATTTTTGTACAGTTCCCGTTTTATCGCTTTCCTTTAAATTGGTTTTGGGAAAAAATACAATTAATTATTTCTTTTGTACAAAGAATCATCACATTAACTTGAAAAATGTATTTATTACTATTAATTTTAAAATTCCATCTTCCTCGTCTTGTACACATTTTACTTTAAAACGTATGACGTGATAAATTTTATTATTTAAATTTTTCTAATCCCGCTTCTTCCTTTTCCTTAAACGTGCAACGAAGCTGTTGTCATCCGCCATCTTCGACAACGTCGAAATCTCCTCATCAACTTGGGATTGTTTTTTCTTCAGGTAAGTTTCGTATACGTGCTTTATCATTCCTTGAGAGTTCGTTGAGTGAAGATGTGACGATGTCGACGAGACTTGACCCATGACGTCACTGCTTCCGGACCCAGTTATCGGCTGGGGAGTCGGACTTGCTCAGCGGGGCTGCTAGAAACAGAAGAGGAACTGTGGTCAGAAACAGCATCGTATTGCAGGTACACACAATACAAAAGTGAACACAATAATTACAAATCAGAATAATGGAAGATATTCATGAGAAAGTAGAACATTGTTAATGCTTCATACCACTTCTCATGACTACACTCGGTCGTTATTTATGGCTTTTTTATCGGGGCCGCTAACCCACTGTCAGATAGCTGCTCCTAGAACCAGCTTTCAGATTCATGTAAAATAATAATAATAATAATAATAATAATAATAATAATAATAATGCCTGTCCTGGCCTGGAACCGAATTCGGGACCTCCTGGTAAGAGCCCGTACACTGCAGGGCGGAGTAGGGTTTTACTACCTAATGTAATTCCTGTCACCACGTGATATTTCAGGTAAAAATTTCACCCTCGCTGCCATCGGAAATCCAAACTCCGACACATGGATAGAAAGCCAGCAGCTAGCCGCTTAACTTATTATCACAAAATTATTATTATTATTATTTATTATTATTAATAATCCGCGGCCGCCTCTGTGGTGTAGTGGTTAGCGTGATTAGCTGCCACCCCCGGAGGTCCGGGTTCGATTCCCGGCTCTGCCACGAAATTTGAAAAGTGGTACGAGGGCTGGAACGGGGTCCACTCAGCCTCGGGAGGTCAACTGAGTAGAGGTGGGTTCGATTCCCACCTCAGCCATCCTGGAAGTGGTTTTCCGTGGTTTCCCACTTCTCCTCCAGGCGAATGCCGGGATGGTGCCTACCTTAAGGCCACGGCCGCTTCCTTCCCTCTTCCTTGCCTATCCCTTCCAATCTTTCCATCCCTCCAGAAGGCCCCTGTTCAGCATAGCAGGTGAGGCCGCCTGGGCGAGGTACTGGTCATACTCCCCAGTTGTATCCCCCGACCAAGAGTCTGAAGCTCCAGGACACTGCCCTTGAGGCGGTAGAGGTGGGATCCCTCGCTAAGTCCGAGGGAAAAGCCGAACCTGGAGGGTAAACAGATGATGATGATGATGATTAATAATCCGCGTGGTATATTAGTAGTAAGTCTACCCTTTCCCTGGAGGCTCATTTTCCGATAACAGCTCATCCAAGGATATTAACCCAGGACGAGATTCACTCAGCCTCGTGAATTCAATGAAAAGATACTTGATATGAGAGGAGGTGAACCCGGTTAAGAAAGTCGAGGAAGTCCTTATAGTACCCACGTAGCAATCGTGTGGGGAAAACTAAGTACCTAATATCGAGTAGTGGAATATCAGTCACCTTGATGAAGAACACTGAAATGCGTTCAAAACGTTGGCAACCTGTACATAATGTGTTTATAATACACTGACACTGTCTAACTTAGGGGAGCAGAACTCAAATCGGTGACGCTGCGTAATGTATCCTCTAGCGTCAATAGAAACAGTCTTTTTTTTTTTTTGCTAGTGACTTTACGTCGCAGCTACACAGATAGTTCTTGTGGCGATGATGGGATGGGAAAGAAAGCGGTCGTGGCCTTAATTAAGGTACAGCCCCGGCACTTGTCTGGTGTGAAAATGGAAAACCACGGTCTTCAAGGCTGCCGACAGTGGGATTCGAACCCATTATCTCCCGGACGCAAGCTCACAGCCGCACGGCCAACTCCCCGATGAAACAGTCTCTAAGCCATTCTAAAGACAAGTCGACACTCATTGATAAGAAGCTTCATATTCTGAACCGTGAAGAGAGTTGCTAAAACAAAATGCGTTAACTGAGCAATGTATTATACAACGAAAAGTTACACACAACAGAGACTTAAAAAGAGCATATAGTCGCCAGTAGCTGATTTCGTGAAGCGTTCGTTATATCTCATTCCAGCTTTAGTTCCTCAACTTAGTTAATTAAATTTACGTAGTTAATATTTGACTATGCATTTTAACTGGTACATTTTCTACTTTGGTGGTATTGCAAGCGCTTAGCGAAATAACTGACGTACTTCACTACAGTACTACATGATGGTACTACCGGTTTTATATGCAATTCATTTATTTTTCAAGACAGTATTTTGTACATTTCTTAATTTAATATTTCATTCACCTATCAGAACTTCGAACAGTTTGTTTGCTATGAAGCAACATTCATGTTCAATCAGTCACTACTAATCTGCATTTAGTGCTGTCGCCCAGGTGGCAGATTCCCTATCTGTTGTTTTCCTAGACTTTTCTTAAATTATTGCAAAGAAATTGGAAATTTTTTGAACATTTCCCTTGGTAAGTTATTCCAATCCCTAACTTCCCTTCCTATAAACGAATATTTGCCCCAATTTGTCCTCTTGAATTTCAACTGTATCTTCATATTGTGATTTTTCCTACGTTTAAAGACACCGCTCAAACTTATTCGTCTACTGATGGCATTCCACGCCATCTCTACACTGACAGCTCAGAACATACAACTTAGTCGAGCAGCTCGTCTCCTTTCTCCCAAGTCTTCCCAGCCCAAACTTTCCAACATATTTGTAACGCTACTCTTTTATCGGAAATCCCCCAGAACAAATCGAGCTAATTTTTTTTCTTGAATAGGTAATCATGGTGAGGGTCCAATACACTGGAACCATATTCTAGTTGGGATCTTACCACAGACTTATATGCCCTCTCCTTTACATCCTTACTACAACCCCCAAATACCCCATAACCACGTACAAAGGTCTGTACCCTTTATTTACAATCATATCTATGTGATTAGCCCAATGAAGATCTTTCCTTATATTAACACCTAGGTACATACAATGATCCCCAAAAGGAACTTTCATCCCATGAGCGCCGTAATTAAAACTGAGAGGACTTTTCCTGTTTGTGAAACTCACAACCTGACTTTTAACCCCGTTTATCATCATGCCATTGCCTACTGTCCATCTCACAACATTATCGAGGTCATTTTACAGTTGCTCACAATCTTGTAATTTATTACTCTGTCTAGAGTAACATCATTTGCAAGAAGCCTTATCTCTGATTCCACTTCTTTACACATATCATTGATATATACAAGAAAACATAAAGGTCCAATAATACTGCCTTGAGGAATTCCCCTCTTAATTGTTACAGGGACAGATAAAGCTTCACCTACTCCAATTCTCTGAGTTCTATTTTATAGAAACATAGCCACCCATTCAGTCACTCTTTTGTCAAGTCAAACTGCACTCATTTTTGCCAGTAGACGTCTATGATCTACCCTATCTAATGACTTAGATAGGTCAATCGCGATACAGCCCATCTGACCTCCTGAATCTAAGATATCTGCTACATCTTGTCGGAATGCTACAAGTTGAGCTTCAGTGAAATAACCTTTCCTAAACCCAAACTGCCTTCTATCAAACCAGTTATTAATTTTGCAAGCATGTCTAATATAATCAGAAAGAATGCTTTCCCGAAGCTTACATGTCAAGCTGACTGGCCTGTAATTTTCAGTTTTATGTCTATCACCCTTTCCTTTTACACAGGGGCTACTATAGCAACTCTCCATTCATTTGGTATAGCTCGTTCATGCAAACAATAATCAAGTATTTCAGATATGATACTATTTCCCAACCAATTGTCTTTGATACATCCCCCAAAACAGTATCAATGCCAGCTGCTTTTCTAGTTTTCAACTTCTATATCTTACTGTAAATGGCATTGTTGTCATAGGTAAATTTTAATACTTCTTTAGTATTAGTCACCTCCTCTATCCGGATATTATCCTCGTAACCAGCAATCTTTACATACTGCTGACTGAATACTTCTACCTTTTGAAGATCCTCAGATACGCACCCCTTGTTCATTAATGATTCCTGGTATGTCCTTCTTGGAACCTGTTTCTGCCTTAACGTACCTATACATACATTTCCATTCTTCACTCAAATTTGTATGACCGCCAGTTATGCTTGCCATCATGTTATCCTAAACTGACATTCAATTTTCTAGTAAGTTCCTTCAGTTTCTCCTTACTTCCACAACCATTTCTAACTATTTCTTTCCAACCTGTACCTCCTTCTTAGTCTCTTTACTTTTCTGTTATACTATTGTGGATATTTACCATTCCTTACCTCCCTTAAAGGTACAAACCTATTTTCACATTCCTCAACAATTGCTTTAAACCCATCCCAGAGTATGTTTACATTTTTATTTACCGTTTTCCACCGATCATAGTTACTGTTTAAAAACTTCCTCATGCCTGTTTTGTCAGCCATATGGTACTGTCTAATAGTCCCAATTTTAATACTTTCCTTGCTTTTAAATTTAATTTAACTACCACAAAAACAGCTTCGTGATCACTAATACCATGTATTACTTCGGTTTCTCTATAGAGCTCATCAGGTTTTACCAGCACCACATCCGTAATAGTCTTCCCTTCAGTTGGTTCCATCACTTTCTGAATCAGATGCCCTTCCCATATTAACGTATTTGCCATTTGTTGGACATGCTTCCTGTTGTTCGCATTACCGTCCCAATTGACATTTGGTAAATTGAGATCACCCGTTACAATCACGTCCCTTGCCTTATCGTTTCCCACATAGCTGATTAACTAATCAAATAATTCTTAATCAGCGTCAGCGCTACCGTTTCCCGGTCTGTACACTCCAAAGACATCAAGTTGCCTATTAGCTTTAGAGATGAGCCTTGTACCTAGAATTTCTTGTCATCTTTAACTTTTTCGTAGCTTACATATTCTTCTTTCACCAGAATGAACACTCCCCCTCCTACCATTCATATCCCATCTTTACGATACACAGTTCCGTGAGAAAATTTCTCCATCCACTATGTCATTTCTCAGCAATGACTCAACTCCTATTACAATATCTGGTGAGTATATATATTAAATTACTTACTTCTATTCCTTTCTTTACAATTCTTCTACAGTTCAGCAATAAGATTTTTATGTCATCCCTACTTGACTTCCAGTTTCCTGTTCCCTTATCACCGCTCCCTAGGCCACCCCGTTTCCCTGAATGTACCTCCCTATAAACCTTCTAAACAAATTTCCTAACCTATATGTACCACTGCAGTTTAAGTGAAGGTCATCTGAGTGCGGATCCCCATCTCCTACCCACCCATGAGGATCTAGAAATCTCACTCCCATTTTCCCACATACCCACTCACCAGTCTCATTTCAATCCCCAATCACCTTCCAGTCAGTATCCCTCCTACATAGTATTCCAATGTTAACAATCTCTGCTTCATTAAACTTCACCCATGCTGCATTTACCATATTCCACACATCCCCCACTATGTTGGTACTTATACCTGCTTGTCTTACATTGTTAGTACCAACATGAAACACTACCACCTTCTCCTTTCCCTCCTCCTTCTCTTCTACTTTCATCAACAACTGCCTTAACCTAATTCCTGGATAACACTCTACCCTGGTTCCCTTTCCTCCACACACTTTCCCCACATGTCTAACAATGGAATCCCCCATGGCAGGAGCCTCAACTCTATCCAACTCATTTGATCCCCCCGCCCCCTCTTGTTCAGTGTTATCGTTCCGGATAGCTGCAGAAGCTACTTCGTCCTCCCTTTTCTCCATCCCATGACTCTGTTCAATCTGTCTTTTCCTATCCACTTCTCGACATTTCCCTTTCCTTCCTTTTCCCTTCTTCCTACGTCCACACTTCTCAGCAACAGCTCCCTGTTCCTCATCTTACCTTGGATGTTTTGCCTCCAGTGACTCGTCCCGATTTCTCACAGACACCTGTCCTGAATTCTAATCCTGAATGGAGCCCTCAGCCTGCAATCTCATTCCCCTTCAAACATTAGACCACCTGTCTTCTAAAATTATCCCCTTTCCTTCCCATTCCTCTTTTACACCTACTGTATCCTATACATTGATTTGAGGGAGACCTACTTTCCTTCCTGGCCTCTGAAAGAATCCTAATTATCTCCCTCACACTCTCCAACTCCTTCATATTACTTAATGCCTGGCCATACCCACAGTTCCTACACTTGCACTCCTTAGTCAGTCTTAACTGAATAAAGAACAGAAAAGGAAAAATAACTTATTCTGTGCAAAATCAAAATGAAAGGAAAGAAATATTATCTAGGATAGTTCACAAAGATCACACAACAATGAAGTAATTAATATAGGCTACTACTACAATACTACTTAGTTGTCCGACTCGTTGGCTGAATGGTCAGCGTATTGGCCTTCGGTTCAGAGGGTCCCGGGTTCGATTCCCGGCCGGGTCGGGGATTTTAACCTTAATTGGTTAATTCCAATGGCCCGGGGGTTGGGTGTTCGTGCTGTCCCCAACATCCCTGCAACTCACACACCACACATAACACTATCCTCCACCACAATAACACGCAGTTACCTACAAATGGCAGATGCCGCCCACCCTCAGCGGAGGGTCTGTCTTACAAGGGCTGCACTCGGCTAGAAATAGCCACACGAAATTATTATTACTACTTAGTTGTACAATTTGTTTTCGTACAACACCCTAACAGGATGAAAATTGTTGTTCATTAGTGAAAACAGAAAATAATTCACAAGAATTACACAATTCCAAACTGCAGTTAAGTCTACCCTAACTACAACAGAATTCTAGTAAGAGAGTTACTACAGATACCACAGATACTATACTACATATATATTTCACAGTAATAGAATAAACACACTAATTTCAAATAAGATACTTACAATACACTACAATACTTTTTAAACTACGTTCAGACGTATCCTGATTACAATAGGCTAGGTAATTACTAAACACAAATAAAAATGATAATTTCAATTAGGCCTCAAGTTAGAAATTCGCAAGAACTAGTCAAGGATTACCAACAAATTAAATGCGTAGACAGATTAATATTAGTATTACTCTATCCTACTATGCTGTAATAGAAATGAAACCTGCCGTTTGGTTAAATGTGTATCAAAAGGGTTGCCTACACAAAGATACACACGAATATAACAGGCAAGATACTATTTAATATACCGTATCTACATTACCATTTTCAACTGAAATTTGGTTATGTGATTATTACAGATGGTGGATTACTATTATTTTCCCTACTCCGCGGAACGGAGAATAAAAGTGTCCTCAAATCCTGAAAAATATGAGGTTGTTTACAATAATTTCTCAAAGATACTTCTATCAAAACTATGCCAGGGACTTGAACTGCAATTATTGGGATATAGGAACTTTATTATTATTATTATCTAATCGCTCATAAATACTGAAACATCGAGGGTGTGAAATATAAATTACAGATACTTTAACTGCCCACTCAGAACTACAAATGATCGGAATACAACAATCAGCTGATTTTTATTTATATTTTCTTGATACACTACACCCTTTGTTCACGACTGTAGCCAACAATGCCAACATTTGAATACGAACAGCGACAATAATCAATAACAATACAACGACTGTTGTATTAGATAGTATCTTGCCTGTTAAATTCGTATGTATCTTTGTGTAGGTAACCCTTTAGCATTTAACCAAACGACAAGTTTCATTTCTATTACAGCATAGTAGTATAGAGTAGTACTAATATTAATCTGTCTACCATTTCGCCAGTGAAATACTGCACATTATGTTGAAATTATTTCCTTAAACAAAATTTATAACAGTACTGTATCGCGTTATTGAAAGTTATTACAGTTTAACTGCTATTTTAAATACCCTGTCAATTGCCTGCACAAATATAACCGCTGCCGAAGTTACGACTCCTTTTTAATATCACGTTTTCGTAAGTATTTTATTATATATTGTATGTCTTAACCTTACTGGATTTGGTATCTGTATTTTCATTTTTTTTATGTTTGATGCTTAGTTTAATACTTTAATATTATAAAAATGTAGTTACTGTGATCATAAATCTGTATTGTATTATAAGAAGACGCTACATAAAGGGGCTTTTCAGCCTCAGTGGCATGTAAATCATGATCAATAAATTCAATTCAATTCAATTCAACAAACCTACTGATATTTTAATAATGATATTATTAGGAAAGAGATATTTCTTCTTTCACGCAGTTTTAAATTACAGCTTGTAATCTAGCGCGCACCTACGGAACTACTGTGTGAAAATTGTAAATAAGTACCACTAATCGCAGTTACTACAAACAAACCTAAACACCAATATTTGTGAGAGTAATTGTATCACACACAAAATTTGCTAAATTTCTACAACTATTAACTACTAAGATAATACACAGCTCTTGGAACAGCCAATCACTCGCTAGCGCATCCAACAATGAACCTCACCACGCAATCGCGTAACAGTTCTCTTGAAAGAGTCCAAGAAGGAAGTGCACCCTGTGCCGGCATACCGTTTCTAAGCAATTCACCACACAGTGTCCGATATTTCGAAAAAGTCAGCTGTATCATTTCGCCATTCCTTATACACTCTAATGTTGTAGCCGCTCGGCACAGTGATTTTGAAGGAAACAGCATCGTTGCATCGTTCGATGACATCATACAGAGGTCACACTCTTGTTGCTAGATACAATGGTCCTTCATCTTTAAAATGTGATATTGAACATTGTGTAGAAATTTTAAGATTTCAATGTGTTTGTAACGCTCACTGAACCATGTACCGTTGGGAGATCAGAAGAATGCACATGCCCGGTGAGACACGGGGCGAAGGGGTTTTCACCAGCAGAGCCAGTGACGCAACGGTTACCATAGCAACTGTGCTACTATCCAGGCGACTTTGTATTATCTTCTACTGGCAGCTCATCACTCTTGTCAGTTGTAATCCAGCAAACTGCAAAGTATGAGTCAATGTTTTCGTGTAGCAGATACGAGCAGATAAGAGCCGATCTATCTGGGCAGAACAGGAAGTTCGTGCTTGCAGGCCACATTCCTCATTCTTGCATTCTTCTCATCTCTACACAGTACGATTCCGAAACTACAGACGTATTCTAGTAAGTCCAAAAATTCAAACAGTACTCAAGAGTGTACAATGCAGAAATGTTCGTTCAAAGGTAGCAGAGCACTACTCCTGTGTTTTATTTTTTTTTTTCAAAAACTGCTGCCGGTTGTTGGGAGATCCTTGAGCAGATACTGCACAGTATATGTGTGCAATGCGGTGGGGGCCATAAAGGCGGACATTAGTGCGGTCAGGTCATAATTGAAAGCTGTAGCCCAGGTGAGGGAATGTTTCGGAGGTTCCTCATTAACTCCTGGACATTCCCACATTCCACTCTACCACCAGACAGCTTGGCGGGCTCCGCTATCAAGATTCTTGTAGCTAAGAAGAATGCCAGCCTGCACAGAAGAGATCACAACGAGACAATGACAAAATGTACCAGATCAACAGTTCAGATTCCATTTGTTTTCTCATTAATTCGTTTATTTTAAAACCCTCCCACGACCCGATTTAGATTCTCCCTTCCACTTCCAAATAACCGTTTGTCCTTATTACTTCATTTGAAGGGCGTGAATCATTGTCATCAGTCTCCCATAATTAAGTCTGATAAACTGGCCCATCCGGGCCAGTAAGTTTTACTGAGTGACTTGCCTATGTGGTTTCCCGTTTTATAGCACGTAAGTACCGGGCCACGGATGAAACTTTTCATGTTCTAGCCCTTCCTCAACCTAGGGTCACCCATAACATTAAAAACTAAGCAGAATAAAACCATGCAGTGTGGTAACTTCAATTATTTTGACGCAAATAAGTGCACCATGAACTGAACTAAATCACTGTACAACTCCGGTATTTTTTTCTGAGAGGGCCTTTGAACTCTTACAACAGAAACTTTACAGGAATTTCACAAAGCAGAATCTCGGCTACTAAGGTAATGATATGAGTCCAGATATATATGTAAATACAATTTTTTCTCTGCTTGTATCTGCCGGAATAAAAAAATTACGAATTAGGCTTCTGGGACCATTATATTTAACTTAAATGCTACTTATTTTTACTTAAAAAGAGGAATTTATACCAAATGCCCAATTAAACGTAGTGGATTATACAGAATTATAAAACATTATTTACATTTTTCCGATTTTAAATTGAAAGTTGTCAGAACGTTTATGAAATACATACTCCTGATTTCACGACACGACGGGTCAACCACTGAAGTTTAACCAGGTATTTCCCAGTTTATCATTACATCTTGCACTTCGTAACTAGTTCAAGAAAAAGGAGCTGATAGGTCTCAGTACATAATTGGCTCGTCACCCTTCCATCTGAATGCAGCTCAACTTATGCTGCTATCTTTTTTTAACTGGTTTTACAAGAAATTGGAAACGACAAAGTGTGCAGGGCGTGGGGTATTTTCTCACTCCACCGCTTGGAGGCAGCGTACCTACTCTGACTCCTTCAATAAGTCTTGCCCCATGGCTAAATGGTCAGCGTGCTGGCCTTTCGTCACAGAGGTCACGGGTTCGAATCCAGGCAGGGTCGGGAATTTTAACCTTAATTGGTTAATTTCGTTATCACGGGGCCTGGGTGCATGTGTCGTCTTCATCATCATTTCATCCTCATCACGACGCACAGCTCGCCTACGGGAGTCAAATCAAATGACCCGCATCTGGCGAACCGAACTTGTCCTCGCACACTCCCGGCACTAAAAGCCATACGCCATTTCATTTTTCCTTCAATAAACCAGGTAGAGGTTTGCAAGTGAGGGATAAGGGTTGTATTGTGTTCATTAACATTTGCAGTAAGCGATGGTATTTGAAGTACTTCCAGGAACCGAGGACGTTATGGTTTGTCGCGGTCAGTAGTACAGTTCTGTATTAGTTCTGCAGTGAACATTTCAAGCAGGAAGGCTCCCATCCGAAGTTCTTTTGCTGTCAAACTTTGATTCTGATTATCTATCTACCTCAAATAGGTCAACACACACGAAATGCACTTCACAACAAAAACAAGCAGTTGCCTTCAGTGAAAAAGCAAACTTCATAAACACAGACACAAAATAATTCTTCCCGAAATGAGTTTCATAAAGACATGTACGAAGCCACGATTGCAGCAAACAAGCCATGGAATAAAGTTCAGTTGCCAAATACTGTGGTTTTTTTCGAGATGTACGGTTGTCGCCAAGTTCTTGACGAATCTACACTTCGCAAGGGATATCTTGATGCCTGCTACGATAATGTTGTGGAGTCCTTTAGGACATCCAGATTGCTATGGGTGAAACCACCGACATTTTGGACCGATACATTGCAAACTTGGTTGTGGGAAGGCCGAGTTCGGACAACGCAACGAAAGGAGTTCTAGAACACAAAGATCATGCAATAATTGTGCGCGATTCGTTAATGACGTACTCAAAGTATTGTGACCTGGAATTGTACAATACGAAAGAGTTCTTTTAATGTACACTGACTCTGCAGCCTAAGTGTTGAAGGCTGCAACTGCACTTTGAATCTGTTTCTTCAACCAAAGGAGTGTTTTTGTTTGTGAAGCGGTACTTGCTCCACAGCCCATATTACCATGATGGGGCACTTGGATAAAGGCAGTTTTCTAGAGTGGACGCCTTCAGTATGCTACGATTGTATTTGACTCTTTCCTTCTTGAATCAGGCTTATCAGTGAGATAAACTCAACAAATAGATGGAAACTTGACTATAATTCATGGAAAACATCTGTGACGTGAAAAATAATTGAATTCAGTTCGCAGATTAGAAAATTCCATGAAAAAATGTCAGTTACTTCGTGACAGATCCTCAATAAACAGTCGCGAGTAACTCCAAAATATATTGCTCTCAGACACATCCATGTCGGGCGATCCTTTTCAGTGTACCTACAAGAATATACTTCGCGATCACCGATGGAATCTGACTCGCACCTTGACTGACTTTTGTACCACAATATAATGTGACATAATTATTTATGTAACTTAAACGTTTTTCAGTCTGTCAATCACTAATTGTAGCACTTTAACGCTATAACATTCCTGTAAATAAAAACAACACCAAAACTTTGAAATTATATTGAGTCCATAATGAAAAGTATGGCTTCCTTCTTTACAAAGGAATTTTTAGAAAATCAACATCTACGAACGCGAGGCAGAATAACGAGGAGCAAAATGACATTTCTTCTTCTTCTTAATCTGTTTCCCTCCAGGGTAGGTTTTTCCCTCGGACTCCAGCGAGGAATCCCACCGCTACCGCCTCAAGGGCAGTGTCCCGGAGCTTCAGACTTCGGTTCGGGGAATACAACTGGGGAGAATGACCAGTACCTCGCCCAGGCGGCCAACAGGAGCCTTGTACTTATTTCTACGAACAAAATAAAAATTACTTTTACACTTCCACTAAAGTGAGATATTTACCTTTATAAGTTACGTTTATACTGAAAGGGATGCCTAGCGGGGGCGGCCCAGATGGACGTGGGTTCGATTCCCTGTCAGGAAGTCGAAAATTTTAAGAAATGACATTTCCACTTCTGGAGCGGCACACGACCGTACGGTTCACTCAGCCTACATCAGAAATGTGTGCCAGATTAATTCCCATCCCATTTAATGCCACAAAGTTACGAATAGTGGAAGCCTTTACCTTCCTCTGCTCCATGGGATTTCATGGCCTGTACGGAGATGGCTTTTTATGTCGAAACTGGGGAAGTAAATTGTATCGAATATCAAATCTTTAGTTCCTACTAAAGTATTTCTACTGCCAGAGTCCGCAGCCGGCGGCGGGCCCAAAAACAAAGCACTCCGGTACGATCAATAAAAGCTACGCGCTGGTAATACAAACAATCCGACCCGTCCATTGTGCGGTCCTTTATGTATTGCCACACTGCAGACGGACCTTAAGGGGATATTTTAGTGCTCCTGAAAAAACTTCAACTCGTATCTCTCGGAGTTCAGATCTTATGCAGTACATCCCACTCTTAGATCATAAGGCAATGAATACCTTCGTGTGCTATTGAATGACCAGTCCGATAATTCCTCCAGGTGGAGTACTGTACGCTGTAAAGAAGAGCAGGGCGACACTAACAGTCAGGTAATTAACAGGCAATCTCTACATTATTTACAGTTATTGATACAGTACGATAAATATGTAAAAAGCGAAAGATTTATGCGATTTGAAAGGAGACCAGATAAATATGTACACACATATCAGTAAAAATTATAAGAACTAAATGTAGCTTGATCGGTTCGAGATTCACTCAACCTACGTGAGAACATTTGCTGAGTTATCTGACGGTGAGATAGTGGCTCCAGTCTAGAAAGCCAAAGATAACATCCGAGAAGAACCGTTACGCGAACCACGAGTCACCTTTTAATCTGCAGGCCTTCCGGCGGAGCAGCGGTCACTCGCTAGGCCAAAGTCCATCAGGGCTCTAGCGGCATGGGGGTTGCAAATTAATCATATATAAAATTAGCCTTAAGTAATTTAGAAAACAGTAATAATGATAGACATGTTTAAGCCCGTATCTTCTTATGCTGGTTTTTCAGACCCTAGGCTTACTATCCCAAAATGATGAGAAGGGCATCCCCTGTTAACTGTTTAACTTGTGTACGCTTTTACTTAAAGTACCTGTCGACCATTATACCTCTCGACTGAAGTAAAGTGCTTCAACTTGGTATGTTCGATCCTGGCTCAGTTCGTTCGTATTTTAAGGTGCACAAACACACTCGTTATCATAAAAACCAGAACACCTTGAAAGACTAGAGATAGGAAGTTCATATTCACAGGACATGTGCAATGGTATGTTCTCTTCAGAACTTGAGCAGACGTGCAGGATGCCTCGCAGACGTACGCGAGAACCGTACCGTCAAATGATTGAGTTTGAAAGAGGACGCATTATTGGCATGACAGAACGTGACACATCTATCCGGTAAAATGCTGCTCGTGTGGGACGAAGTGTGTCGGCAGTGCAACGGGTGTGTACAGAATGGTTCACAGAAGGCCGTAGAACACGACGAGATGGGTCTGGTCGCACCACATAGTCCAACCCCCGATAAGATCAACACCTCATCCGAATGGCATTGCAGGACAGATCTGCGACCTGCTTGGATCTGGTGCAACAGAGTAACACATCGTACTTTATCACGAGCGACAGTCCTCTATTTATTACGGTCTGGCCTACCGGCGTGCCGTCCACTTGCCCGCCTACCTTTGACTAATATTCATAAACATGCTAGACTGCACTGGTATACGGAACGACGTCACGGGGGACAGAATTGGCGGTTGATAGTCTTTTTGGACGAATTCAGGTCCTGTTTGTTTGAAAATGATGGCCGCATTTTGGTTCGCCGCAGACAGGGGGAGAGGCATCACACTAATTGCATTCGCACAAGACATACAGCGCTACCTCAACGCCTCATGGTGTGGGGTGCTACTGGGTACAACCACAAATCACAGCTGATATGTGTCCAGGGCACTGTGATCAGTTTGACCTACGTAAATGACATGTCATCCTGCGACCCGTAGCCATACCCTTTCTGCACGACATCTCAGACGCCATAGCTCAGCGGACAATGCGTGACCACATGTTGCTGAACGAATATGTGCTCTCCTGTTGTCACAGAATGTCAGACTGTTACCCTGGCCCGCCCGATCACCGGACTTGTCGCCCATCGAAAACGTGTGGGATATGGTGAAACGACGGGTGTGGCATGTGACCCAATGCCAACCACCAAAGATGAATGCAGCATGGATGGCTATACCCCAGGACGCCATTCGCACTGTTTACGCGTCGCTTCAATCGCGCATGGAACAAGTTATCAGTGCCCATGGAGGACCCTGTGCCTACTAGGCAACAGGACACATGCTGAGCCTAGGTGAATGAAATGCTAATCGTTTCTGCAGAACATAATAATGAACATGTCCTATGAATATGAAATTCCTGTCACTAGTCTTTCTATATGTTCTGTTTTTTATTAAAATGAGTGTACGTCAGCCTCGAGTCCGTAGATTTACTGGTACGTAAAACAACTCCTGCGGGACTGGATTCTAGCATCTTAGCGTCTCTGAAAACCGTAAAGGGTTTAACCCGTAGTTAGTGGGACGGAAAAAACAAACAACATTAAGTGTTTCAATATCCTTTAGTTGTAGCTAGTGAACTAGTTTAATGGCAACAAATTGACATTGGAATAACAGACCGATTGTCAGTAATCCCTTATGTCCTCTGTTTATGGGATTAGTTCATAGCGACATTAATCCACTGTGTTTATTGAAGTGCACAGATTACTGCAGAGGCTGTAACTGCACGGAAATGTTCTTCTTCATAATCTAATTCACAATCATTCAAAGTGAACAACGAATGAAAGAAACTCTTCGTAAAATTGTTTTTAGTTTTGTTTGTGGCGGGTGTTATAGGTCCACTATGTAATTTAACATTTGTATCATCTTGAGAGGCGATCTTAGCCCCAGCACCTGAAAACTTGAGACGTGTGTGATGGACACGGACTCCATCTGGGCCTGATTCCACTCCCTTGCTGCAAGCTTGTCTTCTTCCTAAACCCTTTGGATCAACGGTAGCTATATTCGATTCTTACGGTATTAGGCTCGCATAGCCAAAGAATCTGTCACGACTCCTCTCTCTCTCTCTTCACCCGACTTTCTCAGTATGCAAAAAGTCGAAACAGTCCATCTTCCTCCTCTAGTCATCGTACTAATGACAACTGAGCGAGCACGCCGCGCTCTTCGGGGCGCGTAGTTCAGAGCTTGCATTCGGCAGCCCTGAAGATGGTTCTGCGGACTTCCCATTTTTACACCGGGCAAACGCTGGGGCTGTTCCTTAACTAAGGCCACGGTCGCTACCTTTCCTTTCCATGCGTCGCCGAAAACTTTCGATGTGTTAGTGCGACGTTAAACAACGACAACTTTCCAGGATTACTGATCTCAACACTACTTCTACATTTTCTACGCTGACTTCTTTATTATTGGAAATAAAAATCACATTTTGCATTGCTATGACCACGATATTAAACACCATGCCATTTATAAGCTTCGCTGCTTGTCTATACAAGGTACGGTAAGGGTGTATTCTGCCCGAAGGCAGGTTCGAACCTCCGCAGAGTTGTGCCTGAGCCGGAGTTTACGTACGGTAGGGTGGCCAGTTCCTTTCCGCTTCTCCATTCCCTTACCTCCCACCAACAGCGCTTGGCAACCCATCCAAATCTTGACCACGCCCAAAGTTGCTTAACTTTGGAGATCTCACGGGATCCGGTGTTTCAAGACGGCTACAGCCGTTGGTCTATACAATGTAAAATAATATATATCATTTACGTTCTAGAAAGCTTCGCATACTTTTCGATGAATTTATTCCTTAGCTTATTAGCTTATTAGATGCCGTCCTGGGATGCCCGGGATCGATTCCCGGTAGCCTACTTCCAGAGATTTAAGAATGGACAAAGGGCTGGTATGTGGTTGAAATGGCACATGCAACTCACCTCCATTGGGGGCGTATCTGGAAAGAGCTGCACCACCTCGAGACGAGGATACAAGTTTACTTACTTTAATTACCTACTCTTCATTG
This sequence comes from Anabrus simplex, assembly GCF_040414725.1. Taxonomy (NCBI): domain Eukaryota; kingdom Metazoa; phylum Arthropoda; class Insecta; order Orthoptera; family Tettigoniidae; genus Anabrus; species Anabrus simplex. The sequence goes on along the minus strand of NC_090265.1, from coordinate 476,527,130 downwards.
CTGTTATTCATACTTCGAATCTAAAATTATTTATTTGAAATTTTCTGATGGATTAAAGTTTGAGAGTTCGGATATGAAGGAAGCAGCATTCACCCCTCTATCCTCAAATTAAACCATTTCAACTTAGCTCCCAGCGAAAGTAACTCCCGACGAACAAAGGAATACTGGAGTTTTCCTAGTTAAACGCACGTCGTCCTACCAATATAAATTTGTCAAACAGCCCGCGAGATTTATCGAACTCTACTACCTCTGTCACTCCAAGAACATGTCACAATAATCACACTTCATACAACTGACAGGACGTGTCTATGTATCGAAACAGTGATTCAGAAACATGTAGTTGTTGACACAAAATGGACGACAATGCGTGCTTGCAGACTAGATTAATGCATTTACCTGTAATGGGAATGTCGGGCCTAGCGCAGTTCCCTGGGGAACACAGCCCGAATCCATAGCCGTGATTGACCCGTGTTGCCGCGGCCGACAGACCGCAGGTGTGCGATGTTGAGTGCAATAACACGGGATATAGCTACACAGGGGGAGAGACAGTGAGGGGCCGAGGGCACTGTTAGACACACGCTCTGAATTTAAGTGAAAATATTGCGAGTGAAGGAGTGTCTCTCTATCGAATAAATACGAAATACACCCCATTGTAAAGATGCATTAATGAAAGAAAAACTAGATTTTTAATTGCAGTATGTTAGAAAACCCAATCAAAATGAATGCAATACCAGTATGAATTATTGTACGCAGAGAGATACATCCCTATAAATGAAAATGCGAGCAATTTCAACAGTATTAACACAGTTTTTCCACGTTATGAAACATATTATTACATATTACACACAGAGTTCTCTTTGACAGAAATAAATTATAACCCTAGAGCGGAAACTCATGCTAAGAGCAGTTAAATAAGCAAAACGATTCAACGAAATTAAAATGGCTCTGGCAGGGTTGAGACATTCCTTATCGTGATGTAGATCAATTGGAGGCAGGAATAAGATATGTTCCCCGAATATACTTGCATATATTTGTTCAGGAACTGGAAATAATAGTCCGCCTCTGTGGTGTAGTGGTTAGTGTGATTAGTTGCCACCCTCGGAGGCCCGAGTTCGATTCCCGGCTCTACTACGAAATTTGAAAAGTGGTACGAGGGCTGGAACGGGGTCCACTCGGCCTCGGGAGGTCAACTGAGTAGAGGTGGGTTCGATTTCCACCTCAGCCATCTTTGAAGTGGTTTTCTGTGGTTTCCCTAACTTAAGGCCACGGCCGCTTCCTTCCCTCTTCTTTGCCTATCCCTTCCAATCTTCCCATCCCTCACCGAGGCCCCTGTTCAGCATAGCAGGTGAGACCGCCTGGGCGAGGCACTGGTCATCCTCCTCAGTTGTATCTCCCTACCCAGACTCTGAAGCTCCAGGACACTGTCCTTGAGGCGTAGAGGTGGGATCCCTTGCTGTATCTGAGGGAAAAGTCAACCCTGGAGGGTAAACAGAAGAAGAAGAACTGGAAATAATCAGTAGCTTTCAATAAACTGCTGGATGACAGAGGCAATGATATATTACGCCTAGTGAAATTAAGTAACAAAGAACAAGAATTAACTACAATGCGAGAATTCAATCTATGGATGAAAAGAAAGAGCTGATAGGCCTACATATCATCTGGCATAGCTCACCCTGGGACCGAGCTAAAAAAAATTACAAACTTCAGCTTTTCTTCAGCATGTATGTTCAGTACGTCAGCGAATCCGCTGGTGGGATCCTCAACAGCTCTGCCATCAGCTGTCATAGATGGCCTAGGCATCACTAAACAGGCGTAGTAGGGAAATGAGGAGTGAGGTAGTTTCCCGTTGCTTTCCTCACCGAGCCAGAGTTGCTATTACATATCAGTCTGCTAAGCCCACTGAAATGCATGCACAAACTAACCCTATGAGCAACATTTTCACACCATTCATAGCAGGGACTGGCTGCATAAGGATTGGCATTACTAGCATCGCTCATACCTCAGTTACTTTCATATTGTCAAAGCCAAGGATAAGACAGAGACAGATCAATGAAAATAACAAAATTGCTCTAGCCTATACCAGAAGACATAGTGCACTGTAAACACTAGGTCCTGCCAGCCTACAGCAAGCAAGTCACCATGCCCAAAGCAGAGACTCCTGTAGGAAGATCACCAAAAGGATTGTCGCGTGATGCCACTACACCCTTACTAAAAGAGAAAAATATACCAGTTTTCTGCATTTATGCCTTGTGAAACGAGAGAAACTGCAAAAAATTATACGTTTTGCGAATAACGAGATCGCAGGATGCACAACAATAAAAATCTACGTTTATTTTTACCGTGCGCCACATCATCTGGCGCAGAGATTGGTTTTCCGAGCCCTGTAGCTCTTAGCCTGCATGGTAGATTCGAATCCCACTATCAGCAGCGCTGAAGATGGTTTTCTGTGGTTTCCCATTTTTTACAACAGGCAAACACTTTAGGCTGTACTTGATTTAAGGACCCACTCACTTCCTTACTGGTTATATCCATTTTCTATCCCACCGTCGCCAAAACCTGTCGGATATGGTGCGACGTAAGTACGCTAGTGAAAAAAAAAAATTGGTTGGTAGGATGCGAAAAGATGGTTTACTTTCAGACTGTTGCTGATAAATATGCAACGGTGACCACTATATGTCTTTTCACGAGAGTTTAATTCTGATGTAAACAAAAGGCGGAGCACGTCACGTTGCCTTTGCACGTGGACATAGACGTAGTTGATTGAAGAAGCAACCGTCGCACTCACTCGACTGTATGAGAGCTCGAAGGAAAGTAGTGCGTGGCATTAATTTTATTTTAGTTTATTACATTCAGAGGGTTCGGAAGAATACGTAATCAAATTACAATATGGTTATACTATATAGCGATGTGTATATATGTTTTTAATATAAAATAGCGATTAAATAACGAGAAATGAAGGCACTAGGCGTGGTGTAATACAGGACATCTTCTCTTAGTGGGGGAAAGTCCCAAGCTGTACATCATGGAGATAAGGTGTTGCATCTTGCAGCAGCAGTCAGTGTCAGTATAATAGTGAGAGAAATGGAGCAAGAGGTAGGACCATCGCGTGTAGTGAAGTACAAAAGAGGAAAACCGCTCAGAAGTAACCATACGCAGTGCATTGTGAATGTGTTCAATAAACTAAGTGAACAGAATCCAGGTTTAGTCGTTTATTCAGTTCAGATCTTCGCACTGTTGTCGTATGCGATGCGGAGCCCTCTACGTCCGGACACGAGACGTTAACGGGGTGGAGGTCGGTACTATACTCTCAGCGAATCACAACTCTTTCTTTGGTGGAGGCGTGGATATACCATGTTTACATCAGGATTACACTCTTGTGAAAAGACATATAACATAGGCGAGGCATTAAGAATGGTGAGCAATTAAGATAAAACTTTACAATACACACATCTCCTTACCTGGTTCTGTGGCGGGAGCTGGATTCAGCGGTAACTACAGGTGCCCATAGTACTGTGGCGGGTAGTGGTACTCGTTGTGGAAGCCGGGGTCGCCAGGTGGTCGGTGCATCATTTGCGCCTGGCCGTCCATCATGTAGCCCATGGAGGTGCCGTCAGGACTGTAGGCGCCGCTAGGACCTGCGTGTGGGGAGAAAACTAAACGTCACTGGGGTCACATCCCCGTCCTGCCCCAGCGAGGCGGCGCTGGTCATCGCGGCCCGCTACAAGGGCTGCCTCACTGCCACAGTGGCGGCTCTCCGTCATGACACCGTGGGGTCGCGCAGTCATAGCGAAGAGCCACCACTGCCTCCTAATGTTAACTAATATTATGCATGCTAAGAGGGCAATCTACTGGCTGGATCAAATGTTATATTAGTAACATATATCCGTTCTCCTTAGGCAAGGTCAAAGCAGCGTACAAAACACCAAATTTACCTTATAATACTGTTTTTGATTAAAAAATCCATGGTTCCGATTGGAGATTCTTGAGTTTATACATTATACATTATCTGAAACTGTAACTAACGCTAACGAAACGAAGCATAACGTCGCACTGTGAGGAATGCTAAAAACATCTGATTCAATAAAGCAAATAAATCTGCTTCATCAATGCACCGTGGTTTCGTGTCCACGGATAGTTACGGTTATACCACAGAAGCTAGGTCTGTCTGGGGTCACTGAAGAGTAACAGAAATACATAGTCTTCATATTCACCTCAACAGTTGACCACAGTTAGTAATATATCGAGAGTTGGTTTTCATAAATGTCATGTCTTCCTATGGAATGAAAAATGAAATGTCGTATGGGTTTTAGTGCTGGGAGTGTCCGAGGACATGTTCGGCTCGCCAGGTTCAGGTCTTTTGATTTGACTCCCGTAGGCGACCTGCGCGTCGTAATGAGGATGAAATTATGATGAAGACGACACAAATACCCAGCCCCCGCGCCAGCGAAATTAACCAATGATGGTTAAAATTCCCGACCCTGCCGGGAATCGAGCACGGCACCCTTGTGACCAAAGTCCAGAACCCTAACCATTTAGTCATGGAGCCGGAGATGTTTTCTTACGTTGAAGTACGTTATTTCTTTATTTCATGCCACCGATTGGTAGTAAAAGAAATCAGGCCAACAATGATGGACAGCATTTTACTTACTCAATCGTGTAATGACCGAATTTACTCGTACTATCGTAAGCTGTGGTTCTCCACAAGCATATCGTCACAGCGCGAGTAGTACTGCGTATCTGACAATACTCTTCATACCCATTATTTTCTTTAAGGAAGGTCACGCCTCCCAGTCATATATGCATATACAGTCCATTAAAACAATTTTCGTTGTGTTCATTTTCCTATGCAAACATATAAAGGAAAATGAACCGTAAATACATTATGCTGTTGGAGTGCGTAAATAAGTCTTGCAAACATACATTCCTACAGTGCGGTACGTTACGGTACCTTTTCCTTTGCACGTAAGCGTAGGGAAATTAATAGAACGAAAATTGTACCGATGGACTGCATATACATATGTCGTAGGGAGGCATGATCAGTCTTAAGGAAAATAATGGATAAGAATAGCATTGTCAGATACGCGGTGTTGCTCGCGCAGCGAAGATACGTATTTTCCATTCTATCAACAAAAATAAATCAATTTCATTCAGAAAATGTAAAAATATGCCTTTTAGAACAATATCTCCTTGCCGTAACTTAGCAAGGTGTATTATGGAAAGGGTAGTTAATGTTCTGTGCCATTTGCTCATAAGGTACACAGATCAATGTACAATTTTTACTACCTTGTTTTCGCAAGCACCTAATACAGAACACTTTCATAGTTTGTATACCTCTCGAAAGACGTTTGTTTTAAACAAATACTAATTAGGGCATTTGCAATATATCGATTTGCCAGGATCTTCCACAGCTCCCTTGGTCATCTTTTAATCCCTAACAACTCCGACGCTCTCCCGAGGGCTATACTTTCTTTACGGTGATAAACAATTAAATCAATTCAAAGAACCTCCATTCGGGCAAGTACACTCTTGATTCTAAGCCAATTTCCTAAGTCTTAGTCTATATTTTTCAATATCTCCCCTTGTTTAACAACAAGAACTAAAATGTATTTTAACCTATGCCGCTCTTGTATCGCCTGTAATAACCGCTATGTGGAATATTACAATTCTGACTGACAAGTCTCAGTCGCTAAACACGTTCAATGCTGTACTGAATGAATGCTATTTATACCATAGGTCAGTATTTCGTAGGCATTATTGCCACATAGGACTTTTACAGGCACAATGACGATTTGTGCCAGCCAGTGAATTCTCCACAACTATGAATAAGATATACTAGTCTACAGGAATATAACCTATGGAATTGGTTAATATTAAACACAAATAATTTAATCATGTGCTACATATAACACTGTCATTAGTATATATTCTTCTTCTGGGCTATGATGAGGAGTTGCCTGTTATGTAAAATAAGTAACATGATTAAATAGACTACAGTATACACACAGATATTTCATAGAGTTGTAAAATAAAATCACATACATATATACATGAAAGGAAACTTCATTGAACTACGTAATTATGGATTTGTGTCACAAATCAGAGGTGTGATACTCCCACATCAATAATTTTTAAAATATAGCAATAAGACGCTTCATTTCTACAGCTAACAATCATTTATACAGTTTACCGTCCCTGCAACCTATTCCACGCGATACACTTAGTCGCAATCCTATCTGTGAATAGTGGATTGCAGAAGGTTGTTCTTCTTTGACAGGTTAAGACGCTGATTCTGAAAGTATGCATTCATACAGATTTCATTATTACCAAATTATTGCTCATATTCAGTATTTATATTTAATAAGCCTACAAAGAACTGGGAAGATCTTTACTACAGGTTATCGTCGATCGGCACGGAGTAACGAATGGACTTTTTCTACTTTTCAAAAACCTGACTACCTCTACCAAGTTTTAAACCTGGATCTTGGAATCGAAGAAAAATCTCAATTCCTTCACTCAACGAGAAACCGAAATGCAAAATTTATGTTTGTTTTTGTGTTATATTTAATAATTATCGGCTATCACAGCAAGCTTCCAGGGCTTCACAGCTCGTGGAGAAGATGTATATTAATACGAACGCGAACACTCAGTACCCGTGCCTAAGGAATTAAGTAGACATAATTAAAATCCCCGACCCAGCAGGGAATGGAACTCGGGGACCTCTGAACCGAAGGCCAGTACGCGGACCATTCAGTCAAAGAACTGGACTATCAAGTTCTACTGTACCTAATATATATATTCCCAAAGCAAAGCAAAGCCAAGCCATCTCCGTACAGGTCATGAAGGCCCACGGAGGGGTGGAAGGTAAAGGATTCCACTCTCCGTAACCTCGGTACTTGGTAGGGTAGAGTGGTTAGCTCTACGCCAGGCGGCCGCCTTTGTCCTCAGAAATAAACCTGGTACTCTAGTTTTGCTGTAGGCTGAGGGAACGCCAGGGCCATGTGTACTTCCAGAAATTTTTCGACTTCCTGACGAGGAATCGAACCCACACCCTTCCGGGTGGACCGAGCACGCCATTACCGCCTCGGCCAGCCAGCCCCAAATATATACTGTATATATTACCAGAGGTCGTTTATAAAGACCATGTGGTGTTTGATATGACCTGCCTAACATACGGAAGATCAATGATCCTGGCTCCAAAGATAGGGCGACAATATAATTCGTGCACAGGGAAAAAAATTCAGAATGGTACAATTTTATTAATATCGGACAGGGAGAGTCCAAATTGGACGGAGCACTTTCCTACATTAATGAATGAAATTAAAAGTATAATGAAAGCATGAAATATTGAGATGGCGCTGCATATAGGAAAGGTATGAGAATGTTCAGTTAGTTTAAAACATACGGACATCGGCTTCGTATTATAATGAATTCTTTCCCCTGCGATATGCACTGAAATATTCAACACTCAATTCAGAAAAAAACCTAGTGCATGTTCCCTGCTACGGGTATTGCTTATCAAATAAAATCTGCATCATCATGATCCCGCAGGCCAGACAGAAACTGGTTGGAGGGGACTGGTTGGTAGAGAGAGCGCACATTTGGTTTGTCCAGTTTAAAACATCGTATGTCCAAGTCCACTGCCGGCTAGATACCGGAACTGCCTGTCAACTCTCGCCCAATTGGCCTGTCATGGCCCTCTGTGAGACAGACAGGCCCGACAGTTCGTCAGTCGTCACTCCGCAGCCGTGATGAAAACATGTTTCGCCGATTTGTTAAACGCTTTCTATCGCGTTTGGAATATTCCATACACATACAAGACACTTTTCAGTAATGGCTGCGGTGGTGATTTCATAATTGATATCACTGTCTCTAATTAAGCGAATGACGAATGATTGATTTAAGCCCGCGATTACTACACCCAATATTTTGACGGGATTCTGACAAGCATCACATGTTCTAGCTTCGTCATTAAATGAAGGGAAAAAAGGTAAAAATGAGCCGGCTTTTTTTAATGAAGACGTGTTCACTCAATTTTTTCCATTATGCCTAGAGAATCTATTCATAACGGAGCATGTCATACTCATAAAAATAGTGTTCTCAAACTGTAATCAGACAGTGAATTATTACAAAATGTCAGTCAATAACCTGTTTAAAATTTGCAGGAATCACATGTCGAAAATGAGTAGCATGATAACAAGTATGATAAACAAGCACTTCGTTAACCCTGTCTTTGTCGTTGAGATTTCCGGAATATGGTTTTCTGGAATGAGCAACATGTCAGATTGTTGATATTCATATACGGGAAGTGAACATCATTCACTTTTCAAATTTATCATTTGTTGATTAATATCATTGTTGATCCCAATTTCACCTCTACAGCTCTCATACATACTTTGGGAAGGACTCTTTCTACATATGACATCTGTCTCTCATTGAGCTCATGTTCAGCAAACCACGAAGACATCATGCCGTCATTAACAACAATATTCTCTGTATGTTACCTTCCTTGTCCACAGTCATTTCATATCCATCTCTTGGCACAGGCCACTGAAGTCCCAGTCTCATCCTTAGATGTGAGAATATGGAAGCTGCTGGGGTATGGTTAGTGCAGAGCGATCACATTCAGAGCACGACTGGTGCGTTTGATTGTTACGAAATGCTTTGCTCACAGGGTCGGTCGTGCTGCAATAGCACTTTCTGGCTCAGTGAGGAAAACAATGGCAAATTATATCACTCCTCATCCTGCTTAGTACGCGTCATTTTGGTGCTACCATTGGCTTTGGAACTTTACTTATAACCGCATAACCTTTAGTGGTGCTATTTAAGCATCCAACCAGCCTCTGGGCTGATGACCTAACAGACATTTTACATTCAGCAGCAACAGTCTCTTTATCTACTCTGCTTAGCGATGAACTACACGAGGTAAAATGATCCATCTTCAGGCCCCAAATATTCTGAGAGGCATTACAGGAAAACATTTGTTTCTCCATTAAGGAGTTGAAATCAGGCCACCATAACCAATGATTATACAAAAAATAAGTCTCATTGATGATTCGGTAGTGATGGTGATGTGAAATATTATTGTTTAAAGGGGAAATTACGAGAAACAAACAATTCCCCACAACTCTAAGAGGAATGTAAGAAAAGAAATGGGCACGAAAACTGAGGAAATGGGATCCCCTACGGAGGTCAGATTGGAAAGATGAAAGTGAGGAGCATGGTGGATGAGAAAGCAATATCAGTCTCAGCTAACAAACGACAATCGCTTATTGACGTTTCATCCATGTGAAGAGACTGACGGTTTAAATGTAATTGTGAGTCAATGACTAAAAAATTACAACTTTATGGATGTTTATACAAGGTGTATCTGAGTGTTGTCTACCGACTTCTGTCCTGTACTCCGAGTTCGATGCCTGACTCCATCTAAATAATTTCTAGCAAAAGAGATTGATTTCCCGTGATTTCCCACTTTCACACCAGGTAAGTGCTAAAGCTGTACCTTAAATAAAGCCACGACCCATAACCTTCCCAGTCCTAGCTCTTAACTGCCACAGTATCACAATCACAATGTCAAATTGGAAGGCAGACTGCCCATATGCACCACCTTAGGAGATTTACAAGCCGTGACCTGCGGCCGTTCGATTATTATTATTATTATTATTATTATTATTATTATTATTATTATTATTATTATTATTATTGGCAATGCGGTGCCATGATCGAGCGAGCATGTTTCGTTCACTCCACCGCGAAATGTTGACATTAGTCAGGATGTATTTATCCGTTGTGGTTCGTAGAATGCACCGCCATCAGTAAAGCAAGCTTCACTGTACAATTTCAGTCCAAAAAATACTTGTCACATATGCGTAGGAATAATAATAATAATAATAATAATAATAATAATAATAATAATAATAATAATAATAATCGTAGGACTTCAGCTACCGTGTGCAAGCATTATGATATGACGCCATTTTTGGCTGCTTGCGTGTCAATTTCATGATTCCATTTACGTAGGTGGATCAAAATGTTAGTTGCACTAACGCGCCGCAGCAGCGCACTGTGTGTCGCAAACATGGGCACAGCGGAGAAAGGGACAGACACTGCCCACACGTCTGTTAGGCAGGTCGCTGTGGTGTCTCGTCTAGTATTGTGTGAATAGCGGCAAATTGCAATGGCGCGTCAACTGGACGTTCACTCCAAATATGAGGTGCGTGCGACAATCCGATTCCTATGGGCCAAAAGGAAGAATTGCACGGACGTTCATCGTGAAATTAGTGCTGTGTATGGAGAGCGGGCCATTTCCCGGCAAGGTATCGTAAAGTGGTGTCAGCAATTCGAAGCCGGACGCACGGATATCACGGACAACCATCGCGAAGGCAGGCCCGCAGCGTCCAGGACCCGTGCAAAGGTCAACAGTGTGAATGCGAACATTAGACAGAATCGGCGCATTAAACTGAGAGAAATCGCGACGCAGCTGAACATGTCGCGTGGCAGTGTGTTCGCCATTGTTCGCGAGGACCTTGGATATCGTAAGCTGTGTCAAAGATGGGTCCCACGTCTTCTCGCCGATGGGCACAAGGGACAACGTTTCCAATCCTCCCTGGTATTTTTGCAACGCTATGCCGCAGACGGCAACGGGTTTCTGCAGCGAATCTTCACAGGCGACGACACGTGGGTCCACCACTTCACCCCCGAAACGAAGCGAACATCAATGGAATGGGTGCACCCCTCATCACCACAACGAAAGAAGGCCAAGGTTCAACCTTCAGCAGGTAAGGTTATGGCGATAGTGTTCTTTGACATGAAGGGTTTGCTGCACGTGGAATTCATGCCGAAAGGAACGACGATGAACGCGGCGTCTTATTGTCAAACATTGCACCGGTTGCGTAAAGCGATTAAAGAGAAGCGCCGGGGGAAATTGAGCGCCGGTGTGATTTTGTTGCACGATAGCGCAACACCTCACAAGGCCCGCCAAATGAGAGAACTGCTGCAGCGTTTCAAGTGGGAGGTCTGGCAAATCCACCCTACAGTCCCGACCTAGCGCCATGTGACTTTCATCTGTTCGGTAAGCTAAAAACGGAGCTCGGTGGTCGACGCTTCCAGACCGATGAGGAGGTGAAGGCCGCTGTCTCCGAGTGGTTGCAGAACGCCGGAGGAAATTTCTATGCATCCGGCATCGACAAGTTGGTTGTGCGTTTGGAGTCTCGTGGAAACTATGTGGAAAAGTTACGTTACAGTGTATGTCGTTATAGTCGTGTTGCTGTTGTATATATGGTGTAATAAATGGCCATAACTGGGAATCGCAACTTATTTTCTGATCTGCCCTCGTAACTCCACCAAATGGCTGGGACACGAATATCCTAGGCTGTTTACGGCAGGGTGTTAATTCATACTGTCAGATAAACACCTAATGTGTCACCAGAGATTTTTTACATGCCAACGTCGTACAACATCGAGTACCGAATGAAGTTTCTTCCGCCCTCAAAAATCCGACTAACTCGTGATCTTTGGACCAATGATCCACACAGGGAACAGAGGCACACTAAAACATTAGACTAAATATCATATTAATAAAAGTTTGTGCTGTTTTTTTTTTAAATATTCTTAAAATTCTTAACCGAACACTGGAATGGTAAAAGTCGAGCACCATTATAATACGAGAGACCACCCTCCCCTCGGACAGAGGGGATTGTGGGTAATGGGTCTCGCTGCAGTCTTATCTTCCACGTAGCCAAGCAAGAAGCATTAAGGTAGCGGGCAATTAACTCAGTTATGGAAGAGGGGAGGAGAGATAGAGAGAGAGAGAGAGAGAGAGAGAGAGAATGTTCTCATGTCGCCATGCAAGATGAGATAACGCTTCAAATACGCTCCGCAACCATCCAATTGCTTCCACAACAAAAACTGGGACAATATTTTCTTTGGGCTCAATGTATTTCTGATAGACCATCATTAAAGCTATTGCCGTACGAGATCAGCGTCCTTTAGTTTCCATCACGGAATATAAAGAAGCATACATTATTTCGGTGCTCTACAATATTTGGAACTCAATCCTATTACAATCATCAGAAAGATGATGTTGAAGTGGACTTTTGTTGTAACATACGGGAAGAGGAAACGGCTCAGAGAACGGGAGAAGAGGGGATAGAAGACTGAGAGAGAGAGCAGGATGACCAACAACAACCATTCTACCGGATTGTTGAGGGATTCCGGACCACATTTCCGGGTTCCGGGACTATTCCTTAAACCACCAAAGAGCTTCCCGGATCATTGACTTGGAGGGACGCTGAACTAAGTGCCTAGCTTTTCTGTCTCACTTCTGTTCTATTGCTAGCCTGTCCTCCCCTGTTGCCCCCGGCCCTTACTCCTAAAATACATCAACGACAGTTTCCGAAGAAGCATCTGCTTTCAGTATTACTCAGTGCACGTCTAACAATGCAAATGCCGTAATACGCATATTTCATGTTAAAATCTGGTACCGGTACAGGTGACATAATAGAGCCCAGAGGTTGATTGAATCCTCCCAAAAGAACATCACCAAAATGTATGCGGTTATATAGGGATTGGGGGGGGGGGGGATAGCTGTGCCACAAATGAGGCGTACAAGGCGTGAGACAGTTTGCCACTGCTTTCCTCAACGCTGGCTGTGCAGTTCGTGTCACGTAGCAGTGAGCTTGCACTCGAGCCTCAGTGTTTCCATAAGACCAGTCTGATCCGGTGCGATGTAAAGGAAATATAGCTCTCCTCACTGGATCAGAAAGTGCTATTGCAGCATAAACCCAATGGGTATCACTTTTTCATAATATCCATATGCACCAGTCGTGTTCCGAATGGCATTACTTAGCACCACACATACCTCAGCAGCTTACACACAGTCACAGTCATAAATGAGACTGAGACTTCGGAGAAAGATACAATTTGCTCTTGCCTGTGCCAAGAATTACGGTAAGAGTAATGTAACTTCCACCGAAGTCGAAGTCACATTTATGGCTGTCTGGAATAATTATATTGAAACAATAACAAAAACCGTGACGCAACAGGTCATTTCAAATCTCAGGACTGGCATGGAATCAAACTCGGGGTCTCAAGGTACGACACAGGCATCCTGATCCTACAAATCCACTTGAATAATGATATTGCCTTTTAAGACCTCTAGGGACCCTCGATGTAACTATTGTTTGACTGGGAATGTTAGATTGAATTTAGTCATTCCATTTCGTCAAGAATTTCATATACCGAACTCGATAGCTGCAGTCACTTAAGTACGGCCAGTATCCAGTATTCGGGAGATAGTAGGTTTGAACCCCACTGTCGGCAGCCCTGAAGATGGTTTTCCGTGGTTTCGCATTTTCACACCAGGCAAATGCTGGAGCTGTACCTTAATTAAGGCCACGGCCACTTCCTTCCCACTCCTAGCCCTTTCCTGTCCCATCGTTGCCATAAGGCCTAACTGTGTCGATGCGACGTAAAGCAAAAAAAAAAAAAAAAAATCATATCTTCAAAAGGCTGAGTCAACGGGGTCTTACATTCTGACCATGGTTAAAAATCGAACTAATATTCTCAGTTCAGCATTATTTACTGACAAGCATAGGAGTGACTACCATGCTACTTCTAACACTTCTTATGTAGAAATAGTTTTAAATTAATTTTCATGAGATCATAGTCAGATGGTTGTGGTGGCGGTGGGATTGTTCGTTTAATGGCCAATGCGATTATCAAATTTTCTGAGTAAAAGAATAAAAATTAACTCATTTAACTGAAGTTCAGTCATTAAATTTGGTGGAAGGGAAAAAATATTGAAACCTAAAACTTAGCACCTTATTCTCATGTCAATTTTCCTTCACCTTAGTGGAGTCGCAGGTACAAGGTGTGCACATGGCCTAATTTTGCAGCCGGATGCCCTATCTGATGTGAACGCTGTGAAGAGGATGCATTCAAGTGCGTGTGTCTGTGCTGTTAGACATTATTGTGTGTTGTATGAAAATGAAAAGATGTGTATCAAACCACGAATGCCCACTTCCCAAGTCAGATGGTAAAATTCCCGAACAGGGACTCTCTGAGCCCAAGGTCTGTACGATCACCACTCAGCCATGTAGCAGGACACAAGAGATTTAATACCGAGGTATTAATGTTGCCCTGTTTAAAGATTCATTTTAAATTTAGAACGAAATAAGTCAACTCTCATGAGATTAGCCTTGAATTCCTCTTCTTAATATGTCAAGTGTTTGAGGTAAGTTGTTTCGTCTAATGGAGTGATCCACATACTCTGCGGATTTCTCTTTTAGGGTTGTGACAATCTTGTCAGACGTGATGTAACTACCATGGGACATTGAGTCTGACATTGTCTTCACTCACATATCAGGCTCATTTCGTTCTCCATTCCTACCCGACTTCTCTGGGTATTTTTTAGCCAATGATCTCCTTGCATGGAGGTTCACAACTCTTGGAATTAATATTACGGAGGATTGACAACCTGGTTAATTCTTTCTCTTACCTATTAGTAAGTACAATTAGCATTAAAAATAATTCATCAAAGAATGCTAAGTTTACGATAGTTGGCCGTAATTAGCGTAGTGATAATCACACCGTTCTAGAAAGATGCGGCGGTTCGAGTTCGAATCCACAGGATAACCGAAGTGTACAATTCATTCCTTTTAAAATGTTCAGATTATCTTCAAAGTAGGATTTCAGCATTTAGGTCGTGTCAAATATAACCCAAAAAGAGATTAACACAGTAAAAACGTGCAAAACGACGGGGACCATAACTCACAACCTATGGCCTTCCCGGCAGACCGTCAATCATAGACCTAGTAAAGCATGTACTTAATATACTCCACATGACCTAAATGGTGAAGTTTACGGATCCCAAAGTTGAAGCTTCAGGTCGGGCTGAGTGGCTCAGACGGTTGAGGCGGTGGCCTTCTGACCCCAACTTAGCAGGTTCGATCCTGGCTCAGTCCGGTGGTATTTGAAGGTGCTCAGATACGTCAGCGTCGTGTCGGTAGATTTACTGGCACGTAAAAGAAATCCTGCGAGACTCAATACAGGCACCTCGGCGTCACCGAAAACCGTAAAATTAATTAGTGGGACGTAAAGGGGCGGTAAATTGAATTATTAGAGGTTCAAACCTGACAGATATTCGGATGCCTGAAGGATGGAAAATTCTCATTTGGTATTCCAATCGTACGCTGTGACATGTGAAAAGTCTCTGGTGACACATTGTGTGCTTGCCCGACAACATTAACTGAAACTCAGCCCGAGATCTCGTAACAGACTTACTAAACTAGAACGTCAAAATCGACATGCAGGCTACCTAGGGTGTTAAATTAAAATGCCTGCACACAGTAACTGAGCCCATACAATTAATAATAATAATAATAATAATAATAATAATAATAATAATAATAATAATAATAATCAAAATATAAAGCATGTGTGCGGTTCTGCGTTGAGTATATTTTTCATTCAAATAAATGCATTACCTCGAAGTTACCTTGAAGTGTATGGTATGTGTGCGGTTCACTTCTCGTTCTATTTTTCAATGAATACGCTACCAAACTAAATGGCTAACTTTATCCAACAGAGAAAGACTTGTACTAACTCAATCCCACACATACATACACACGTGACCCTTGCAGAAGCGGCAGCACTGAAAAAAGTTACACCAGTCTCTCTCTTTCCACTAAAAAGGAGAAAGATGGAAAATGTGCATCACGGTATCAAAAGAACGACAGCTCTTTTCTTCTCTTCCACCCTGTAGCAACACAAGAACCACTCCTGCTGGAGACAGCCGAAGAGAAATGGAGAAAGTCATTGACCTCCATGGGCCAATCCATCACGTAAGGGGCTGCAGACAATCTAAGGAGAAGAAGGAAGAAGGGGGTGGCTGTGGCAGCTTACCACTCTAGCAGGGGTGGAGAAGGAAGCAAGAAAGAGAGAGAGAGAGAGAGAGAGAGAGAGAGAGAGAGAGATTTTCACTAGCTCAAATGAAACTGGCGGTGCCGAATGGCAAGGAAAGGCAAGCAGCATGGCGTATGAACCTGACCGGACTGGAAACGAGGTTCTGTCTATAACATGTTATTTATCGCAGGGTCAGGGACTGGAAGCCCTTTAGCTGTGTACTTCAGGGACACACACGGGTGTGTGTTATAACGTTACAGTGCGGTGGTGGCAGATTTCAATTATCAAAGACATCGTCTTAGCTTTTATTTGTGAGATTGACCAAAATACTTTCCGCTCTCCCTCTCTGCACTTGGCCATTTACACCATCACTTCTATCAAGACGTATATACACTCTGGTGGTTGCTACTGCTTTATTTAAAAGAGGGATGTTATCAGCCAATATGCTTATTTTTGTCTGAAACGCATACTGGATATAAGATTCGCTCTCAGATTAAGAAAAGCTCAAGTATTTGAAAATATGGCTGATTCAGCATATCGTGGATTTACAAGAAAAGGTATAATTCTCAGAAAAATGGGTTGATTTTCCACTTTCATTATCACTGTCTGCTCTCAGAATAATACGAATATTTATCTTTAAAAATGTACAATGGGTTTGTTGGAGTCACTATGTAGCCGAAATTCTAATAATGTGCTTAACGTGAATGGAATTCCCCTCCTGAGACTTAGCTAGAAAAAGAAAATAAGAAAATTAAATCAAAGTGGCTTCGTACGACTAGCGGGGGAAAATAATACACGGCAGTGTGAAAACGTCAAAAATGATTTAACCCATGAAATAATGGTTTGAATAAGAAAGAACGGTTACGTTCATGATGGATGCCTAAATATCGCAAGGTTATTTCTTAAACTTCTCAGTATGAAGGTGAGCATTATCTTAGAAAGGAACTATATGATTTTAATATTGCTTTTATAATGATACAATAAAAATCTAATCAAACTAGTCATAATCTAGAATCACGAGCTCAAATTAAACTGGCGTATGAATATGACCGTACAGAAAACTATGTTCTGTCTATAATATGTTACTTTAGGTTTACATGACGGCTTTATCAGGCGGTTTAACGCCGTACTGGCACTGTCGGGTTTCCCGTGTCGATGGGTTAGTAAGGAAGCGATTGTGGCTTTAATTGGATGGATAGAGCCTCAGAATTTGCCCGGCGTGGAAATGGGGAACCACGGAAAATCATATTCAGAGCTGCCGACAGTGTGGCTTATTCCAAATGCAAACTAACAGTTTCGCGGCTCGAAATGCACATCCAGTTCATTAGGTCATGACTGCTAGTCGTAAGATCAACAGTCCACATATCCAGCAGATTGGAGGATGCGAAGTTGTAAACCAATATATATATTTAGGCTCCTTATTGGTCAATTCTAATGGCCCCACAGATAAAATAGCACGTTCAGAGAAACAGGAAAGGTAGCAATGATCCGTCTGCTGAAGATTTTGAAAGATGATATCAACATCGAAAAATGATATCGTTGAGTTTCTTGTCTTCCTAGTGTTTTTGTAAGGCTCAGAGACGTCGACCATTCTACAACACGATCGTGCACGAATAGAAGGATTTGAAAAGTGGTGCTGGAAGAAAATATTGAAAATTCCTTGGACAATTCATCGCACGAAGATGTCGTTTCTAATCTAATTTCAGATCAAAAAAATCTTCAAAGTCTCTCAGCTATTTTGGACATGTAATCCAATGAAATGCCGTGTGGTCTCCGTAGAGACCTAGTGCAGGTCTTTCGATTTGACTTCCGTAGGTGACCTGCGCATCGTGATGAGGATGAAACGATAATGAAGACGGCACATACATCCAGTCCATGTGCCAGGAGAGTTGACCAATTACGGTTAAAATTTCCGATCCTGCCAGGAATCTAACGCGGAACCCCTATGACCAAAGACCAGGACACTACTCACTTAGCCATGGAGCCGGAATGTAATCCAATAAAAAGATAGCTTTCAAAGGTTGATTGCTGATGTGAAAGTCCATGGGACCGGACCACGAGGACTACTGCCAATATGATGGATCGACATGGTGAATGGTTCCTAACAGAGTTCTCTCCGAGTAAACACACTGTAGGCTTTGGACAGTGAGCAATTGTGAGTACGCTTCATCAGTCATGATAGTCACGACGCCTCTGCATTGAAGCAAAGTGAATAAGGGAATGTTTTATTTAAGAAGCCAACGGCCGTAGCCGCGTTGAAACACCGGATCCCGTGAGATCTCCGAAGTTAAGTAACATTGGGCGTGGTCAACGCGCTGTTGGTTTGGGGTAAGGGAATGGAGGAGCGGAAAGGAACTCGCCACCCTACCGCACGTAAACTCCGGCTCAGGAACACCTCTGCGGAGGTTTGGACCTGCCTTTGGGCAGAATAACCCTTACCTTACCTTATTTACGAAGGAGTCGCAATCAGCCCATCCAGTTAGTTTTGTCTGGGACGCGTGTACGTATGATATAACAAGTATTCGACTTACAAGTTGTTCCAGAGTTAAGAAGTGCCTGAGGACTTGAAAGTGTTTTCATTTCAGCATACGGTACGTGGCAACAACAAAGAAAAAATGGTACTGAAGTTATTGCTCATCTACCCTCCGCGTTTCCCTAGCAAGAACGTATTTATTTGACGTAATTATTATGAATTCAGTGTTGTGTTGATTTCTGTAGTTACGGTTTTCACAACAGAGAAGGCATTTCTCGTGGAACATATTTTTCGGTCATACGTAGTGGGGCGTCAGAATGGGTCGAGTTGACTTCACGTTAAAGAACCGTACGAGGAGCGATTTAACAAGGAGACAGCAAATAACAGAGTAATGTTAGCCCTCATTAGCAAGTTCCTTCGTGCGGGATCAGTCTTATTTCAACGAAGGAGGGCAACAGGGCGTCCAAGAACCGTTACCACAAACGAGAATCATGGACGACTTCTCCAGCAGGTGCTACAGTCCCCAAGACGTAGTCTACGACGAACATCGTTGAAATTCGGTTTGAGCGATAGGTCTGTTCAGAGGATGTTTAAAGAGCTGGAACGGAAAGGGTTGAGCGTATGACGATCCAGAGTTCTTCTGCAACACAGACCCTCTGGATTTCAGATGAAAGCCATATTCATTTTAATGGCCACAGAAACTGACAAAACAGTTCGCATTTTAGGGTGTGAACAGCCCGATGTCGTTATACTGGAATCGCTACACAATGCGCTGGTTACGCCGTGTCCAGCCATGGAATATTGAGCCTTTATTTCGAGCGGGATTTGCACCGTTTTTATCGCATCAACAATTGACCACTCAATAAATGCAGCAAGACTGCAGAAGAGTCATTTATCCTTCTGCAACGACACTTTGCAGATCACCTAATTTTTCGTGAAACTCCTATCTGCTCCTAGGATCTCCAGACCCCAGATGCCTACAAATGAACAAATGAGGTGCATGTTGAAAGAATCATTTTTAAAGACAGACGACGCACCTTCAAATATTACCGAATTGCGCGAAAAAAATAACGTCAGGTTTTCTATCCTTACTCTAACCTTTGTTCATCGAAATGGTCAAGAATCTTCAGAAACGTTATGAAAATGTGTGGTACGTTACGGTACATATTTTAAACACATACCGTGCCCGGATGCAAGCTCACAGCTGCGCGGCCCTAACCGCACGGCCAACTCACCCGGTCCAATGCAATTAAATAACATTTCAGTGCCATTTGCTTCGCCGCATATGGGATATTATTTGAATGAGGACCGATACCCAGATAAGAGTTACGTTGAAGAATGATACAAAAATAAATTATCGCAAGATTCTTAACAAAACTTTTCTAATTTAGCAACAATGTGTCGAACTTTCTTACTGCGACAATCCTAGAACATTATACATTGTGCTGTGCTTATTTCTTGGAAGATTTAGCATGGTGATTCCCTCGATTGAGAAAGGGTGATGAAATCTAATCAAAGCATGGACAACATTCTGAAATAATTTTTATACCGTCGGCGCCGGTAGTCCAGTGGCTTAGGTCCATTGAATTTCAACGAAACCGTATACGTTTCCATTTGAATGATACACAATAAGAATGCATTTAAATTTATTCTTTTTAATGATCTTTGCACTTGTAAGTTATCAAAATGAAAATGACTCTTGAAATAACGAACGTATAAGTTGTTTCACGACCGTTCCTTTGTCAGTGGAGAGCAATAATATCCCGCTATTTTTACACCACCATAGTATTTGGTTTACGTCCCACTAACTACTTTTAGGGTTTTCGGAGACGCCGAGGTGCCGGAATTTAGTCCCGCAGGAGTTATTTTAAGTGCCATTAAATCTACCAGCACGAGACTGATGTATTTAAACACCTTTGGATACCACCGGACTGAGCCAGGATCGAACCTGCCACGTTCGGGTCAGACGGTCAGCGTCTCAGCCGTCTGAGCCACTAACCCCGGCGAACTGTACAAAAGGATGTGTTCTGTTCATATGCAAAAGCATAACTTGGAACATCGACACTGGAACATCAAGGGCACACTAAGATGTTGCACTCTAAGATGGATGCCACATTTTTTATTTCTCAACAGGCCAATTATTTCTCTCACTCGATCTACTAGAAAAACCGTTCTGATAACAGCGTGAACGTTCTTGAATGCGCACTTTATTCGAACAAAACTCGTCCTCAGTGTTTCTTAATACCAATTGACACCAAATTTTCTTCTTCTTCTTTATCTGTTTAACCTCCAGGGTAGGTTTTTCCCTCGGACTCAACGAGGGATCCCACCTTTACCGCCTCAAGGGCATTGTCCTGGAGCTTCAGACACTGGGGAGGATAACCAGTACCTCGCCCAGGCGGCCTCCCCTGCTATGCTGAACAGGAGCCTTGCGGAGGATGCGAAGACTGGAAGGGATAGACAAGGAAGAGGGAAGGAAGTGGCCGTGGCCTTAAGTTAGGTACCATCCCTGCATTTGCTTGGAGGAGAAGTGGGAAACCACGGAAAACCCCTTCCAGGATGGCTGAGGTGGGAATCGAACCCCCCTCTACTCAGTTGACCTCCCGAGGCTGAGTGGACCCCGTTCCAGCCCTCGTACCACTTTCCAAATTTCTTGGCAGAGCCGGAAATCGAACCCGAGCCTCCGGGGGTGGCAGCTAATCACACTAACCATTACACCACAGAGGCGGACACCAAATTTTCTATCAGATATTATGAACATTACGAAGATTGAGAGTCAGAATAAGCATCGATCTCCTGCAATATTATAACGCCTGTTTTAGAAAATCACGTATAAGTTGTTTCACGACCGTTCCTTTGTCTGTGGAGAGCAATAATACCACCATATTATTAATGTTAGTGATCCTGATGTATCACTCTATCATAAGGGAAGTCTTTAGCAAAGTATACAACAGGTAAACCACCAATTGCGATGGTTAGAGAAGTTGTATTTCAACTATGACAAGATATACAAAGATCTAGTCTCGTAAATTATACATACTTGGCAGAAGAGTAATGATATACAAGAATTGATTCGTGTGAAGCAATTTGGTAAACATGCAAAGTAATAATATAGTCATTCATACCTACAGCATTGTAGGCGTAATTTTCCCCGATTTTATTTATTTTCTATAATCATACACTTGATTTCCTACTCTTGCCAGAGAATAACTCGACCATTGAGGCCAACAGATTAAAACTGATGCTCGCGTTGCACATAAGGTAAAATTACAGGTCGATACTCCCTTCCTCATGAAAGTGAATTTACTATATGATCGTGAATACCAACCGAGTTGGCTGCCTGGCCCTGCCCGTGTAGATGTTAGCCTGAATTCGAGAGATGAGGATTCGAATCGCGTTTCCAAGTATCCCTGACTGTGGTTTTCAATGTTTCCCCATTTTCACACTAGGCAAACTTTCCAGCTATACCTGAATTAAGGCCATGGACACTTCCATCTCAGTCCTAGTCCATCATACACAATACCATGGTGATGTCTGTTGCGAATATGACTTCTTAAAACATCGGACATTTTGAAAATTTTCATAGAAACCCTACGGATTCTTCATGTGGATACCAACTACTGAACTCATTTTGGACGGGAATTCTTATAATATTGCAGTAGACATGTCTTTATATATAATGTCTTCAATAAAATGCTTCCCAATTATGTACCAGGTATTCCTTCACCTTTTAATTGGGGCCAATGCTAACAAAAGTATCCTGAATCTGGTAATCTTCATGGAATAACCACCGAGCTTCAAAGCGAGAGTAACTGTGGTTATATAAAAAAAAAATAGTCAAGACCGTATAGGTGGACTGTAAACACTGACAGTAACGCCATCTTGCACACATAAGTGACAGCGCAAAAGATAGAGCATACACAATTAAACAATAGTAAGTTAATGTAATGTTATAATCATAGTTTTAGAGGCTTCAATCGTTAAAGGACACCACACCCGAATGCTGGAGTGGATCGAAATATGCCTGATAACTGGTGCTCTGTAGCGCGCGCGTATGTATGTTTTTAACCGCAATTAGAACTAGAATTTGTGTTGGTACTCCGGGACATTATTATTACTATTATTATTATTATTATTATTATTATTATTATTATTATTATTATTATTATTATTATTATTATTATTATGTGCCTTTGCTGGCAAGATGTAGTGTTTACAGTGCACTATATCTTCTGGTATGAGCTAGAGCAATTTTGTTACTTTCATTGATCTGTCTCAGCTTTATCCTTGGCTTTGACAAAATGAAAGTGACTGAGATATGAGTGATGCTAGTAATGCCATTCCTTCTGCAGCCAGTCCCTGCTATGAATGGTGTGAAAATATTGCTCATAGGGTCGGTTGGTGCATGCATTTCAGTGGGCTTGGCAGACTGATATGTAATAGCAACTTCTGGCTCGGTGAGGAAAGCAACGGGAAACTACCTCACTCCTCATTTCCCTAGTACGCCTCTTCAGTGATGCCCAGGCCATCTATGACAGCTGATGGCGGAGCTGTTGAGGATCCAATCAGCCTTCGGGCTGAGGACTAAACATACACATTATTATTATTGTTATTAAATGCGAAAAATAACACAAATGGTTCCTTACAAATAGTCCTTCCCGGAAATGAGTTAAACAAAAGTGTTCAAAATATTTTCACTGAAACATTTTTTTTTGCACTTTCTGTCAAAAAATTAACCTTTGTGTAAGTTTGCGCCAAAATTACTTTTGAGGTCTCTCTAAACGCAACTCTACTTCGGAAGTGTGATAACACGTAGCCTAGTTTTCCTTTCAAAACACCTTCTAATCAAACAGCAACTTCCATGTCGAACACTCAGTAGATTTGGTGTGATACTCAAACAAACAAACAAAACACAGACAAATGTGAATCCGAAAGCAGATTTGATTGCTATACAATTCACCCGAGATAAAAACGTATATTAAATTCGAAAAATACTGGTAAGTGACCAGTGTCATTCAAACGAACTATCAGATTTAAAAACTTATAAGAAATTTTACGAAAATACCTTAAAATACAATACTGTACATCAGTTTATACCTTGTCATTTGATAAACATGAAATTTGCGATATTGTACAATGAAGTGACATCTAATTACAACATCTTTTCAGGATACTCAGAATGACCGAGCTAACTAATTGTGAGCCTCTGAGGAATTTATTTCAGTAAGGTCAACCAAAGGCGAACTACGTCATATTCGCATCACGAGATTAAAAACACGGAGAACATGTAAACGACATTGTTTTTAAAAGGGAACAAAAAGTAGTATCATGTGCATACACTCGTACATTCAGGTGTAACGGAAGATATGGTCAATAAAACAGCTCTCCACGGCAGCAATATGATATAAATTGGCCGGTGGCAACGCGGAACATGCCCCACCACAAGTATTGACGGTGTGAAATATGTTGATATTATTGGGTGGAACTTTTAATGGCGCTGCAATCAGTCAACTGTGCAGTAACAACGCTTCACTTGTTGCCAGGCCATGCGACCTACACTTCCCCAACCCCTCCACCACTAAAACTCCACACACCCATTTGACCCTTTCTGTACTTGTTTTTATTTTTAGAGGTTTATCTGCATTTTAAAGAGAATGATGCACATGATGCATTTGGAACCCTGTACTGAACTAAACTCAGTTCGTCGATAATTCTGACAGCAGGAAATCTGTCTACAGATTGGATAGTAGCAGGATTCAATAAACATTCGGGCACTAATCCAGTAAATGGAAGCCTCAGATGGCTGTTTATTTGGAAATATTTCTATTAGAGCCGACTAG
This sequence comes from Anabrus simplex, assembly GCF_040414725.1. NCBI lineage: Eukaryota > Metazoa > Arthropoda > Insecta > Orthoptera > Tettigoniidae > Anabrus > Anabrus simplex. The sequence continues at coordinate 476,502,917 of NC_090265.1, read as the reverse complement.
TGAAAGTAATCCAGACTTTAAACGTCATGAAGGCTCCTGGAGGAGTGGATGATAAAGGTTTCGATTATCCGTAACCTCGACACTAAGCGGGGTACAATGGTTTGCTGTATGCCCAGCCACTTTTGCCCTCAGGAATGTTTTCATCTCTACTGCAGGCTGAGTAAACGTCAGGGCGACATACTTCTCCAGAATTCAGAGTTTCTTTTCTGAACTTCTCAGCTTTCCAACGAGGAATCGAACCTAGTTCCGCCCGGATAAAACATTCTTTATTGCCTCAGCTAGGGGACCTTCTAACGCAGACCTATGAACAGAGAAAAAAGTAAGGTCTCAGGTCTTCCCCGTTGAGGTTAGCCTACATGATCGAATTCTCAAAGATTTTTCAAAATTGAAAATCAACTCTGAGAGGATCTATGGTGGCCTATGTCGTAAGTGTGGTTCGTTCCCAAGAGCTTCTATTCCGTCCAGGCGCACACAAAGCAAATCCCTCCTCGAACTTTAACGTTTCCTTAATATTTATTTATTCACCACCTGTACGTAAACAGTAAGCAGTCAACACCTGTTCATTTTTTGTTTCCCTCGTCTCATTTTTGAAAACTAGTAAATTGCCTGAACTTTCACGTGTATTATAACGTTACAGTGTTTTAATGAACGTTTCAACAACCTTTTAACAGCGTGATCTAGTTATATCTCATTTAATAACAACATATCTCCACCAAACGAAACACGTGGCACATGGAGCCTATTATGGACCTCGGCCAGACAGAACTATTGCCACCCAACCATACAGCAATATCACGAGGTCTGCGGCTCAACCGCATGTCGTTTCAGCCAGCTCCTCACGACTGTGTGAACCTCATTCAAGCCTTCAGAGCAGGGACAGGAACAATGTCCGTACACGAGCCAGGAATCGAAAAAGGCAACTCTGGCTACGAGACAGGGACGTAACCACACCACGGGTATAGCTTCATGCTTGATACTTATGTTTATCTACTATCAACTTTAAACACACTTCCTTTGTTGATATTTTGCTTTCCTGGGTATTATTCCAATGAATTTTACGTACTAACGGCACTCAGTATTGAAATTAAAGTTCACTCTTCCTGCATTAGAAGTAACTCTAGCTAATTTAAGATAATAATAATATATTTTATTATTAGCGGAATTCCTCGCTCTTCGCACGAGATTTTTTGCTGATATTTTTATTCTGTATATAAAAGAAAATTCCTTTGTTCTTAGGATGTCTTAGAGATACCATGCAAAGGTGTGAATCATTTCCTTTCCTTCTGGAGTTTTCTTGTCATTCACAAGCTATCGACAGGCCTGAATTTTAACTACAAGTACCATTCCATAGCAGCCCATTAGTAGCACTCCGAAACTTAGCCCATTTTTCGTATTTACACAGATTTGTTTTTACTCCTTAGGGGTCGAACTTTGCAAAAGGGTTCCCTAGCTGTAGCTTACGACCTAAAAGGAACTCCATAGCATGTTTCACTCTGATCAGTTAGATAGTACCAGAAATATTACGATAGGCTAGGTAGCATCTCTCTGCCTCTCTCTCTCTCTCTCTCTCTCTCTCTCTATCACACACATACACAAAGAAAGAGAGATACATAAGGGAGTACATACATTTATTATCTACTAGCAGAACGGTGAAAGGCTGATAGTTGGCAACGCCACTGACTTCTGTTTGTACCGTGTCCATCCTTGACGTGCAAGCTGTCACTAGAAGCAACTCTATAAATTAGTTTCCAAAGGTCACTCTGTACACTATATTAGTAGTCAATTCAGCTCGTGCAAGATCAAATCACTTTCCTTTCTGACTATTGACATAGACACATAGAGCTGAGCTGAGAATGGGGAAAACATCCGCCTCTATGATTGTTGCTGTCTCTGAAACGCGTGCTGCAATACGTAAACGCGAAATTTCAAGGCTAACGATTAGAGAGAAAACGAATATGACGTTTTTAGCACAAAATCGCCTTCGGTGCCTGATCTACGAGTAAAGAAATTACGCGATTTTCATGGACAATTTCGTCTATATTTTGAAATAAAGTATAGTTAGTCATGTGACAATGTCTGTATACAAATTTATGACATTCCGCACATACGCTTAGACGTGATATAATTTCAGAAGATAGACAAATAGAAGTAATTTCATATTTATACAACAGAGATTACCGAGCTCGATAGCTGAAGTCGCTTAAGTGCGGCCAGTATCCAGTATTCGGGAGATAGTAGGTTCGAATCCCACTGTCGGCAGTCCTGAAAATGGTTTTCCGTGGTATCCCATTTTCACACCAGGCAAATGCTGGGGCTGTACCTTAATTAAGGCCACGGCCGCTTCCTTCCCACTCCTAGCCCGTTTCTGTCCCATCGTCGCTATAAGACCTATCTGTGTCGGTGCGACGTAAAAAAAAAACAAAAACAAACAGAGATTATTCTTAGTGATGCGATTTTCAGTAGTAATTTTCAAAACGGTTCAAGGAGTAAATAAAATTTCATTGGAGACAAGACGAAGATGGCATGAGTAAATCTAAGCTCGGAGGCTAATATCGGAAATTGCACTATAGTTATTGTTAATAAATTGTATGGCTGTTTTACAGAAGTCATGATTCAAATTTAACCTTATAAACGTCTGCCAACATAGCACTGTCTTATGCAAGGCTGTAATCATTTTTATTCACCAGTTCTTTTCCGAACTGCAAAAAAAGAAAAAAAAAGAACCTTTGTTCAATTTATATGGATCCTTTTAAGGCTGGGTAACATTCCTTATACACACCGCTAAAGATTCTTTATAAACGACAGGAAATAAGACTTTTAAAGTCAAATATGTCCAAGACGCTACATTCAATAAAGACTCCACCCCTACCCCCCCCCCCCCAACTTTTCTTCGTCTCTTTTTTATTTTTACAGCTACCCTCGGAGTGTTTTTATAGACAGTATTTCTGTTGAAAATCGCATCGTAAGGAATGTTAGTGCTGCTCTATCGATCCACACCAAGGAGGCTATTTATTAATTTCTTCTTCTTCTTATTCTCCCCCAAGTTCACCCCACCTCCTCTCTTAATGCTCTCTAGGGATAAGAACAAACTAAGGCTAGGGTGTGTTCTCAGTTCCGGGATATCAAATGTAGCCTAACGGATAGCCCCGTCATCCGTCAGAGCTACCGCAAGTAGCCCTTAATGCACCGATGCCATCGAAGGCTATGTCCTTCCTGTCTGTGTAGGGGAGAAGATAGTGGGAGAGGGAGGGGGGTCTTATGCGAAACAATAACTCTCAATATCAGCTAATGAAGAACAATAATTATGTTTACAGAAATGGGATATCTTCCTTTAAGAAATAAAACCCCACGATTGCATATTTACCCTTTTTTCTGCTAGTAGGTTTACGTCGCACCGACACAGATAGGTCTTACGGCGACGAAGGGGCAGTAAAGGCCTAAGAATGGGAAGGAAGCGGCTGTGGCCTTAATTAAGGGACAGCCCCAGCATTCGCCTGGTGTGAAAATGGGAAACCACGGAAAACCATCTTCAGGGCTGCCGACAGTGGGGGTTCGAACCCACTATCTCCCAGATGCGAACTCACAGCTGCGCGCTCCTAACCGTACGGCCAACTCGCCCGGTATTTAGCCCTTTCGACCGAATTGTATTTGAAATAGACTTTCAGTTTGGTAGGTAGTTTTGAGCATGATTAGTACATTACATACCGAAAATATGTCAAATACAGAACAATAGGGTCAACCGGATACCGGTGAGAATCTTCGGATTTCACGTCCAATGATCTCCCGACTGCGCTGCGGTGTCCCAGGTAAAATAATCTGCCATTGTTTTACGTAGGCCGGCCTCGTGGTGTAGGGGTAGCGTGCCTGCCTCTTACCCGGAGGCCCCGGCTTCGATACACGGCCAGGCCAGGGATTTTTACCTGGACCTGGGGGCTGGTTCGAGGTCCACTCAGCCTACGTGATTAGAGTTGAGGAGCTATCTGACGGTGAGATAGCGGCCCCGGTCTAGAAAAACAGGAATAACGGCCGAGAGGATTCGTCGTACTGACCACACGACACCTCGTAATCTGCAGGCCTTCGGGCTGAGCAGCGGTCGCTTGGTAGGTCAAGGCCCTTCAAGGTTTGTAGTGCCATGGTGTGTGTGTGTGTGTGTGGGTGTGTGTGTGTTTTACGTCGCAAACTGTCAGACAGGTCTTATGGCGATGATGGGATAGGACAGGGATAGAAGTGGGTAGGACGTAAGTGTGGCCTCAATCAGAGTACAGCCCCAGTATTTGCCTGGTGTGAAAATGAAAAACCAGTGAAAACATGGCTGCCGACAGTGGGATTCGAACTCACCATATTGTTCTGTTGGCAGAGAAGGTTGCTCGAACATACTATTTTCGAGAATTCAAAATGCACCCTGCCCACCACTTCTGATCGACTTCAAATACGGCATACATGTGCACTCACATACCGTTCTTAATTTTTAGTATTTAATAATGGTTCGCGTGCAGCCTCCGTGACTCAGGCGGCAGCGCGCCGGCCACTCACCACTGGATACCGTGGTTCAAATCCCGGTCACTCCATGTGAGATTTTTTGCTGGACAAAGCGGAGGCAGGACAGGTTTTTCTCTTCCGTCATCTTTCATTCCAGCAACTCTCCATTAACATTTCATCCGCCAGTCATTTATCATTACCCCAGAGGAGTGCGACAGGCTTCGGCAGCCGGCACATTTCCTATCCTCGCCGCTAGATGGGGTCACTCCATTCCTGACCCGGTCGAATGACAGGAAACAAGCTGTGGATTTTTATTTTCAATGTTTCGTGTTAAAGTATGAGAAAATCAAATTTGTATGGTGAAATTCTAGATTGTCTGCCTCTGTGGTGTAGTCGTTAGTGTGATTAGCTGCCACCCCCGGATGCCCGGGTTAGATTCCCGGCTCTGCCACGAAATTAGAAAAGTGGTACGAGGGCTGGAACGGGGTCCACTCAGCCTCGGAAGGTCAACTGAGTAGAGGTGGGTTCGATTCCCACCTCAGCCATTCTCGAAGTGGTTTTCTGTGGTTTCGCACTTCTCCTCTAGGCAAATGCCGGGACAATACCTAACTTAAGGCCACGGCCGTTTCCTTCCCTCTTCCTTGTCAATCCCTTCCAATCTTCCCATCCCCCGCAAGGTCCCTGTTCAACATAGCAGGTGAGGCCGCCTGGGCGAGGTACTGGTCATCCTCCGCAGTTGTATCCCCCGACCCAGAATCTGAAGCTGCGCCCTTAAGGCGTTGGGAGTGGGATCCCTCTCTTAGTCCGAGGGAAAAACCGACCCTGGAGGGTAAACAGATAAAGAAGAAAAAGAAATTCTAGATTAAAAATAGAAATGTTAAAAAAATATAAGTAATGTACCGAAACCATAAATACCGCTATAATTTACTAATTAAGCCTTTCTAACGCACATTGCAAAGTTACAAACGTATAAACCAAATGTTGTTGCACCAGGGACGTATTGAATATATTTGTTAATGCCATAATTTCTGAAATACTTGCTCTTTAGTTCTAAGCTTTTAAGCGTTGAAATGCAGCAATCAATTCTGTACTAAAATGTCGTGGAGATAGCATGGGTGACGGCAGAATTATTCGGTCTGCTGGGGAGCAATAGGTCCATGGAAATTTTTAAGTCAGAATAACGTTTTAAAGGCATTCTATCATCAAAAATATGTCCTTTTTACATTAAGGAATTGCAGGCAATTTCAATCATTTTTACAATTTATCTCTTTTTTAAAATCTGAAATACAATGCGCCTACAGAACGGTTTTACGGATAACAGGGGATATTTTTCGTGGGTTATGGTTGAAGATTATTTTTGATATTTTGTTTCAACGTTAACTTGTTTTAAATTGACTAGATTCTCCAAAATTTTATCACATAATCAATAATTTTTATGCAATGAATTTTATTCTATTGAATAAATGGCATTCTATACTATATAAACTAATTTTCTTGAGTATTTTCCCACTTGAACCCACCTTTATCATGAGCTAGTGTGTGTAGGAGGAAAGGGGGAGGAGGAGCTATGCATATGCGCTATCTTGCACCCTCCCTGCAGCGCCCATGGGAAACGGGACTAAATTTACAGAAAACATACATTAGGGTAGGATTTCCTCTTGAAAGGCCTCCTTCACTTTTAGATAAGTCCACCTCCGTAGCGTAACGGTTAGTGTTATTAGCTGCCGTCCTTGGGGACCCGGGTTCGATTCCCGATACTACCAGAAATTTAAGAATGGCAGGAGGTCTGGTATGTGGTTGAAATAGTACATGAAGCTCAACTCATTTGGGGGTGTGCACCACCTCGGGATAAGGATACGAGTTAACTTTACTTACTTATGGATATTCGACCAGAAGGCGAAGGAATGCCCAAAGATATATCTTAATTGTACTGTGATGAGCTAAATATGGTTTATCGAATGCGAATGATGACGAATCTCGGATCTCCATCCTGAATGCCCCATTCACCGGATGGACGTGTTAACAGGTTTTCCTAGTCGTGATCGTCAATATCATAATAATAATGTTACTTGTTTTACGTCCCACTAACTACTCTTTTACGGTTTTCGGAGACGCCGAGGTGCCGGAATTTAGTCCCGCAGGAGTTCTTTTACGTGCCAGTAAATCTACCGACACGAGACCGTCAACATCATCATCATCATCATCTTCATCACAGTACACATTTAAACGCGTGAATGGTGAGCAGTTTTTAAAATAAGAGTAGAATCCGATCTGCCTGTGAAAGACGATCAAGCAGGACAGGCAAGTCAGAATATCTGGTTCTAGTAGGCCATGAGAACGGCGTGCGCGCGCCATTACAAATTGACGTGCTTGATTGATGACTCTCGGGGAAAGCGGACAAGTGATGGAAAACTATACCATTTCACAGAACAGGCCGAATGAATGAATGAATGAATGAATGAATGAATCACAAATAGAAACATCTCTCGTATGAAGAGCTTATTGAATTAACTTGCACTATACTTTAACTGTCCATACAATCCTTTTTTTTTTTTTGCTAGGGGCTTTACGTCGCACCGACACAGATAGGTCTTACGGCGACGATGGGAGAGGAAAGGCTTAGGAGTAGGAAGGAAGCGTCCGTGGCCTTAATTAAGGTACAGCCCCAGCATTTGCCTGGTGTGAAAATGGGAAACCACGGAAAACCATTTTCAGGGCTGCCGAGAGTGGGATTCGAACCTACTATCTCCCGGATGCAAGCTCACAGCCGCGCGCCTCTACGCGCACGGCCAACTCGCCCGGTATACAATCCTTTCTCCTACAATATGTCAATACGGCCAACTAAGAAAATAAAATGTTATCACAGGCGAACTGTTTATTAATGTTCTAATTATTATAATAAAAGGTGTTACTATAGTGGAAAATAAAAAAATAATTACGTAACTACAAAATCATTTTCAGAGATAAAAAATTTATTAGGAAATTATTCCTCATTCGTAACAAAAAAATGCTTGGATGACAAATTACAAAAGTTATAAAAAGTAAAGGCCTTACGAAAGTATTTCACATTCATCGCAACACAATAATTACATTTTGTCAAAGAAAATAATCGCTTTACATGAAAATGAAAGATGTTATTAGTTTTAGCTTATAAAGCAATTAATATTATTCTTGAAAGAAATACAGACAAGAAAAAAATGCTACTAATATATTAAAATTATTAATTTAAAATATTACATTACGAAGAATCAATTACAAGAAACTACATACATGCATACGGTGAAACATTCAACTTTCTTTAAGTTTTAAAAAGTGTAAAATGCTACCTACTAATCCAACTTTATATAAAAATGTTCTGTTGTTATTTCTTCAAAATAAAATATTAATAAGAAGTATCACTATCGCTGTTATTTCTGCAATAACTTCCTTCAGGAGTGTGCACCATACAGTAACATTGCATAAGAAAAGATTCAGTCTCATTCCCAAGAACAACCAAGCTAATCTCCACACACAGTTCTTATTAAACACACTTATATTTCAACATGATAGGAAAATGAATCTAATTTACCAACAGTAATGGGCTTAATGTTTCAACTCAAAGTTCTCTTACATTCCCTAGCGAACAAAGAGTAGTAAGTTTATCAAAGCCAATAAACCATCAAGAAAGTGCACTTTTTATTTAAAGTCCGGCACTAAAATTAAACCCAAACGAACATCCCACACAGTCAAAACACTTATCGTGTTTATAGATGCAGTTTTCATGTCACCACAATCCATAGACTGATAATATGGTTTCAGTACGAGGTGTACTGCCTCTTATTCTTCTTCATACATAGCGGGGTAATCAATTAAGAGAAGGAATGGCTCTTTCTTTTGCTCTGGGCAAGGCAAGGTGACGATCTGAATTGACTGGAATGATTGTCCGACTTTAGAAACACGACTCTCCACTTTATGTCTAGATATTGTAGCGTGTACTGCAATCGACAGATGGCTTTCGTTGTTTGCGTTGCGCTTGAGAGAAAATAGTCTCTTTTACATGTACTTACGTGCAGAAAAAAAGAAATCTCGCTAAAATACCGATGGAGAATGTTGATCAGAATTTTCAAGTCATCAGAACTATGGATTAAATTACCAAATCTTTTCAAATAAGATTTGTTGTTACTGGGAAGTGCAAAATATCTGGCGTGAGACTGTCTCGAATTTCGAACTTGTTCTCGACAGTATAAATCACCGGACTTTCAGGATTTGACATTAATATAGGAAATACAACAATCATTCTTAAAATAAACACACAAATGGAAAGCTTTACAATTAAGTTAATAATATTAATGTCAAAATTTATTACATTATAGTCAATTACAAGAAACTCAATGTGTGGAATATTACATTATCAAACTTAGTACCGTTTAAGGTTTTTATAAAATATTATCAAAACATCACATTTTATCCACAAATTAATTGTAATGTTTTCGTCAATCAAAAGTGTTAAGGACTTAGTTAAAAATTACAGTTTTATAACCTTCTTTAGGAGTAGCTGCAATATATTTATACTACACCTGGAATCATCGGGCTTTCTGGACTTGATATTAATCGAGGAAACGACTGAAAGGGATTTATAACCATTAACTACAGAATACGAAATAACTGGAAGGTGTTACATTAGGTACTTCCGTTTCTCACAAGCTTTTCTGCATATTTTATCACAATTAAAATCATCAGAAAAATTACAAGTAAAACTTGAATATATTGCGGGTAATAATAATAATAATAATAATAATAATGTTCTCACTGATCATTCTCGTCAACAACTGTTAACCAACAAATCAGGTAATTCTACACGTAATTTAGTTTGTATTGTTATTTTCATGCTATAAGTTAGACAATGTTTCCAAGTCATGCAACATATTATATGACCATGTCTTGTCATACTTCACAAAAATTCCATTTCATATTTTTGAAGAAAAATGGTACTAAATATCAGCTGATTATCAAATGATTCAAGATGTACAAACACTTCAAAAGGGTGGTTACAAACGCTGACAATCTATTCAAATAATAACGTACTGACTAATGAGAAACGCATTAAGAACGTTTTTGAGATGAACAAACCCTACCAAGTACAAAAAAATTGTAATTACAGAAACGATGACAATTCTTTCACATTTTTTAAATAAGAACATATATGAGTCTACAAATATTAGAATTATATTAACATAACACGCTCAACGTCGGTGATCCCTAGATTGTACTCACAATCGTTAAAATAGGGGGAAATTATTCTACTTATAACCTCGATATACAAACAAAACTACACTAGGTATCTAGTAAAGTCATATTCAAGTAATTCACACCTCTTTTATACGTACTACATGAAGGGTATTAGTACAAAGTAGGCTACATGTATTTGTGCAAAAGTGGTCCAGCCAGCTGCCACAAATTGGAGATAGTATATGAGCATTTGTGAACGTGAAAGCATCTACACTAGATGTTTACATTTGTATTACACAACGTATAACGACGTTCAGCGACAAAATCAGTCATTACAAAATCGAATATTCTTTCATTTGAGCGTAATTTATAAAACCATTTTGCAATTTACTGATATTTGTTCCCTATCACTGAAGTGAGTATAAAATAATTTCCTGTTGTTATATTTATCTGACACAAAATTTTAATTACATTTTTGAATGCTTCAACAAGAAATCATATCTAGAACACTCCGAAAATTTCTTGTTCTAAGCAGACATACAAATTTAGAACTGTAGTTTATATTTAACAAATTTTCCTTTCGAATGCTGTAATATACAGAAGAACTACCTTACAATATAATATTGGAAATTACTTCTAGACTGTTACGAGATGTCCATTTACAATTAAGCTGGTGCCTACGAAATTGTAAAATAAAATAAAAACACAATGATGTTTGATTCAAAAACATCCAACGAGACAGATCAGTTAATGGCTAGATACTCCATCTGAATTACATTCATATTGTCTCTCTATGCCAATTACATGTCACGGGAACACGTTGTTTAAAATTAGCCAAGAAACAAACGCCAGTATGAATATTTACAGGAACTTAATGCATCAATAAAATTAGCATATTCGCCTTGATCTTTCCAATTAACTTATCAAGGTACCACGTCATTCTTATTACGAATTTTCAAGTAGCATCTTGAAATTTTTATCCAACAGGTTGTCATACTATGAAAACTTACGAAAAGGAAGAAGAAAAAGCCTTTACTCAGGCTGTTTGCTATTTATTCTAATGGTCGGTCTCTTTACAGCACTTGGGGAGGGATGAGCTCGAGGGGGGTGTAGTATCACAACCCCGTCGAGAGCACTCGACACTCCAACAGGGTGTGGACTGCCTTGCCACGGAGAAAAGATAAGATGTGCTGCTTACTACCGCCAGAATAACTGCCGAGGATTTTACAACCAGTTACGCTCACTCCCCACACCACAAAGGAATTTAATAATGATTACGATTATTATTATTTTATATTATACTCCAGAGATACTCTGCATTATAAGGTAGTCATTCACTGCGAATAATTCTCCACCCACTAGGTACACATCACACAATAAATATTAAAATCTATTCAGTCATTGCAGCAGTGTCTTTTCCGGTCTTGCATATTTTATATACCACAGAATAATAAAATATACTGATTAATTTTAGAGTAGATAATAAATGAATGCAGCAAATAGGTTCGCAAGTACGATTTTAGGAACATCCCCAAATGACTCCAGTTCTTGATATAGCATATTATATTATCGGCTCATTCTCTTCAACAATAATGTATTTTAATATTAATAATTTTCACAACAATCCTCAAATCGTGTAATAAGACGTAATCGGTTCTATAGCCTATAATTTGTTACACCTCATGAATCTCTGGAATGTTACACTTGATGATAATATTCCTCCTAGTACATCCATACGCTATTAATACAAACTAATCTTGATAGGAGATCCAATAGCCTGGAGAATGATCAAACAAAGAGGAATTAAATTCTTCAATACAAACTACTGCTTTTCTTCTCGAAGATGCATATACACATTTGTGCTGGGAAGTAAACTGCACTATGTCCATTTTTTTTTAAACGGAGGTTTTTCCATGTGCTTACTGTATTTTCTGCATTCTTCCGCGGGGTGGAAAACACAACTTCCGATACGTGATAATGACCGAGCTAGAGAATTTGAGGTAAACAAAGCACGAAGTCCGGCATACTTCCAAAACAGATGAAAGAAATAATCCAAACTTGTGAAATGCGTGTGATAAGAACTAAAAATAATAATTATATAAACCCAAATAAACTGCAATACAAAACACAACCTCATAGCACTCGTGACACAAATCAGAAATTACCGTAGCATATCATATAAGGAAACAAATCAATGCCATCACTTGATGTAATATTTCATAATGAACATTACTTACTACCATAAATATTAGCATGCAGTTATGAAAACAAAAAAAGAAAATGAAAAGGTTAGGAAACAAAAAGTTGTAATGAAAAGCAAATTGGCTCCAGGACTTCGTGGAAAATAGATCGTCATATGATACTTCACTTCTTAAGGGAAACGAAATTATAAGTAATTCCACTCCTGTCATGAATTTATCTCGGAGAAGTAGTCAAATTAGTGGACTAAACTGATCCTGCTTTCGAAATGCAAATATTTTGGGAACGGAACATCTAAACGAACGAATCCAGAATTCAACTACGATATATTCCAGCAGAGTTAATCCACTATCCTTTTATCAAAACAAATAAAATGCATCATTTCACTAAAGAAGACATTCCCCCTTTGCGTATGAAGAAAGATCTTCAGCTTCCAACACCAATACAAAATTACTGAAGTACGAGTATTATACACATGACTAAAAGGGGTATGTAATTAGAAAAATTGGAAACAATTCATTAACAACAGCAAGTATACCGTGGTTTTCCTTTATATGTAATTTAGACCGACAACGAAAGACTATTCATTCTCAAATATGGCTACGGCAGGTTTAAAATCCTACAGGGACACAGGGTGGTTTACCAATTAAAATTATTTAAAATTACGTCGAGCCTTCATGAACTACGAAGCTTTCGAACACCAGTCTATACACCAAAACCAAACCCCATGGCGCAACAGCCCCGAAGGACCTTGGCCTACCAAGCGACCACTGCTCAGCCCGAAGGCCTGCAGATTACGAGGTGTGGTGCGATGTCTTGTCTTTCAAGACCGGGGTCGCTATCTCCCTGTCAAATAGCTCCTCAATTGTAATCACATAGGCTGTGTGGACCTCGAACCAGCCCTCAGATCCAAGTAAAAATCCCTGATCTGGCCGGGAATCGAACCTGGACCCTCCGGATAAGAGGCTGGTACGCTACCCCTACACTGCGGGGGTATATACACCATATATGAAAAGTAAACGACGGGAATCGATATGAATTGTTGACTTTTCGACAGAGAGGAAGTTAGTTTGGATGTGAATAATATACAACAGTTTGCACATTAAAGTACTTCCCTCAGAAAATACTATAGTTGTAAATAAAACATGAAGTCGGTTGAAATTTCCACTGATACATAACAATGAAACTTTTAAATCCTAGATGCCTAAACAATGACTGCTTTGAATGGCGAGCCTATTTTCCACGAACATCTCGGCAGCCGGTGTTCTCAGGGCGACTTACCCGCCCGGTTGGATTGGTCAATCATGGGCTGCACGATTCGCCGACGGGCATTGATGAACCTTGGGAAAAGAAGAGAAAAGAAGAGAAAGGGTTAGAAGAGGTTAAGAGAGAGAAAAAAACTTACCGCTCGCACCTGCACGATTTGATTGGTCTATGAGAGGCTGAACGATCCGCCGTCTCGCATTGATGAACCTGAGGGGACAGATCAAACATGGTATCAAACATCTCGCAAATGACGTCACCGTCATTATTCCGCTGCAGCTAAAGCATTTAGCAGAAATCTCCACCTAAAAGCAAAATATTAAACAAGACCCTCTCTTTAGGATCTCCACTGGAGTGTATCAAAGGAACTCAGCGAAAATAAAAATTGAACAAATATGGAGCTCCGAATGTATGTGTAGCTATTACGACTGCAATGAAGTGCATTGTTGACCCAGAGTATTCCTACCATTTAATATGCTTCCTTCACTAAGACTTCATTACATTTAAATATCAAACTTAAACTATCAAAATGAATACAATTTTGTTGTTGCATCGATGTATATTTTTCGTGTGTTGTGAGCTTTCATAAATGTATTATTCGGTAATTAAACATAAAATTACTAAATATATCCAATTTGTCCACACACAAAAAAATTGTAACCGGCTAAAACTAATTAAGTTAAGCAATACACTATAGTTGAATTATTATCCGATTAGCAAATATAATTGTGTTTGGTGCATATAGAGTGAAAATTAACAGTATGAAGATAGAATAATGGTGTAACGGAGAGGTGATGAAGTAGCACAGACAAATACTCCAAGATGAATAGGTAAACCATGTAAGTACACAACATCATAAACACACAACAAAGAATTATCCAATAACATCACAATAATTTGAACACACATGCCCTGGAATTCAGAAGAAATACCGTACTGAAATCTTTCCAGGTGTTACGTTACTTGAAAAAAAACCAGCCTTTTAAAATTCGCGATATATTGACCATCATAAACACGTTCTCTTATTATGGCAATGCTGCAATCATGTACCAAGTCTCCTGTCTAAAAGTGGACCACGCGTATACTTTATGTACCAATAAATATAAGGAAACACGCTGTTGTATCAGACCCGTCGTTAAACAACATGCTGTGGTACTGGTATTATTTCACTCGTATTATTATTTACGAAGGGACATAACATCATCTACTTCTTTGTTGCTACAACAAAGACCATTACAAACGAAATCCGGACGCACTGAACAATACTGAACATGAATTTTTGAAACAGGTAAAAACAAAACTAGTATTCAAGTAATATAAGGAATATTATTTTGAAAGTACTAGAAGATAAAAGAATTTGTGCAGCCACTACGAGTGAAGAAAAAATTACTGATGTTGGGAAATTATAAAGCAATAAAAGCAAGCAAAATTTTACGTAACTGTTGATAACGTGGTCATAGAAATAGGACCTCCAGTTTTATATGGATTTCGAACCAAAGACATTTCAAAAATCCACATGTATTGATTGCAATTTCAATCACGGCCGCCATGGTAAAGTAGCCAGTAACGATACCACTCGGCCACTTGCATCTCCCCACCCCGTGGGAATTTATATATTATCGAATTAAAACATTGAAAGAAACGGGAAAGGAATGTTAATTTTATGTGTTTAGTGTTTCACAAATTCACATAGGAATTTCGCCGATGATGTAAAATGGATGGTCTAAGATGGAAAATGTAGCGAACGTGTAAACAGTCTTGTTGAACTTAGATAGAAATATTTAAACTCGACAGCCTGTTTCCAGTCATTTGACCGGTTCAGGAATGGAATGAATGAAGGCCCCATCTAGCGTCGAGAATAGGAATTGTGCCGGCTGCCGAAGCCTGTCGCACTCCTCTGGGGCAATGACTAAAGACTGACAGATGAAATGAAATGATTTTGCTGGAATGAAAGATGACAGGGAAAACTGGAGTACCCGGAGAAAAACCTGTCCGCCTCCGCTTTGTCCAGCACAAATCTCACATGGAGTGATCGGGATTCGAACTACGGAACCCAGCGGTGAGAGGCCGACGCGCTGCCGCCTGAGCCACGGAGGCTTAGGTTGATATATTACACAATAAAAATATGATAGTCGTAAATGGTTTACCACATTGAAGGAATGCGGGTTTGATTGAGATAACGTGAATTCGTGTGATAAGTGAAGCGACTCATTCTTCATTCATTGCTCATGATGTAAGTTAAAAGTCTGCTTTGATATTTTATGAACTCTAATGGCCATAGATCATGTTGCTACCCTATCATTGGCAGACGCTTTCAAAACCACCTGCGGGTAAAATTCCCATCGTTCTCCTGTAGAGAAGGTATTGAATTAGCGAATTAAGTGTAGCGTGGCGCTTTCGACGATATCAACATTGTGCTTTCCCAACCTCGAGGTGGGATAGGTACGAGGGTCGAGTCATAAGTCATGGCAACTATTTTTTTTTCTCAAGAACAGGAGACAACACGGAAAATCTAAGATATGCTGTTGGAAATACAGGGCGTGTAATTATGAATGGTGCCTGAAGACAAATTCTGACTTCAGGAGATTCTCGTAGGAAAGTGACAGAACACAGGCCATTGGTAAACGTTGTTTTATTATGGTATAGACAGCAAATATACAAGACATACATAGGACAGGTCTCCACTGGTTACAGACCTTCGAAATAATCACCCAGGATGTCCACTGTGCGTTGCCAGCGGCGGGGCAGGCGCTGAATACCATTCGCTGCATGTGTATTGCTTACGTGTGACACCTCTCCCCGAAATGCATGGCATTCACACCTAATGCTTCCCGCAGCTCTGCATGGCACTGTCGTACATTTCTGCCGCGGAGAACTGCTATTTTAATATACGATCGTTGCTCCTGCTGACGCTCTCACTCAGACACTGAACTTGGGGGCATGCTTAGACCCACACTGTTGTTTACATACACCATCTAGTGGTATCATACGCAAGTACATACCGTACGTTTCCAAATGCATACCTTAGATTTTCCGTGTTGTCTCCTGTTCGCGAGAAAAAAAAAAGATAGTTGCCATGACTTATGACTCGACCTACGTACCTGCTGAGACAGCAGCAACCGACTAGAATGGATCATCTCTTATAAATAAAATACAATATTGTATGGATTTCTTTTCCGGTTATGATAAATTATTGGTCAGCGCGAGCATAGTGCACACGAGAATATATGCGTGTATTCACGCCAGTAGTATTATGTAGTGAAGCAAGCACAATGCACAGTGTTTATTGTGCATTCCCCTTCTCCTCTCCAGCCCCATTCAACCCCCCGCCGCAATCACTTGTCAGGCCGGATCATCTTCACACGCCACCTAACACACGCGGACACCGGAAATGATTGGGTTTTCAGCCGACTGATCGCCCGTCTGTTACTCCCTCGCTACAGCAATAGTAGTTTAGTTTCTATTCTGAGTGGACCAAGTAGCCCACGTTACTGTCCCAGTAATACTCAGCATGGCTCTGAAAACTCTTTGCAAATTTTACCACATCTGTATCTTCCTTCCCTATCACTGCAACAACAAAAATAGATGACCCTTCTTAATTTTCAGACCATTAAATGATTACGTCAAATGTGACAGAAAATAAAGATTTAATAATAATCAATGATGTTTTTTGCTTTACGTCCCACTAACTATATTTACGGTTTTCGGAAACGCCGAGGTGCAGGAATTTTGTCCCGCAGGTGTTCTTTTGCTTGTCAGTAAAACTACCGACACGAGGCTGACATATTTGAGCACCTTCAAATACCACCGGACTGAGCCAGGGTCGAACCTGCCAAGTTGGGGTCAGAAGGCCAGCGCCTCAACAGTCTAAGCCAGTCAGCCCGGCGAAAATAAAAATTTATGAAGCTGATATTACTGTAGTTGTGAGCCTTACAACAAGGCAGAAAAACTGGCCAGGAAAGGTATGCGCATTTCTGGACAAGCCCGACACTATATAGGAAAATGGGTACAAAAAAACAAAAAACAAATGGAGAACTGGAAAAATACTCCAGGATGTAGGCTTGCAAAGGAACTGATAAAAGGACCAAAAAAGAAGCATACTAAAGAACCTGTTGAAACTCAGCATAAAAGATATAAGATGGGTAGTAGGAATGTTGACAGTACACTGCCATCTGAAAAAACATCTACATAGAATTGGAGTAATAAGAGACACTATTGTAGAAAATGCAATGAAGCAGAGGAATCAGCTGAACACATACTTTTCGAATGTGAGGCGCTGGGTAGAATCAGACTCTCCACTCTAGGACTACCAGGTGAAGAGAGTCCAAGAAGACCCAATAAGAACAACCTGCAGCTTTGTGAAGGGGCAGGTATATCTAGGTGGGAATGAAGGAAAACCTGGTAGCAAAAGATCTTAGAGGTCGACGCTAATTAGGAACTAATATTTAGAGGCCCCATGAAGAAAAGAAGAAGAGCCTTACAACAAACTACTAGCCCCAAAATATGATTTTAGAACACGGAAAACTATTGCATAGAGAAAGAATAAATAAGCTGTCCTTTTGTTCTAGCACTTTCAAACAGCAATATAGATCGACGAAAAACTCACGTTATCCAGAAAAATATCCATTGGTGATGAGTGGAAGCTAAGTTGAGTCTATATTTCGAAGCATGAAAGATTTAATTATGATTAATGTTTCCCCTAAAACACAACAAAATTAAAACGTAGTCAATGAAATCTTCAAAAGGAATCCTACTTTTGACGCTGTCTCTGCCACTGAAACGGCAGCTTACATTTAGTAGCTGGTTAGTTTTTGTGCCCAAAGATGTAAAATAAAATAGAACAGAAACTAGTGAACGAATTTGTAAGTGCGAAAATGAACTGAACGTCTTCTAGTCATTTAACAATCGACCTGAACCGAAGTGTGATCAAGATTGGAATAAATGAGCAGAGTGAACCGTCATATAGCCCTCTGGTTTCTGATTACGAAATTAACAAACGCTCTACGGTAATGCAGCCCCTACAACGATGTCAAGGTGATCTGACTGACATGTGTTTATTGTGTGTCAGTTAGAAAGAGAATGACCGGGCGAGTTGGCCGTGCGCGTATAGGCGCGCGGCTGTGAGCTTGCATCCGGGAGATAGTAGGTTCGAATCCCACTATCGGCAGCCCTGAAGATGGTTTTCCGTGGTTTCCCATTTTCACACCAGGCAAATCCTGGGGCTGTACCTTAGTTAAGGCCACGGCCGCTTCCTTCCAACTCCTAGGCCTTTCCTATCCCATCGTCGCCATAAGACCTATCTGTGTCGGTGCGACGTAAAGCCCCTAGCAAAAAAAAAAAAAAGAAAGAGAATGGGCACAAAGCCTGACTTTTCAGCGTATAAACCGATTTTGGTTTTAAGGGAGTTATGTCAGCCGAATGGAGAAGGATGGATTCACTAGGAGATTAATGCCCTCGGCCATAGAGAAAAGTAGGGCTAATCATTTAATGTCATGTTTAATGTCCGTTCTGATATAGATTTCAGGTAACGTCCTTATTCGATCTTTCAAAGGGTATTAAATATGCAAGTAAATATCCTGGCACAACTGGATCGGTGGTTAGTAAAATCATCATCATCTTCTTCTTCTTCTTCTTCTTCTTTCCTGCCACTCGTTCCCACACCTGTGGGGTCGAGGTGCGAACTGGGTCGCACATGTAGGTTTGGCCCTGTTTTATGGCCGGATGCCCTTCCTGACGCCAACCCTATATGGAGGGATCTAATCAATATTTCGTGTTCCCGTGGTGGTTGGCAGTTGGTTGTCTGAATTTGAAGAGGAGGGTGTTGGTACAGGCACAAACATCCAGTCCCCGTGCCAGGAGAATTAATTAGAAGCGATTAAAATCTCCGACCCGACCGGGAATCGAACCCGGGACCCTGTGAACCGAAGGCCAGTACGCTGACCATTCAGCCAACGAGTTGGACACCGGTGGTTAGTAAAATAATTGGGAGAAAACATACGAGGCGACAGGTAGACTAAATTCTTAATGATTTCTAGATAAAAAGGTCACAACGGTCGTTCGAAATTGAGGATTATAGTGGCTATCAATTAATTCGCAGACACTTTATAACATTTGTCATATTTGTCAACAAGGGGTGGCAATCTATGCCATCAGATACTGCAAAGTATTAGCATTCAACAAACTCTATATTTTATTGACCTACACAGAGAGAATTTCGAAAGTAACAAAGAAATTGTATTAGCAAAGTTATTTGCTTTAGCTGAGTCACGTATGAAGCAACTTACTCAAATCCATCAGTGAATCCTGGTGACACAATGTGTTTCCATCGACGATGCATTACACAGCTGAAGGACGCGCCATATATCTTACAGCGTATCATCCAATACATTTTGTGATCTTCTTGCGGTGTAGATGGGCAATTTTATCGCTTTGTGGTTCTATCCCCTTCAAGAAGAAGCATTAGAGAGCAATTCCTATTGGATCTATTATATGGGGGAGAGAACGAATACGGAGAAGGGGGCACCCATGGCAAATTTTTATGTAACACTAATAAAAAATACTACTAGGGAGTAAAGAAAGAATGCAATGATATTTTACTTTCTTTCTCTTCTTTCTGAAACCAATTTTTCGTTGGGGAGGGGAGGGGGGTTGCGGGGAGTGATGTGAGATATCGACTTTATATCATAAAGAAGCAGCTGAGTCTTTTGTTGCCTCCGAGGGAAGTGTATTCAGTACCATCACATATGCTTTATGTCTCCAAGATGACACAGTTATTTTCTCTGCTGTGATTACAATGGAAGGTGAGATTTGCGATTAGTAGGTGGGGCTCTCTGCATTACGCATTCAGTTTCTGCTCCCTACTCCCCTTCCATGATTCCCAAGTCGACAAGAAAATCACTTCGCTTGGGTTTACTTCAACAGGCCAACATCCCCTTGCAACGATAAGCACGATCACTTCCAGTTGTAATAAAAAGGTACATATTCTTTTCTATGGAAATACAATGCCTTATATGTGCTATAACATTTTGATTGAATGGCTGTGTCTTTCTGCATTCCTTTTTTTCCGAAAACTGCTCTCTGAAGACAAACTGCTAGCCTTCATGTCTTTTACCGTGTAATATTACAAAACTATATGTATTTTTACACAGCCTTAGAGCCATAAAGTTTAGATTCAACTTTATTCAGTATTTACAGTAGACTACATCATGCATTCTGATATAGACTACGATAAGTTTATTAGCTTCACTGATGTGCCAAAGTCGTATTCTTAGCTTTAACAAAATGAATGAAATGAAGGTGTCGTAATGTTGGTCGGGGTACATATTTTAATGGGCTAAGTGGACTGATGTATAATAGCACCTAATGAGCATGTGAGGAAATTCTCTCACTACTAATACCCTAGAATACCTCTTCCGTGACGTTCAGCCTGTTCATGACAGTTGATAGTTGAGTTGTTGAGAATGATACTAACTTTCCGGCTGAGAGAGAGAGAAAGAAACAGTAGGACAAAAGAGTATCTTCTTTATCTCCCTCCTCATTATCACCTTCAAAAGGATGCTTGTTAAAATCACAGGCTATACCCATATTCAGAAGAACTTATCGACGACTGGGAAGGAAAGAGTTAAAATTCTAAATCCGTGATTTTCAGGAGAAGATATTAAAGTTTTATCAGTTTACATCATTGCCTCTCAAAAATACATTCGTTACACATTTTTTTATGACAATTGTTGTGTACATAGTTCTTACGTCATTTATTATATCCGCAAAAGAGTTACAACTCAAAATGACCCTTTCGAACTAAGCAAATCGACTGTGATAAGAACTGAAAATCGTTAAAACTGTTTCCTGGCATGAATACATGAGATTTTTGTTGTAATATTTTCGGAAGTTGTAGAGGTCGAAATAAGATATACAATGATGGTAAAATCTCAAAAATGCATCTTTTTTGAGACGTAATCCTTTCGTTTTCAGTCATCAATATGTAGCTGCTCGCCTTCAGACTATGTAAGCTGATGACTTACTAGATATCTGTTCAATTTAATTATGTAAAATTCATTACGAAATCTTATGAACATCATAAAACAATTAATGCAGTGAACAATTAATGCAAGTCTTCGTCAGGAGAGGAGCACCTTGGGTTTCATAGCTGCCACGGTTCGAATCCCGGCCAATACATGTGGTGTTACTGAAATACTATATCGCATCCCTTTGGTTCGAATTTCATGTAAAATTGGATTCCTCATTGCTTTGATTACGATATCAATAGTCATATAAACGCGCTTGCTTGCTTTTAAAATGGTGAAACGTATATCTACAACACAATGCAGTTCTCTTGTGATTAATCACGCTGGGATGAATAGCTCAGGTGGTGGAGCGCCGGCCTTCTGAGCCCAATTTGGCAGCTTCGATCCTGGCTCAGTCCGGTGGTATATGAAAGTGCTCAAATACGTCAGCCTCGTGTCGGTAGATGTACTGGCACGTAAAATAATTCCGGCACTTCGGTGTCTTCGAAAACCATAAAAATTAGTGGGGCGTAAAACCAATATCATCGTGATTAATCATAAAATAAACATGAATCGAGACATGGGATTAGTGACCAGATACACTGACTTCAATGAGGAAATAGCAAGACATCGAAAATCAAGTAACACAGTATACTGAAAGATGAAATACTGTAAAACCTCGATTAGACGCTGTCCAAAGGAATGCATAAATACCGCGTATTAAGCGGGAAGAAACCAATCAAAATAATTACATAATTTGTATGTTTTTCATTGTAAAGGAGACTATACACTGACCGAGCGAGTTGTGGGATAGGAAAGGACTAAGAGTGGGAAGGAAGCGGCCGTAGCCTTAATTAAGGCACAGCCGCAGCATTTGCGTGGTGTGGAAATGGGAAACCATGGAAAACCATCTTCAAGGCTGTATACATTGTGGTTCGAACCCACTTTTTCCCGAATGCAAGCTCACAACAGCGCGAGCCTAACCGGGTGGCCAACTCGCTCAGTAATATTGTTAAGCTAGACAGTGGAATTCCTAATTACACAGCGAGCTGTTTCGGGTTAAAATAAGAGTTCTCATCGTTCTTTCATAAATTTCTCATTTATCCGGTACGTATAGTCGCAGACAAGCTCCAATACACTTTAAAAGATCTTAGAAACATCCAGTTAAACCACTAAGGGATGTGATGAACGTGTCATCTCCAAATATCCGAATTCCAGACGACGGTTTAAACGAGCCAGTTTGCTACCTGGACAACGAGTCTTAAAATATCCGAATTTTCAGCGGTGGTACTGTTTAAAAATACCTTGCATGTATACAATAATATTATAATACACACAATGTAATTCAAAAAGGTGGGAAAAGTTTCAGTGTTAACAGTAGCCGGGTCCTGCGTTCTTCTTCCAAAAATGATACCTGCATCTTGAGGTGTGCCTGCCGTATAGACTCACACGAGCATATACGACGGGGCGTCAGTAAACCAACGGACGCCACGAACCCGCGTGTAGTTAGGCCTAGTCCCATTTTTTAAAACGCAGCTATTACTTTGTCATATATGTACAATCCTGATTATTTACTAATTTGACTAAGGAAAAATTTACAATTTTTTTCGTCAGAATATTGCCACAGGTTACAGTCCATTTTGATGATTAAGAAATTGTTCTAAAAGCAATTTCGATGTCTCGAGCTTCCTCATATTTAGTCAAAGACCTTTTGATTATTTCGTCTAAAATAAAATGTCTTCTTTGCTCCGAGAACCTTCGAGATTCGTATCCATCCTGGCTATTTGGAAATAGGATGTTTGAGCTGCTTTTTTCAAACAAGATAGCCACTCCTTGAATCGGGGATGAGACGGTTGAACTTAGAATTTCATCCTTCAACGGTGTCGTTTTGCATGTGACAATTCTACAGTCAAGTGGCATTTGTGGATTTCCCAGCCACTGGGCGGCGAAGTATTGTCACATATCAAAATTCACCCTCATCGTAAAGAAGTATAGGCACAAAGATACTAAACATGAACATTGTTTAAATACCCTGTCACCTGTGCAGCTACTTACACTTCTCGGATATTTTGAGTTTCATTAGCTTATTTATTTCAGCTATATATTTTTGCGGATATTTTTATACCTCTTTCTGTCAATTTCATGTTCGGATATTTTAAGACTGCGCCGTGATGTAAAGCTTTTTCTTACTTCCTTTTCCATGATTTCTACATTGGAATGTAACAACTTTCTAAGACATCCTAAACTGGTCTCTCCTCACCTCTACAGTATCAGTTCATTTGTGTGTTCTGTACACACTGCAGACTCCCCGTGGCGAGATTAAGATAAGTTGATTGCGAGGTCTGAATATCAATACACTCCACTTACCCTTCAGCTTCAGGTGAAGTTTACAGTTTATTACTTGTCTTACGAAACTATCATCCGAACTTTTCTAAGAAAATGAATATTCACCGTCTGTTTTCAGTCATTCGACCGGGTCCGGAATGGAATCAATGAAGTCCCAAACTAGCGGCGAGGATAGGAAATGTGCCGGCTGTGAAGCCTGTCGAACTCCTCTGGGGCAATGATAAATGGCTGACAGATGAAATGAAATGTTAATGGGAAGTGTTGCTGGAATGAAAAATGACAGGGAAAACCGGGGTACCCGGAGAAAAACCTGTCCCACCTCCGCTTTGTCCAGCACAAATCTCACATGGAGTTTTTTTTGCTATTGGCTTTACGTCGCATCGACACAGATAGGTCTTATGGCGACGATCGGATAGGAAAGGGCTAGAACTTGGAAGGACGCGGCCGTGGCCTTAATTAAGGTACTGCCCCAGCATTTGCCTGATGTGAAAATGGTAAACCACGGAAAACCATCTTCAGAGCTGCAGACAGTAGGGTTCGAACCCACTATCTCCCGGATACTGGCCGCACTTCAGCGACTGCAGGTATCGAGCTCGGTCTCAACATGGAGTGACCGGGATTTGAACCGCGGTATCCAGCGGTGAGTAACCGGCGCGCTGCCGCCTGAGCCACGGAGGCTCGCACACTTTTCTAAGAATTAACCGAAAAATATTCCCTGGAAGAAGAGCGCCTAGAACTGGAGTGAAGCGCGCTATAACGGGGTATTTAATAATGGCTTACCATAGGAAATATCGAAGGACCGGAGAAAAATACGTATTACCCGGGATAGCGTACAAACGGGAATGTCTTATCGAAGTTTTACTGTATTAGACTTTAAATCGACGTATCTGTTCGTAAATATACGAACGCACTTGTGCACGAAGTGCGTGGTAGTGAGTCACTCATGTTATCGTATGACTAGCTCATGTCTAATGGGACAAAAGACATTATGCGTGGTATATGCCGCGGAGACAGACAACCGATATACAGAGCGAAGGAAATGAGGCGTGCGGGCTTGCAGGGAGGGAGACACGAGCAGAGAGGGACGGGAATTATGCAGAGAAATGGGAACTATGACTGATGTGGCGAACAATTCGTGCATGAAATATGCCAAGAAGGAATTCTGCTCAGATACAATCAAACAAAAATAATACAGTCCAGCTGAAACCGAATAAATTGAGGTCGAATATACAATGCAAATGGTTAAATTAAACCATTCTAAAGAGAATAAACGCCATTTCGTAGTGAACCATGAGTTCACAAATTTAAAACAGGAGGAGAAATAGTTTCAAACATACTCCAAACGTAATCAATGATTATAGTTTGCTGTGTTGATATATGCGGTAGAGACCGTATAGATATATAATGATACAAAAACATGCGCAGAAATTGACGTAGCGCATAATGGGGTCGAAGTACAATAATTCTTAATAGGAACGTAGAGTCCAGGACGAAACCCTAAGTCAGGACAAGCCTGGAAATGTCACGAACGACTGAATGGACAATATATTTATTAATTTAAATATTTGTTTTTTCCAAACGTTTTGTATTCCTAAACAATGCAGGACAGTCGTTTGCGCATAGTGAAGTTGGACACCGAACACTGAATGCTATTAATTAAGTGTGGCAGGAAGCTTGCATTCTAGTGATCGTAGGTTCGAACACTGCTGTCAGTAAACCTGACGATTATTTTCCTCCGTTTCCCAGGGAAAAACTGGGCATGTACTTCGAATAAGATTACGGCAGCTTCCTTCCGATATGCAGAGCGAAGGAAATTAGGCACGAGGGCTTGCAGGGAGGGCCAAATCATTTCCATCCAACAGTCACCGAAAATCTGCCAAGAGCGAGGCTGAGTAGCTCAGGCGGTATAGCGTTGGCTTTCTGAGCCTAATTTGGCGGATTTGATCCTAGCTCAATGCAGTGTCGGTGTATTTACTGGCACGTAAAGTAAATAATTTTAAACTACAAGGATAAGCCCTGCGAGATGCTACGACTTAATATTGGGCTGAACATTACATTCATATTTTAACGTTACTTCACATTTCAACCGACAGTTGCATATGCAGTTCTCAATCATAAGCAGAGAATAATAGTTGGCCATAAGATCTCCTAGAGACGTAAGCTAGTGTTTTCTAAACTAGGACACTGATTTTAATGTGAATGCACAAACACACACACAGAAGTGCAGTAATTGAGTTAGGAGTCTTGGGTGGGGTTAGTGTGAAGGTGTCAATTGGGAGGTGTGGTGTGTTTTACCTTTGTAATCCTTCGGCCACACCCAGTCGGAGAGTGGGCAAGGGTGGGAACCTCATATGCCACGAGCAGCAAAGAGGGAGCTGGCGAGGGGGCGACTCAGCACAACATAAGAACAACTCAATCAATTCTTTAATTAGCTGAGCTACAAGCACACTGTACTGTATCTCCGATAATAAATGTCTTAACTGTCTTTTCGCAAATTAGTGAACATTGCCGTACTATGTACTTTAATAATGCTGTTTTGGTTTGCATCACTTTATTTTATTCATCAATTCAGTGTAAAGTAGGTGTTATCGTTAGTAGAAACGTTTTAACTGTGCGTGACAAGAAAAAGGACGGGAGAAAATATATCACGCCTTAGGATGGGTATCTACCAGACCATTTCCTGATTTGTAATAATAATAATAATAATAATAATAATAATAATAATAATAATAATAATTTCGTGTAGCTATTTCTAGCCGAGTGCAGCCCTTGTAAGGCAGACCCTCCGATTGGGGTGGGCGGCATCTGCCACATGTAGGCAACTGCGTGTCATTGTGGTGGAGGATAGTGTTATGTGTGGTGTGTGAGTTGCAGGGATGTTGGAGACAGCACAAACACACAGCCCCCGAGCCACTGGAATTAACCAATGAAGGTTAAAATCCCCGACCCGGCCGGAAATCGAACCCTGGACCCTCTAAACCGAAGGCCAGTACGCTGACCATTCAGCCAACGAGTCTGACGTTCTACTAGATGACAGTGAGCCACCAGCCGGGCGATCTATGGCTAAGTGTTATAATTAATTTTACCGGGTTAACACCAAATGTGTCACCAGAGTTCTATTACATGTCCACATCGTACGATATGGAGTGTCGAATGAAGTTCTTTTTCGGTCTTCAAAAATCTGACTACCTCTACCAGTTTTGTACCAGGAATCAAAAGAACTTCCTTTCATTTACCAGATTTGCCGTGTGCGAAATATGATTAATGCTGCCGTCTGGGAAGGCGAAATGTGATGATAATTATGATGATTGTACAATAACAAAAAACAAAACCCCTAGACACTACAGCACAGGCCTTGGCCTACCAAACAACCACTGCTCAACCCAATAATAATTACGTGGCGTCTTTTCAATTCCTATAGACTTTTAGAGACGCTGGGATGTCAGAATGTTGTACCGTGGAGTTCATTAACGCGCTGATAACGGAATTGTCGCACTTAAACATCTTCAATTGCCGCCGCCCTCCACTGAAATCGAAACTGCTATATTGGGAACAGAAGGACAGCGATAAACAGGACCGATGGTAATTCTTGCTCCGAGGGGCGTAACTTCGAAGTCATCGGTCTCTAACGATACAGAATGAATTCTACTGTAGAATGGATTCAAGAGCCTGAGATTTTCAATTCCTTTATGGTGTAACCTGCAAAGTGTATTAATGGACAAACCAGTTTCAAGACTTCACAGAATTCCCTCGGTAGTGAACCCCTGACCTCATTCATCAGAATCGAACTCAACTAACCACTCTGACAACGACAAAAAAAATACAAACTTTTATAACATTAATAGAGCCAAGAATATTTCAGAGCTAACCGCAAGTGGCGTAGTTGGTCAGACGCTGGCCTTCAGTTATCAAGATCGTGGATTTCTTCCAGATTGAGTGGCTGGTGGCTGAGGGTCTTTAAATGCTACAACTTCGTGCCACTCTCTTCCCGTATATAATTCCTGCAGGACAGAATTTCGTCTCTTAAGATCTATTCAAATTTAGGGGACGTTACAGGTAGTGTTACTATTATTATTGTTCAATGCAAATGAACATGTACATATCTGAAGAAGGTTGTATATTGATTCTTCTGTTATACTAAAGAGGTCGACCGCCTGAAACGAGAAGTGATACCGTACCACTGCAAATATACGAATCTGTTGTCCTTTTACTCAGAAAGTTCTTCAAGGATCATCACGGATCATTTGAGAATACCACTTCCACATCCAGAGAAATATCCGAATACTATTCTCTTCGTGAATCACACTGTAACATTACGTGAGACGCTCGTGAATCTAATTGCCATTACAGACTTTAAATTATCTCCATTATACAAGATGTGTACATTCAGTTTAATGCACATCCTAAATTGAGTCAATCACACCTGGAAGTAAGGTGAGGTGAACAGACTACTGGGGGAGTGAGATACAGAAGGGTTCCGTCGCGGCGCCCCCCGCGTCTAGTCTTCATGTTTTGATCGGCCTCACGTCACCACCAGCTGACAGACTGCGAGGGTTGCAGGAAGACTGCCTGCCAGGAGTAATAAGGGGCAAGGTTAGGCCACCCAGCTGCACAACGAAACACTGACACGAGAAGATCGATCCAATAGTGACCACTAAAAGTAATGCTGTGGATTTCATCTCCCTTTGTTATTCGATGTCTTTGCATAAAAGTACAGTATCATGCCGACGGTAGGCACTTTTAATAATAGGCTCAAGTTGAGCCGAGACAGAATGTAACGCTTTAGGTGGAATGTAATAGGCCTACATCGGTACGTCCATACATGTACAGTAAAATTTCACGATACAACCAAAATTATATTATAATGATAAGGAATATTATACTGATGAATTATAATACTTGCAATAATTGCTTAAAATTTTCTTCACGCAGGTGCGGGTAGTGGACACCCAATATTAAATTCAGGCATGTAATAGAAACTCTGTTGTTTAAAAGCATATTTTACTTGATACAGTTTGTGTTTGAAGTGTGTGGTGTGTGAACCTCCCGTTGATTTCCAACACCCGCAAAGCAGAGGGCGCTCCTGTGAAGTCAAAAGCGTGTACACATAAGTAAATCAAGCAGCCACCCCCGAATAACAAACACTTCACTGCTATTCTGCCTTTATCTTAAATCAACCCTCACAAGGTTCTCTTTTTTATTCCATTCTCTTTATCCCCGCTCTCCTTCACTTTTCTAAATATTCGAAATTCAAAAAGCTTTCCGCTGCACGGTGGTAGAGGCGGAAGTGACATCATGTTTTGCGCCTAGAGGGCTACACGGCGCGTGGCGTGTGCGACCCAGGAGGTGATGGCGGAAAGGGGGAGTGAATGAAAGGGTAAGGGAAGGAGAGAAAAAAAGAGTGGGATTGAAATAGAACCAAGCTACAGCTTATTTTATTTCAGTCTTCTAGACAATTTGTTTTTGAAGAACATTAATCATAAAATAGGGGAAGGGTGGCGATCATCAGGAAGATGATAACATGGAGAAGCTTGTGAATGTGTGTGAAATCACTACTGGGGCGGTGATTAAATACAAAGAAAGGGTGAGAGAAGATTAGGGTGTCACATTCGACGGTAATGAGATTACATTTTTCGCATCGGTTAAGTCTGACAGAGAAAATATATTATTACGTGCCAAAAATATCCTCACAAGCTTGTAGTAATATTTCAAGAGGCCCATAACCATCTGGGACTAAGGCAATTCAGTACTCCGCAGACCAGACAAAGCAAACTGAGCATAAGTAGGAATAGGCACGGACGTGACCAGTCTGTTCTGCCGTACTTATTTTGATAGGAGCTACCACACAAAACAATGAAATGTGGAACAAGAAGGTCGTGTGTCGCGAGAGCTACACTTAAATCAAAAGTATTTCCTTCAATAAAAAAAAAAAAAACAAATATTCAAAGAGTTGTGCAGTGACAACAATCGAAACCAAAGAAGTTAAATCATAATACATGCATGCGAAAAGTTAGTTTCATTTTTTAAATACTTAATTTGTATGTATTCGTTTTACTAGGTCCATTGGCTAATCTGCATTTACTTACGTTTCTTATTTACTCACTCATAATTATTTTAAGGGGAAATTATTTACATAATTTTGTTATAACATTGTTTCCGTAAGCCCATTACTTGAAATCCATTTAAACCCTAAATGTGAACGAACGTTTATTAATTTTACATATAATGTTAACCGAACATAAGAACTTCCACATATGCTGTATGTATCCCGAAGTTATAGAAAAACGTATATGGGTACAGCACATTGACCCAGGGCAAATATGGCACCAGTAACATTTGTCGCGCCTGCCATGCTTGCCGCAACTCTCACATAGTGGCCAGAGTCCTTCACAGGCCTGCCAAATTTGTAGAAAATTGTTTCACTAACGGGTTATATTTCAAATCGGAGCGAATCTTTAGGCAACACCTAGTTCTGTTCAATACACAAAAAGTAGTATGATGCGTTTAATAATTTAGAAATAAACGGAATTTAGTGAAATTCCAAAAGACTCCTCTCTCCTTGCCCTCCCTCTCTCTCTATCAATTAATTGTAACGTCATCTGTTCAAAAACTGAACAACATATTCAACCAGCTACGTTATAGACATACACAGACCGTACGACTAAGAATATTCAAACTCATTGATAGTCAGAGCATGTCGACTGTAGAACACTATGAACCTTTATCTGCTGCTTTGTACAAAGAGAGAGGTTACCTTTCGTCTTTAAATTTCTTACTTCATAAGGTTTATTTATATGTAATTACCAGTCTAAACGCCAATTTAATATTGGACGACGACTGTAAACGGCTTCTTAGACTTACTGCAATCAAGTTTAAATAAATTCTTCCTCCCATCTTAAAACGCCAACAGAAGATATTTGCTCTGCTGAAATTCATGTTAAAAAATTATCACCACCACTACCAAAACACCAAAACTAAAAATAAAAGCTCATCAGTCAGATAAAACATCTTAGTCAGTCTTACTAATAAACTTCCCTGAAAATTAGACCAACAATTTATTTTGAAAAGCACGGATAAGGAATGGGTCAAAATTCACACCGAACCAGACTAGAATGGGCTTTCCACTTTCATCTCTAGTTAAATTCAGGTGTAGTACTCAAAATCTAAACCCCAACCCCATGGCACTACAGCTCTTGAAGGGCCTTGGCCTACCAAGCGACCGCTGCTCAGCCTGAAAGCCTGTAGATTACGAGGTGTCGTGTGGTCAGCACGACGAATTCTCTCGGCCGTTATTCTTGGCTTTCTAGACCGGGGAACAATGATTATATGAGCACTGATTATAAGATTTACTTCAGAAATAGCCTCTAAAACTTAGTAACACTAACTATAACCAGGTCCTGAACTGTTATCTTAATTTGCGAGGTGATAGCCAAGTGGTCCACTTTCATGGGACTGTGTTTGGTCCTCACTGAGGTCAGCAATAATAACACGTAACCCTCCTAGTAATAATCACCCGCACAAGGTCACCTCTGTTGTAGGGAGAAGGAAGCAAGCAAGGAAGAAGGGGGTTATGTTTGACCCCCATGTTGATGATGAAGTCTGCGTGCAGACCGTGTGCACCCCATAAACTGCGCGACAGCTGCAAGCGGCAGCTAAGGGTCGAGCACTTATTACAACCCTCCAAGAACCATGTGCCGCGCCAGAAGGATTGAATATAAGTCTGTTGCTGTTGTAATCCGATACCCCAGATTAATTAACGCCTGATGTATTGTAACAGCCGCGCACGTGGTAATAGAGGCCACAGCCATATTTCAACATCCCGGATCGCAGTCATTCTCGAATTTGTTTCACACATAATTCCCAGAGGTTATTTACCACTGACAATTCAAACTACTTGAGGAATTTCATCCTCTCACTTCCCTAAAGGTGTGCCATTCGACCTTGTAAATTGAATATAAAGACCCTTGTGTTTTCAGAACAGGTTATTAAAATATGCACAGAATTAACTTCCAAAGTTAACTACGAAAGTTTAAAAAACGTCCCAGCACGCGCTTAACAACTAGTGACTTACAATATCAACTGGCCATAGAAAATCTATGGCAGCCTTCTGAAGTGATAGAGTATAAATATAGGTATAAATTAATTGAATGTAATGATTATTAGGGGCTACCGAGCAGAGGCGGTAATGGCGTGCTCGGTTCATCCCGAAAGGAGGTTCGATTCCCGATCAGGATGTCGACACATTTAAGAAACGAGATTTCCACTTCTGAAGTGGCACATGGTCCTGAGTTTCACTCAGCCTGCACCAAAAATGAGTACTAGGTTAATTCCTGGGAGCAAAGGTGGCCGGACACAGAGCTAAACACTATCACACTTAGTTACGAGTTTACGAAAAGTGGAAGCCTTTGCCTTCCAATTCTTCAAGAGCCTTCAAGACCTGTAAGGAGATCGCTTTGCTTTTTTCTTTAATTTGGTAATTGGTAGGTTTCTTAAATTCCAGAAAATCTAGTGGCGTATGGAAATCAAATAAAAAAAGCATTAAAACAGGGATCGATCTCACAATCATGGATGCAGGAGATACAATTAATTCATTACTAAGCTGAATCTAAATACTGCCATTGCTAAATACGGTCATTTACAGGTCACCATTAACAGACTTTCTGGTTCAAAATCATTTAAAAGTAATAGCTATTTAAATTACAAGAACCAAAAGTGTGACTTTTCCGTATGAGCTGCAACGTGAATTTCGAAACGAACACATGAAACACTTTGGCCCATGCACCGTTCTGTGCGATATTTCATGGCATAGGCCTACGATGTTTAGTTACCTTTTATATAAATACACTCGAACATCGATATTTCGAAGTGCTTGCGGAGGGCTGAGAATGCTTAGAGTTATCGACATTTTGAGCAATATGCATACTATTTCATCTCCAAAAAAAAAGTATCAACTGCACCGTTATCTACTTCCCAATATATGTCAGCATTGCTTTTTTTTCTACTTCTACATTTTTATAATATTTAATATCGTATTTAGAGTGCGTGTACTGAGCGAATTACCCATATGGTTGAATTCGGGATATGCTGTGTTTGAATCCCACCGTCGGCAACCCTGAGATGGTTACCCGTAGTTTTCTATTTTCTCACCCGGCACCCGGTCGCGGTCGCTTCCTTCCTTATCATACATTTTTATTCTCCGATCGTCGACATAAGATCTGTCTATGTTGGTGTGACATAAAGCCAAACGAAATGTCCTTCGATATATAGAAGTTGACTGTAGTATTAAGATAGACACTTATACTCAATTCAGCGCCCACCATTCAAACAGCCGATGCTATCCATGAAGGAATCGACATCACTCAATTACCAGTCCATAGATGAACTGACTCACTCGCATGATGCAATGAAGCCTTCTGGCAAAACGCATGTTTCACAAGCACTGAAGGAGGTTTCTGATGTTATGTTTTCATGTTGGTAGACGTTGAGTGCCCGAAGTAATTACAGTATCGTAGCATTCCACTTCCTACATCATTTTGACATACTATGGAATAATAGTTACTTACGCAACAACCAAGGAAAGAATACATTACGAGTGAGACTTCGAAACGAGTAACTTAAACTTATCTGTTTAGTGGCTGTCGCGTACAATATTGTGTTTCATACCGTGATGAATTTACTTATTTTAAAAATTTAATTATAAGAAATTTTGGTAGCCTCCGGGGCTTAGGCGGCAGCGCGCCGGCATCTCACCGCCGGGTACCGTGGTTCAAATCCCGGTCGCTCCATGTGAGATTTGTGCTGGACAAAGCGGAGGCGGGACAGGGTTTTCTCCGGGTACTCTGGTTTTCCCTGTCATCTTTCATTCCAGCATCAGATCATTTCATTTCATCTGTCAGTCATTAATCACTGTCCCAGAGGAGTGCGACAGGCTTCGGCAGCCGGCACATTTCCTATCCTCGCCGCTAGATGGGGCTTCATTCATCCCATTCTTGACCCAACCGAATGACTGGAAACAGGCTGTGGATTTTCATTTTGATTATAAGTAACTTTGATTCGTCGTGACGCAAATTGCCCATGTTTGATCCTTGCATGTGTGTTTTCTTGTTTTATTGTTCGTGTCTTGCTAAGAAACGTATAAGGGATGTGTACATGGGGTTACTTTGGAAAAGAAAACTGTAAAAATGTAATGTTATTTGAAGCAGCGAATAGTCCACTAAGTTACCAGATTCATAATCATGATCCTCAGGTCATGGATTAATGAAGGTAATATGAACTTTAACATATACTGTGATATATGCGATATATTTAACTGTTAGTCGGTATTGTGATAGCGCCAGATTACTTGAGGTGGGAATGGAGAGACGTCTTTCTTTTGTGTAGACGCGCTCGTTGATTGCAGCCGCTTAAGTGCTGCCAGTATCCAGTATTCGTGAAATAGTGGGTTCGAACTCCAATGTCGGCAGCCCTGAAGATGGTTTTCCGTGGTTTCCCATCTTCACACCAGGCAAATGCTAGGGCTGTACCTTAATTAAGGCCACGACCGCTTCATTCCCACTCCTAGCCTTTCCCTGTCCCATCGTCACCATAAGACCTATCTGTGTCGGTGTGCCGTAAAGCAATTTGCTTTTGTGTAGATGGCACGAAATCACAGTGCTGCAATCAGGCAGAGAAAAAGTTCAACAATTTTCGTATTGTTCGATTCATGATGCCTCTGACTATCCGTATTTACATTACTGCTGAAGCGGAGTTCAACCAATCGATATGATTTCTAATAAAGCAGTGAACCGGGCGAGTTAGCCGTGCGGTCAGGATCACACGGCTGTGAGCTTTCATCCGGGAGACAGTGGGTGGGTTTTCCGTGGTTTCCCATCTTCACACCAGGCAAATGCTAGATCTGTACCTTAATTAAGGCCACGGCCGCTTCCTGCCCACTCCTAGCCCTTTCCTATCGCTTCGTCGCCATAAGACCTATCTGTGACAGTGCGACGTAAAGCAAATAGCCAATAATAATAATAATAATAATAATAATAATAATAATAATAATAATAATAATAATAATAATAATAATAATAATAAAGCAGTGCAGGGAATAATTATGGTACAGTAAACTGTCATTTTCTGTATTTTTTAGTATGGGTAGAAGGCAATTAAGTCATAGGACGAAATAAAGTGCATGTAACAACTCTGCTTTGGAAAGTTACACATTGACGATACACTTCTATTCAGTTAACGATTTGTTAATCTCATATTGGAAGGTGAAATTCACATCACAGAGAACCTATTCAGTTCTCACTAATAAAGAAGAAAATACTACTGTTCTGCCAAAAGTTCTACGTAGATTACCCAAAGGACACATCTTCTCATCAATCACGTTGGTGGAACAATCTTTGCGTGTTTTCTGATAATTAAGCCATCTGTACCCAGGGTGTAACACACCTTCAGAAAGTATTAGTTAAGGTAGGGGAGGGTACACACAGTGGTAAGAGGCGCTGTGGTAATTGGTCACAGAGAGGTAGTGGACAGAAGAAGAGGGTAAGGTCATATCCAATCATACTTTTGGTGGCGAAAACACGTGCCGAGCAAATTGGCTTGAGACCCCAAATGTCAAACATTCTCTCTCTCTACCACCAACACTCACAATTCTTTTGGCTCTTTCTCCACCCCCTACCCTCACACGCACGAGGAGCAAGTGCCGTGCATAGGAATCACCAGCAAGTAGCCAATAATGGCTGCTAGTTTCCTGCCCGCCACCCTGCTCTCGGCAGCTACAATTTCCTCAGATTTCTGGAAATTGTTGTTACGGTCCGAACAATGCCTAGTAGATGTTTGGAATCCTAAATAGGTTCAGCAGCCCCTGGGGAGGGAGGGCGAATGGGGATGAAATAGATCAAATGTCCCTAGTTTTCAATACAACATAATTATGTCAATCACTAGTGAAAGGACTCTTTAAACAAACAAACAAACAAACAAACAAACAACATTTAAAGAGTATCAAGGTACTGAAATAACGTTAACGATGAGAAAGATATTAAACCTAAACGTTAAACTCTTGTAACGTTATTTAACATATAGAATGGAAGAAGCAGGAAGAACTGCAGAACAATGTAATATCACAGGAATATGCGAAGAGAAATATAATGTAGGCGAAAATATTGAAGGTGCGGGTGCGTGTAGCTATGAGTACGGATATACATATCGAGGAATCCAAGATTCTGAGACTTAGTTTAAGCCTAGGAAATACATCAAAAGTCTAAATTTGTCCATTAAAGATACGCCGAAGAAGTATTTATGGTATAGGGTCAACATGTTGTTATATATCTTTTCACGAGAGTTTAATCGTGATATAAACAAATAGGCGGAGCACGTTGCCTTTGCACGTGGACCTAGACGAAGTTGATTGGAGAAGCAACCGTCGCACTAAACTCGACTGTATGAGAGCTCGAGGAATAGTAGTACATGGCATTAATTTTATTTTAGTTTATTACATTTAGAGAGTTTGGAAGAGCACGTAATCAAATTAAAATATGGTTGTCATACATACCGGTATATGTATATATGTTTAAAAAAATATAAAATAGCGATTAAATAACGAGAAATGAAGGCACAAGGCGTGGTGTAATACAGGAAGTCTTCTCGTAGTGGGGGAAAGTCCCAAACTGTACAGCGTGGAGATAAGGTGTTGCTTCTTGCAGCAACAGTCATCAGTATTCATACGTTTACATCAGGAATAAACTGTCGTGAAAAGACATAGTGCTTTGGTCATTAGTCCACAGACAGGTTAGGTGCCGCTCTCCATGCCATCCTCTCCTGTGCTAAACTTTTCACTTTTACGTAATTACTGCGTCCTAAACCTATTCTAAACTGTTTGTCATATTTCTGCCTTGGTCTACTCCTATCGTTCCTACTATCTACACTCCCGTCAAAAATTAACTGACCAAGTCTTAGGTGTGTCTTCTTCTGGTCAAATTTCACAAAATCGTTTTCTCTTTTCACCAATTCGATTCAATCTTCCTTCATTCGTAATTCGATCTACCCATCTCACCTTCAGCATCCTTCTGTACCACCGCATTTCAGAAGTTTCTATTCCCTTTCTTTCTGAGCTAGTCACTGCCCATGTTTCACTTCCACACAATATCATGTATGCAATGTGTTAATTATGGCGAAGGACAGCTGTTGATTGATTGAAGTTCTTGATATCCTTATGCCAGGACTGGTCTTGGAGGTATAAACGAAATAATCGTAGCAATCGAGCGTCTAAACAACAGAAAAGAAATTAAAATCAAGGACATCAAAAGAAATAAAGTGTGTAGTGGCGTAAGAAAAGGAATAACGAACATCATAATAACGAGAATGGAAGCGGCAGACTAAAGTAATTGATTTGAACGAGTCACTGCATCGAAGGGAATTCGATTGGTGCAGTGAATAAAACCACCCTTGAAGCAGGCAGGCAAAGAAGCAAGAATCTCGGGCGGTTGACTAACGTGAGTGTTGGTGGTGTTGTAGTAGTAGTTGTTGTGTATTTATGGCCCGTGTCGGAGCGGACGGCTGTCTAACTCGCTGAGATGGTCTTCCTCTGAACATCCTTCTCCAGAGCACTCGACCATTTTATGGACGAAGAGAAGATCAGTAAAGAAAGGCTGGTTGTCATGACGACCGAACTGTCCACTCACTTGCAATGTTCCAACATTTATGCCGTTCTTCTTTTACCGATCAGAATGGGACGATTTGAATGAGCGGAATGATCAGTGACAAGTTAAGGCTTCTTGAACTGAGGAAGTTGATGGCACACGGACATGACGGAATTCAAGAAGTGAAGAAAAGTAGATGCAGCGATAGAGACGGGTTTTTTAATAGAAAAAAAAAATAGCTCGCTGATAATTAAACAATATCACTATTACCCTACATTCGATCAGAGCTCAGATATTATCGAATACTTGCGATAAATAAACAACCCGGTCTCATTAACCATTTTACATAGAGGGACAATTTTCTTCAAGTTTAGTACCGGGAATGAAAATTCAGTACAACTGAATATCACTCTCTCTCATTTTAAAATTAAAGCCTTAATATGTCGAACTACACAAATCTGATCAGAAAACATTGGAATGTGTTACTCGTAAGTATATGTAATTTTAATGGCTTTGGTCTAACCCCGATATCTCGAATAATAAT
Source organism: Anabrus simplex (assembly GCF_040414725.1). NCBI lineage: Eukaryota > Metazoa > Arthropoda > Insecta > Orthoptera > Tettigoniidae > Anabrus > Anabrus simplex. Next base: position 476,465,247 of record NC_090265.1, on the reverse strand, counting down.
GTTATTGGCTTTACGTCCAGCTAACTACTTATTTTACGGTTTTCTGAGAGGCCGAGGTGCCGGAATACCCGCAGGAGTTCTTTTACGTACCGTTATCTCTAGAGTCATGGATTTTACTGCGCGGTCTTCATATTGTCCTAATCATCTAAGCGTGTTAATTTACTGTCCTCTACCAACAAAGACAATATTCCATATCTGCAAGTGTCTATAAACATTGTGAACTATGAAGTCAATTTAAAAAATAATGTATTACAGACCATAAGAAACAAAAACATTTTTCTGTTGGGTATATTGATGATCAAGTGTTCATGTTAATAAAGAGGCTGTCCGATGACCTGTTACTGTTCCAGCAGAAATGTACTGGAAAAGCTGACCAGTTACCGTCGGAGTGAAAGCAGAAAAGCAACTGGAAAAATACCACATTAGAAAATATAACGTAAGTCGTCGAGGTTCGGGATGGTACCCTTGCACATCGATATTCTGATCCATACAACTTGGAATACCATTCACTACCGAGCGAATTGGCTGTGCGGTGAGAGTCACGCAGCTGTGAGCTTGCATTCGGGAGATAGTGGGTTCGAAACTCAACTTCGGTAGCCCTGAAGATGGATTTCAGATGTTTTCCATTTTAACACCAAGCAAATGCGGGGACTGTACCTTAATTGAGATCTGGCTGTGTCGGTGCGACGTAAATAAACTTGTAAAAAAAAAGTTTTCTCTTGCTTTTGCGATGCTCTTCTATTCCACTGACCGAAATTGCTATCGATATCTCTCGTTCTTTTCCCAGCTCGATGGTATTACATTAGCAAGGCGTGGGGGAAACTTATACTTTTGCCCTTTCATTTGCGAACAATATACAATGGATAGGAAATATTTTATTTCCATTTGAATGTTGTGGTGTGCTAATTACCTCACCGAGCGAGTGGCTGTGCGGTTTGGGTCTTGCAGCTGTCAAGCTTGCATTCAGGAAGGATTGGGTTCGAACCACACAGTACGCAGCCCTGAAGATGGTTTTCTGTGCTTTCCCATTTTAACACCAAGAACATTCTGGGGCTGCATCTAAATCAAGGCCACGGTCGCTTTCTTCCTCATCCTAGCCCTTTCCTGTCCCATCGTCGCCATGAAACCTATCTGACTGGGCGAGTTGGCCGTGAAGTTAGAGGTGCGCGGTTGTGAGCTTGCATCCAGGAGATAGTGGCTTCGAATCCCATTGTCGGCAGCCCTGAAGGTGGTTTTCCGTGGTTTCCCATTTTCACACCAGGCAAATGCTGGGGCTGTACCTTAATTAAGGCCACGACCGCTTCCTTCCTTCTCCTAGGCCTTTGCTATCCCATCGTCGCCATAAGACCTAGCTGTGTTGGAGGGACGTAAAGCCACTAGCAAAAAAAAAAAAAAAAAAAAAAAAAGAAAAACTATCTGTATTTTTACACCAGGCAAATGCTGGGGCTGTAACTTAATTAAGGCCACGGCCGCTTCCTTCCCACTCCTAGCCCTTTCCTGTCCCATCGTCGCTGTAAGACCTATCTGTGTCGGTGCGACGTAAAACAACTAGCAAAAAAAAAAAAAAAAAAAAAAAAAAAACTATCTGTGTGGAGTCATGCAAAAGTTAACTGTAACTGCTAACTATACATCTACTGTTCGGCTCCATGGCTAAATGGTTAGCGTGCTGACCTTTGGTCACACGGGTCCCGGGTTCGATTCCCTGCAGGGTCGGGAATTTCAACCATCTTTGATTAATTTCGCAGGCACTGGGGCTGGGTGTATGTGTAGTCTTCATCATGATCATCATCATTACGACGCGCAGGTCGCGTACGGGAGTCAAGTCAAAAGACCTGCAACTGGCGAGCCGAAATTGTTTTCGGACACTCCCGGCACTAAAAGCCATACGCCATTTCATTTTACATATCTACTTTGTCCCATGAAACAGCACTGCTAAACACTATAAAACGATGTTTGGAACATTTTTGCCCTTTTGACACAATATAGTGTATTTAAAATGCTGTTACTTCTGAAAGTAAAAGTAGTATTAAAGTAGTATTAAACACTGAATTTTAATTACGTTGTAGAGACTGTAGAAAGAAATTCAGTTCCTGTGACCGAATAATTACATGACATTAAAAACGCTAGAGAAATAATTGTTACATTTATAAAACCATTAGCAACAGAAGAAGTGATAAATATATGTAACACGTGTGAGGCTGAAGTAGTAGGGATTTTATTACTTTCCCTACCCTTTGCCAGCAATTCCAGGAGAATAAATCACGAAAACGGAACAACTAAAGCATTGACTTACATCCTTACCACACTCAGCAGCGGAAACTAAATGCCGTTTTCTGATGATGTATTGCTGCATGTTGGAAGTGTTATAATTATTGTGATTTTGCCTTGTTTACACGTGAAGAGAAGGAGTAGGGAGTTAGCATGTATCCGGTGAGGGGATGATAATTATTTCTCGCGTTGCGCTTGAATAAGCAAAAACGACCGAGCCCGTGCCTCTATTTGATCGAGGAATGGACTCTCAAAGAGGCTCAGGTCCACCTGATAATATGCATAGTCGTAGTTTGCTTGCTGGTAACTTGTGTAGGTGTAATATCCACCTGATAACTTACGTTGGTTAGTATCCGCCAGGTAACATGTCTGACTGTAGTATCCATCAGATAATTTCTGTGAATGTGACGGGGCACAAGTTGAAAAACTATCCTTCTTCGGGCTACTTTTGAAATAACTTTCTGTTTCCTATTCCGATACCTTTCTCACGACAACCGCTACTTGCCCCACTCGGGTGCTAACAGTCAACAAATACACCAGTACACACCAGTAGATATAGAACACATATAAAGTCCGTACAGTATCTAAATTGAAAATTAATATTAAATTACCATTTTTCTCTGAAAAACATCAAGATATAAATATGGAATAGAATCAAAATAACTGGCGAGAATATCCCCCACGAACACTCCATGACGAGTCAATCCGTCCTCTCCGTTATATTCAAGGGTATTTTAATTTTCCTAACAAGTAGGCTAAAATAAAAATGCAAACAGAACAAAGTACAATGTCTGTTACAGGTATCACTGGAACTCCTTTTTCAACTAACGTAAAACCCACCTCATCCTCCCCTACCGAGCTCGATAGATGCAGTCGCTTAAGTGCAGCCAGTATCCAGTAATCGGGTGATAGTGGGTTCGAACCCCACTGTCGGCAGCCCTGAAGATGGTTTTCCGTGGTTTCCCATTTTCACACCAGGCAAATGCTGGGGCTGTACCTTAATTAAGGCCACCGCCGTTTCCTTCCCATTCCTAGGCCGTTCCAATCCCATCGTCGCCATAAAACCTATCTGCGTTGGTGCGACGTAAAGCAAATAGCATCCTCCCCTACTCGATTCTCTCTCTGCCACATGTCGTTACGTTTGTACACAGAAGGGAATGGCGCAATGATGATACGTCATTACACGGAGAGAAGCTGGAATGGAAGGGAAAATAAAACATGGGAAGGGGTATTTGGGAGTCGTATAAGAGGCTATTTTTCCACTTTTTCGGACTATTAGGCTACTTAAACTGCCCAGTATCAACTCGTGACCACTTATGTGCACCATCATTATAAACACTTCCCATTTTGTTCAACACATACACATACTTACGCATAGAATCACGCAGGCGTAGTAATGGCCCAATCATCATGCAGTAGTCGTTAAAACAACACACACACAGAGCCACTCCGAGTGGCGTGGGACAAATCACATAGAAACTAGCCGCTACTGCTGAATCCTGTACTCTACTGGACATTGTAGTAGAGGGTCATTCATTTCTGTCCCGTCACTTGCAAAGGCTTTTCCCAAGTTCCCGATATTGTAGGCCCGGGCAGACGCGAATGAGAGGAACCCCTCAGGGTGAATGTGGTTTAGCGAGGGTGGAATAGGGGAATAATACTCATTTCAGTCTAATCGGAGGGCTAGCAAAACTCCATCACATACTCGTATTTCAAGCGTGTGCAAGTTAGAAAGAGAAAGGGGTGGGAACGAGCGAGAGAGAGAGAGAGAGAGAGAGAGAGTGAAAAGGGGTTGAGTGTGTTTGGGGAAAACTGCACACAGCAATAACAACAGGAGAGTGAGAGGGTTTTTAGAGCTATGCATTAACCCTTTTGGGGGGTTGTGGGAGTGAGAGAGGATACTAGTCTACAGTCATTGGAGGCTACACTAAAGGGGTGATTAGCCGTCGTCCACTGGCTATGTTGCTTCCCTAATGCGATTGTTTCTATCCTCTTCTTTTGTTTTCCTTCTCTCCACTGCGCCTTCTTCCTCTCCTTCTTATTCACCGGTTTTCCCCCAGGACCAACTCGATCGTATATGTGTGTGAAAAGCAAATTGCCTCTTCGATCATTAGCTCGTATTATCCTAGCTAAAGTTTGTGTTCAGTTATCCCAGCGGTAAAAGGGTGTGTGTCAGAGTGAGAGAGAACGAAAACAAACTGCTACCGTCATCACAAGGGAGTGAGAGCGGGCTGAGGGAAAGAAGGATCCAAATGAGTAAATGGAAGAAAAATGGTCGGCATATTTTCAAGGAATAGAAATGAGAGAAAGGGTAACCAGGGGAGTACTGCAACAAGGGAAGTAGAAATGCAAGTGTACACGAAAGATGTTATATGTCGGCGGGTTGATTGATCGCCAGGGTCAGGGATATCTCAGGACTCCGCGTAGGAACTAGGATTTAATTAGTAGGCAATGGGTGCTTGGCTCAAGTAATAAACAGGATAAGAAAAGTGGACTAAAGTCACGTGACTTATGAACGTGTTTCTTTGCTATTTTAAAAGTGCAGTGACTATCCATAAAAGATGTGAAACATATTTCTGTTATAGCAGCCACTGGTATTCCCTGATTTTTTTTTTTTTTTTTTTTGCTAGTTGCTTTACGTCGCACCAACACAGATAGGTCTTATGGCGACGATGGGACAGGAAAGGGCTAGGAGTGGTAAGGAAGCGGCCGTGGCCTTAATTAAGGTACAGCCCCAGCATTTGCCTGGTCTGAAAATGGGAAACCACGGAAAACCATTTTCAGGGCTGCCGACAGTGGGATTCGAACCTACTATCTCCCGAATACTGGATACTGGCCGCACTTAAGCGACTGTAGCTATGTCCTGAATTTAAAAGCGCACAGCTGGTGAACTATACACGCAATTCGGAGTTAGAATTCGATGCTGGAAAAGCTCAAAATTGCAGTATAATAAGTACATATTTTAGTACACTATTGTTCAACTCCTTGGCTGAATGGTCAGCGTTGAGGCCTACCGTGGAGAGGGTCCCGGGTTCGATTGCCTTCCGGGTCGGGGATTTTAATGGCATGGGACTAATTCTTCTGGCTCGGGGACTGTTTTTTGTGTTCTTTCCAACACACAACACAGCATTCTACCAACCACTACAGGGACATGGTATAGTGATTACATCATTCCACATCGGGTTTGCGTCAGGTACGGCATCCGGCCTTAAAACAGAGCCAAACCCACATGTGCGACACAGTTCACACCCGCGACACCACAAGGTATGGGAAAAGAAGTAGAGAAAGAAGATTGTAGTATATTATTACAACACATCACTGTATTCACATACGAGACATCCAAATATTTATACATGAACACCAGCAGGAACAACAAGAAGAACACGATGACAAACAACCTTTACTGTAATTGAGAAATTTTGCTGAGAAACAGCTTCACTGATGTGCAAGTTGTCTTTCATGGACTTGCCAGGAATAGATATCCCAATCCTCATAAGCAAGAAACATGATAGTTGAGTTGCACTGTCATTGGCTTCTCACCAGACAACCATGGTTCGAATACCAGACAAAGCACATGCGAATTTATAAATGAAAAGTCACCTCTTTGTGGTTTCGGACTCAGCGTAAAGCAGGAGGTCCCGTTGCTACGATCACGATATCGACAGCCACGAAAAACTAAAAGTTTGCTTGCTTGCTTTTCTTCACTAGCAAAAGAGACGAGCACCGAACCAACAGTGCGACACCACCTCTTGGAACTTCACTATCGCAGCATATTTTATAGCGACTGGGAGCATTACACTTGCTCCTAAGATGGGAATATTTAGGAAGGGGATCCCTCTACCCTGCAAAATGAAAATATCTCACGTACTGAGTTTTGTGTTCAGTGAAATTGACAACATTGCCAGTAGCGTGGCATATCATGTGGCAGTGGCTTTTCAAGTCCTGGTTCACTTTGCGCAGTTGTATCGCTGTATTCACATTAACATTTCCGGACATACAGCAGAGAGACAGAGAGAGAGAGAGAGAGAGAGAGAGAGAGAGAGAGAGAGAGTAGTAGTAGTAGTAGAAGATACTGAATTAACTTGAGATGTATAGAACAAAAACATACTGTAGTCGTAAATGGTCACTGTACTTGATACTGAAGAGCCGATGTTACAATGACGCCGGTGAAAAACAAATCGTACGGCTTTTCTCATGCTAACTGATATTAGATAGCCTTCTTCAAACAACAACAACAACAACAAATCATACTAATTTTATTGACTGACTGACACTGCTCCAGAAAGGGTTTCTTATGGTTTGAGGTAAGAGAGATACAGTACATTGCATGCAGCCTGTGGGCATTTACTGATCCACGAACCATAAGAGATTCTTAACCTTCGCGCAAACTACAAGAGATGGCACTGAGGGAGATCAGTGTTCATTCGTCCGCCATTCTTTCGTATCGAAATCCGAATGACCGTCAGCGACGGACAGCGGTGCAGTTCCAGTTAGAAAGTATTAATGGCACATTCAAAGCACAATTACACATTTTTAAAACATCTGTGTCACTGTAAAGATGGTGTTGGTATAAAACAAATTCCGTTGCTAAGTAAATAAAATGAACTTTCCTTGCAGAAAAGAATTTGCTTATATTTGCTTCTACTAATAATAATAATTTCGTGTGGCTATTTCTAGCCGAGTGCAGACCTTGTTAGGCAGACTCTCCGACGAGGGTGGGCGGCATCTGCCATGTGTAGGTAACTGCGTGTTATTGTGGTGGAGGATCGTGTTATGTGTGGTGTGTGAGTTGCAGGGATGTTGGGGACAGCACAAACATCCAGCCCCCGGGCCATTGGAATTAACCAATGAAGGTTAAACCCGGGACCCTCTGAACAGAAGGCCAGTACGCTGACCATTCAGCCAACGAGTCGGACTTTGCTTCTACTTATTTGTGTGAACAACTGCTTTCATACATTTATTACGCCAAGTCAAAATGCAGATCCCGTTTCACGGGCGAACATTTGTTTGCGTAGCTGGAAGTAATTTTAACTGAAGTATACTAAGATTATAGTAAAATAATTAAAATAAATGTAGGGGAGACCGGGGCATGTTGTTACAATTTTTGGTTTACATTTTTTAAAATTTTAAGGTGAATAGTAAAAGAAATTTCAATTTTGCTGATAGAAGGAACAAACTTTTATCATAAGAATAGCAGTTGAAAAATTCTAGAACATGCACTCATTTGTCAATAAGATACATTATTATCAGATTAGGTATTCTGTAACAACATGCCCCACAGCGGGGCAGGTTGTTACATGCGAGGGGCACTTTGTTACATAGAGTAAAATGTCACTGAAAATATGATAAAAATATTTATAATTTTCATTTTAAATTCAAAATATATTTAACCCATTCATTAAATATAACATAATTATCTGTTCAGTCTTATTCTTGGCTTTGACAATATGAAAGTGACTTAGGTATGAGCGATGCTAGTAATGTCATTCCTTATGCAGCCAGTCCCTGCTATGAATGGTGTGAAAATGTTGCTCATCAGGTCAGTTGGTGCATGCATTTCAGTGGGCTTGGCAGACTGATATGTTTGTGACTCCTGGCTCGGTGAGGAAAGCAACGGTAAACTACCTCACTCCTCATTTCCCTTGTACGCCTCTTCAGTGATGCCTAGGCCATCCATGACAGCTGATGGCGGAGTTGTTGAGGATCCAACCAGGCTTATGGCTTAGAACTGACCGTACATACACAATTAATATCATAGGTTATCACCTGCCCCTATGACCTAATTAACATCATTTTAAACCAATACTCTACTAGTTTATAATGGTCTGAGCTGAAGTTTATTCACGTAGCCGACAGTGAAGACAAAAAATATGAAAAAATGCCCCACTAAAATTATTTATGTCGCAAACATGCCGTAATGCTGAATTTCCATCTTCTAATGTTTCTGGTAATTTGAGACTATCTGTGCTAATGGTAACTGTGGATATACTTGAACCAGGCTTGTTCCACGAAGAATCGTTACATGTATCAACGTGCCCCGCGTGGTAAGTAACAACTAGCCCCAGTAGCCGCCATCTTATATTTTGTGTTACAGTTAACCACAGAGGAAAGATAGAATTATCTTACATTAGAAAACTAAGGCTTATGTCTGAGGGTTTAAATCACGAACAGAAAAAATCTGTTTACCTGTATATTTGATCACGTGGTTAAAGATCGGAAAGGTGCAAGACGCTGCCTAAACACACAGCGAAAATAAACTTTTCCATTTTAAAAATTTCACAGATCCACACGCAGCCTGAGACTCCCTTGGATTGTGAGGGACAGCAAGGTCAACAAATTATATGGAGAGGGGTGCGCTGCTCCTATTGGTTTTTTCAAAAAGATGTTTGTAACAACCTGCCCCTGTAACAACTAGCCCCGGTCTCCCCTATACAAAATATTGCAATCTATCATTTGTTTACTGTAGTCTAAATTGCATATAAACCGCAATCAATACCAGTCAAAGAATCAGTAAACTACACTTATTGAAAGCTTGTGCCTACATTTGCCGTTCCGTTTCGAATTAGAGGTTGCTTATAAAGTGTTTTGGGATTTGCTAGTACATAGAATGGTATAATGTGTACAAGAAAAAGACTTACAATTCCATGGTGTTAGCATTGCACCTGAATGCCCCTGAAAGCCAGCGACCAGCACTACACATCCGTGTGAGGACCGAGGAGCAGGCTCACCCAGCCAGGCAGGCAGCTAGCACGGTGGAGTTATGAATGTTCCCAATTACATCTTAAAAGCTATGCTCCATTAATTTTCACAGCTGCTTCCTCTTAATTGGGATCCACCAAGCTTCATAATAAAGCAAGAGGAGAAGAGGAGGAGGTGGCTGGAAGGGGTGGTGGGGGTGCTTTGGGCTTTCCCTCGTGGTATTACATTAGAAAGGCACGGGGAGAAGAGGAGGGATGGGATAGTAGACGAGAGCTATGCTCTAACTGCAACCGGGAAGTATATTACTCATTTAGAACATTAGAAAGCAGCGGTAGTAGCAAGGTAGCCATCTTGAATTCACTACAGCACTACTACTAAACCGCTTTTCTTAATTGTTTTGTTCGGTACACACGATGAGGTGCTAATAGCAGACTCGCTGCTCATACATAAATAAGACGTGTTCTTTCCTGTCAATTAATGGAATTACAAACCTATTATCAAGTGTTATATGTAATCTACACAACACTATTATTAAAGGATAACAGGGTAAAAACAGAAAAAAACTTGAACACAACTGGCGACCTTTCCCTTCAAGTAAAAGTCATAAAAATAAGTTTCTCGCTCTACAAGTTGGAGATACTCTGACACCTTTTGTGGGAAAATGTTCATATATTACAAGTACCTGAGGAGATTGATTCTAATACAAGATAAAGCTCCAACAAGTATAGAATTTCTGTAAGTTAGGCACATTATTATTATTATTATTATTATTATTATTATTATTATTATTATTATTATTATTATTTCATTTCGCCCTTTTTGGGGTACGTTGAAACAATCATTTCTCTGTGTGTTCTTCTTTTCTTCGTGCCCAGTATGTCTTCAGTTTTTTTTAACCTCGTTCCCTCTCGTCTTCCGAGATAATAGGTTTGGCTTTTAATGTAAGTTTGCCTTGGCACATTATATTTTTGTTTTTAGTTATTACTTTAGTTGCTCGATCGAACAGTGAATTTTCTGTAATTTTTAATTCTACTAGGTCTTTTTCAATTTATTTAAACCCGTTGGGTTTTATTCTGCGGTTACGGAAGAAGTCAAAGACTTGTTTGTTTAATGTATTAAGTGTCTATTCTAAGAAGATGACCGTATCGCATAGTATCTGAGAGATTTTCAATTTTCTTGTAGAGTGTTTCATTCTTGATGTATATTATCGTATTATCCTGAAATTTTATTCCTATTACACATCCCATTCATTTTTCTTCCGTGATTCAACCAACCATCTTCAACATCATGGTAAAAAGGATCCCAGACAAAGCCAGAAATTAAGGAGTAAACGTTTGTTTTAATGGTAATATATAATTTATTAGACTGAAACATACACGATTAGGATACATTTTAATAATTTAACAGGCATTCAGAACGTATGTTCTGGGTTAAAAAAACAAATCCTAAACGAAACATTAGAACAGAAGATGTAATTATAATTCCTCTAGAATATTTATGTAAACAAATTATATTAAAGATATAACTTTAATACCCGAATTACATTTCCTTCAATTTATTCAATTACTCAATTAACGCCTCCCAAAAATCCAGAAATTTGAATAAAAAAGTAACTGCTGTTACTGTTTCATATACAACAAATCTCATACTTATTCAGCTGTTCGCGTTATCAGTTCCCGAGTGCACAAGAGGAAAATACATTTCTCCAGTTAATAAAGCTCTTTTCATTTAATCTGACATTTCATGGAATGTAACGTACAATACAAAAGGAAAGCGAAAAAAAAATTGAGTTTCAGAAGGTCAGTATATAACAACCATTAACAGAATCATATTTAAACACAGAAGAGAAAGAAATTTGATACATGGTTATGTTAAAGTGACATTTTTTAACTGAGTACAATTTTCGTATCAGAAGCAATCGAACACCAATCGAATGCAGTCACTCAACTGTCTTTCTCTTGTAAATATATCAAAGATTATATTATAGTATAATTCGCATTATAATACAATTTAAATGTTAAAATGCAATCACAAAGCAGGAGAAAATGGATACATTGAGAAGCAGAGGGAGTTTTCCCGGCTTTTCTTTAAGTGGATGAGTCTGAGTATCATGCAGTCCTTTAATCATACAAGTTAAAAGAATCAGAAAGGATGATCATAAATTCATGTCGGTATTTTTATCAATGAAAAATGAACCTTCCGAACATGAAGATAGTCTAATCACACAGATTGCGGTGGCGTATTTCTTATTCTTTTTCGGTGCTTCTTGTTCAACTCCCACGAGGCTTCTCCTACGACCCTCTACCCGCTAGCGACGCGACGAGTTCACTTCCGTTTCCGGTGACTGATCTCTCTCCGGTCGTCACGACGTCTGGGGCTCAGCGGGATTACGGCGCGAGGTCTCCAGGGGGCCAAGGATTATTAGGTGCGCGGAGCGCTCACATTCGCAAGGCCATGCAATAACGCTTTCTCGGCAATGGAACGCGAACAGGATGAATTCAATGTTCATAATTACAATTGACTTTTAAGAGATTATCACCGGTTACTTCACCATGAACAACACAGAAGCGTCTTAACACGGAAGCAACACAAAAAGTCGATGTGAATGTTTCAATGTACAGTGGTGCTAGAAATCACTGAGTAGCGTGAAAGGACGTTAGGTTGAGTAACATTTAGTCTCATAAAAAAACATGGAAAATTGACTCCAGTCAATTTTAGACAAATGAGACCTATATTTCAAGACAAGAATTATAATTAGAATTAGAATTAGACATGTGGATTATTTCTCTTGAAGGAAACTTCAACCTCCTACTAATTTTTTAGGATTCAACAGTTGTTAGAGAGGGGATCTTATTCAAATCAGGTATTTGGGGTTTTCCACCATTAAATCTACTAAAATCTGCCTTCTCAACACCTATAAATTATCCATTTCCCAGATAAATGTTCAAGGTTTCTGAATAAAAGCCATCGAAGTAATGAGAGCCTGCATGTTTATCGATGTACAGATAATCTGATATTATTTCAGTAACAAAATTACCCATCTTGATAGGTTATATTACAACAGATATCCAGAAATGAAACTATAAAAATAAGGTTACTAATACATTTTCCAATTGTTTTAATGGTATACATAAATGAATAGGAATTATATTGTCGTTGCCGGGACAAAACCTCCTATGTGATAATATGTTTTGGAGATATACTGACCCGCAGCACATACATTGTGAAGAACGAGAATGCCTTGACAATATGCACACAATATTGCACCTTAGATGACAGAACCTTACCAGCCAAAGTTCTAAGCTAAAATTATTTTACATAGGAGGTTTTGTCCCGGCAGCGACGATATAATGGGTATCTATTGTAACAGAATCTACAAAATTGGGTAATTTTGTTACGTGAAATAATACATCATTTCAGTTAACCCAGCAATATGCCAAAAAACAAAACAAAAAAATGAGGGCGGGGGGGGGGGGTTGCAAACTGAAATATCATGGATTGGTTTTTGAAGACGTTGTAGAAATCTTTCTCCACAAAAAGATTCCTCCTCCACAAAGCAGTATAAAAGAGAGTAGCCGTCGTAATACTTCCTAAACCCTTCCGAAATGAATTTTTTGAGGGGAAAAGCAACCTGTAAACCATCTCTTCCGTTTTTACTACTCTTCGGACCATAACTCGCGTCTGAGTTTCATAATACGACGGCTCCTGGACACCTTCAGAGTCCCACGTCGACACTAAATGACCTCTCTCCTCTCTTCTCCCCTCATCTTTCAATCTCTGGCAGCGAGCTTGAGGCAAATGGCCCATCACCAAAACGGCAAGAAGAAGGGTGGTGGTATGAGTTAGAGGGGAACATGTCTTAAAGCCTTCATCACTCCCCTAACGTTTTCAATCTGTCCTACCCTCGCGCACATAAGCTACCTACTTTGCCATGTTGATCAACGGATATTGGCTACAGGCTACACCGTATCATGAGCGAAGTGTGACCTTACGGATGAAACAGAAAGATTCAGACCAATATTCTCAAATTATTTACGCATGGTGACTGCAGAGACGGGAACTAATATTTCTTTCTCAAAAAATCGAATTCCCTTTGCACGATTATATCATAATTTTCTTAGGTTTATATTTCCGATATTTACATCCTTAAATTTATTAGAGTACACTTCATATCTATCACAGGACAGTCGACCTGTCCTTACTTAGCAAACGTTTCTCAGCGTGGAACGTGTATAGCAACTAGTGCTTCAACTAGCAAGACTTCAATGATTAGACGGTCAATTCATGTATCATATACCGGACAAGTGGCTGAGCGGTTTGGGTCACGCATCTATGAGCTTGTATTCGGGAGATAGTGGGTTCGAACCCCACTGTCGGCAGCCCTCAAGTTGGTTTTACGTTTCCAATTATCGCACTAGGCAAATGCTGGGGCTGTACTTAATTAAGGTGACGGTCGCTTTCTTCCCACTCCTAGCCCTTTCCTATCCCATCGTCGCCATAAGACCTATATGTATCGGTACAACGTAAAAGCAGATCCTTAAAAAATTCACCTATCATGAAATGTCTCAGAATTATATGCATTACAGCAAAAAAAATCGAAGGCCACCTATATGTGGAGGGATGTATTCACGATAGTGTGTTTCAGTGGTTTTTAGGAGTGTGGTGTGTTGAGTGTATATGAAGAGAAGTGTATTAAGACGAATACAAACACCCAGTCACCGGATCACAGGAATTAAATATACGCAGCTAAGATTCTAGATCCGGTCGGGTATCGAGCCCGGGAACCTCTCAAAGGTCAGAATGCTGATCATTCAGTCAAGGAACCGGACAATACCTTTTATTAATAAATATACGGGTTGAATGATTATATAGCCGCTAACTCTACAGAACAATCAGTTTCTTCATGGTTTCTCTCACATTTGACGCACAAGAATCTTATCCTATCTGTCTATTAATTGCATTTACACCCCTGTAAAAAATTTCTGCAGTTGTCAGGATCCAAACCAAGCCTACACGTTTGAAATATCTGACGTACGACACCTAAATCTGTTTCTCTCATCAGCAAGGGAATAGTAGTAACAAGATGGCAGTTACATCATTGTGAGCCACCCTGTGCCCAAGTAATCCTCGTCTTAAGGCAATGATCTGTGAAGTCATGGGAGCCAGCCGGGACGCCATATTACTGGTATGTAATGACGCTGTGGTCATTTCCGGCAGCGTCGCTCATGACGGTGGGGCCCAACAGTGGCAGTGAGGGAGAGGGCAACCTCGTGTAATACAAACACAGATAGTGTCTTCCCCTAGGCCCGGGTATTAGTCATAAGAGGTGGTGAGGAACACACCTACTACAGGGCTTTCCTTCCTATATCTCACATACTCATTAAAAATCCGGATCATAATGTTCAAGCAATGCGAGTGGTCAACTACAATGATTGGATCCCACCAAATATTCGTACCTACTGGTCCCCATTCAATTAGCTGTTACGTTATTTGTTAAATTATGAATCACAGGATAACCCAGTGGTATAGGAGATTGCATCTCTACGCCATATTTAGAAGCCCTGAGTCTGATTCCAGGCAGGTCCACGGTACTCAATCCTGGTCTGTGAATATGAATAGGCTTAACGCAATCTCGTGATGTCAAAACAATACGAATGGTATAAAGATTGATTTTATTTCAAGTTATTAATACTTTTAACTTGAACTTGAACAAAATTGATCATGTGTTAAAAGTATGCCTCAAAAAACATCTCGTTTCGAATACCGTTCACGCTCCAGTAAAATAAATGGAACTATATCTGAAAACAGTATTATTTACCAATGGAATATAAACAATTACTTTTCCGGTAACATAGCATGGAATTATTATTATTGTTATTATTATTATTATTATTATTATGAGGCCACAACACTAGTTGCAAATCGAGGATTGTGGCGACGTTTAGTAAATTCTAAGAGGCTTACAGACTGAACGCTGAAAGGCATAACAGTCTATAGCGAAAATGTATGTATGTTATTATTATTATTATTATTATTATTATTATTATGAGGCCACAACACTAGTTGCAAATCGAGGATTGTGGCGACGTTTAGTAAATTCTAAGAGGCTTGCAGACTGAACGCTGAAAGGCATAACAGTCTATAGCGAAAATGTATGTATGTATGTTATTATTATTATTATTATTATTATTATTATTATTTTGTGTCCCAATTGCAATATTTCAACGTCTTTCGGAGACAGAAAGCATTCAGAGTATTGACCCGCAAGAGTTTTTTTTTACATGCGGACACGAGGCTGGCGAATAATTTTAGTACTTTCAAATACTACCGGACTTAGCGGAGATAAAAAATGGTATGGAGTGAGACGCAATGGACCTTCAAGATTCCTTGTTATTCAAGGGACACACGCACATGAATTAGACACTCACATTTAAGAAAGAAGCGTCTATTTATATAAGGTTTTCTGATATTGTAAAGGATTATTTGCCTTATTGAATTTAATCTTTGCATATGGGTGACAGAACTACTAACTACAACTAAACGTTTTGATTCCTCCCCCTTCCTCCCCTAAAGGGGGAGGCAGGCCTCTTAGACGGTGACGCCGTCTCTCAGGCCGGCAGATTTGTTACGGTGAAGGGGATGCTTGGGAGATTGGCGGCCGTGGCCTATACTACGAACTGTCCCGGCATTCGCCTTAGTGCAGGAGAATGGAAAACCATGGAAAACCACGGAAAACCATTCTCAGGACAACCGACGGGTGGGACCAGGCGTGAAGTCTGGCACTGTGCCCCAGGCCCGTCTCCCGAATGCAGAGGCGTAGAGTCACAGTAAAGCCGTGGCCAACTTTCCTCTGCTCGGTTGACCGGTCAGAGTACAGAGCATATGGGACAACAAGCCACTCTGCATCTACCGACCTGGGTGACGGAATGCTTTAGCGGGTACTTATATGCACATACATGACAAGGGAAGAAAGCAGTGTAATTTTTATAAATAATTTAATTGGCTATTTAAAAATCCTTCATATAGTATAATTTTAAGCCTATTCTCTAAAGAAAATAGTTCACCAAATGTACAGGATAACAGGGTTCTGTTTACGCAGAATTAGTTCAACCCTTCTCAGAGAGAGGGTTCCAGTAAGCTAGGAAGGGAGCATATCTCGCTGCCGACACTCATTTCGACCAGACTACGGTACTTCGCTAGCTGGCAATTGGAATCCCGCCGACCATCCATCATGGCCCCCAGCTGCGCGCGACACAATGAGACAACTGCCGACCGGGCCGCGCACTCGCACACATCTCCACTATCAGCGATTAGAAACATGTCGACAGTCCGCCCGGCCACCTTAATAATTATATATCTTCAATCAAGAGCTAATGAATCACTGAACATAATATGTAATGGTAGATTCTTCAAACTGTATCATATTTTCGTCTTTTACATGCAACATGTTATCGTAAATTGACGGAGATGGAGTGGTTTGCGTAAATTCAGTGACGCTACTTTAATCACACAAAATCAATAGGAAAATAAGCAGGGTAACACATAATTCGATATGGGATTACCGAGTCGTAGCACAGTTTTCAAACAGCAGTAGAATACTTTGCACATAATAGGAAACTGCCTGTTGCCATTTCTTGATGGATGTAGTACTTTCACATCCGTCCGACTCATTGACTGAATGGTCAGCGTACTGACCTTCGGTTCAGAGGATTCCGGGTTCGATTCCCGGCCGGGCCGGGGATTTTAATCTTCTCTGATTAATTCCTCTGGCCCGCGGACTGGGTGTTTGTGTTTGTCCCAACACTTTCCTCTTCATATTCACACAACACACTACACTACCAACCACCACAGAAACACGCAATAGTGATTACATCCCTCCATATAGGGTTGGCGTCAGGAAGGATATCCGGCCGCAAAGCAGGGCCAAAGCCACACGTGCGACACAGTTCGCACCCTCGACCCCATAGGTGTGGGAAAAGTGGTAGAAAAAGAAGAAGTAGTACTTTCACATTCGTCTTTTGGTACAGGACAGAGCAAAATGTGGCAATATGGAAGCTGCTGGGGTATGGGTAGTACTGAGTAATGACATTCAGAGTGCGGTAAGTGCGTCTGAGTGCCATGAAAGGTAATAATAATAATAATAATAATAATAATAATAATAATAATGTTATTTGCTTTACGTCCCACTAACTACCTTCAGACCGGGCGAGTTGGCCGTGCGCGTAGAGGCGCACGGACTATCGGCAGCCCTGAAGATGGTTTTCCGTGGTTTCCCATTTTCACACCAGGCAAATGCTGGGGCTGTACCTTAATTAAGGCCACGGCCACTTCCTTCCAACTCCTAGGCCTTTCCTATCCCATCGTCGCCATAAGAACTATCTGTGTCGGTGCGACGTAAAGCCCCTAGCAAAAAAAAACTACCTTCAGGTTTTTCAGAGACGCCAAAGTGCCGGAGTTTTGTCCCGCAGTTGTTGTTCTACGCGCCAGTAAATTTAACGACACGAGGCTGACGTATTTGAGCACCTTCAAATACCACCGGACTGAGCCAGCATCGCACATGCCAAGTTGGGGTCAAAAGGCCAGCGCCTCAACCGTCTGAGCCACTCAGCCCGGCATGAAAGGTGTTGGTCAGTCGCATTACAGGAGAGCTTTCTGGTACAGTGATGAAAGCAATGGCAAACTACCACACTCTTAATCTTGTCTAGTACGCCTCATTTTAGCGCTGCCATTGGTTTTTGCGGTTGGTGGTGCTATTTGAGAATCCAATCAGCCTCTGAGCTGAGGGCATAACAGACATAACAGGAAAATGGTTTTATGAAACCAAAGAAAACATTCTTTCTCAGTACATAGATTTCACTTTGACTTGGTAGATACTTCTGAAAGCTCCTCACCCTGTTACATTAGTATTTAAGATGTTGGTCATATTAAGCAACTACCTTCACGTCAAACATGTATAATTCTGAAGAATAGAAATCGTCCAACGCAGAGACCTTCAAATTTGTGAATCCAATAGACACTATTATCCAAAAAATGTTGCGTCCACTAAACTACACCTTAACTACACATATTTCTTTTTATAATTTTACGTCAGAAGTAAATAAAATTAAATATTTCCATACATTATCTTCGTATTCATTAATGTTTTACTGCATAATACTGTAATTGCGCTTGCGTTATACATTATTTTATGAACTACGCCAATCATACCAAGGCTGTTATTCAATCACAACATATCAGTCTAGTTCAGCGTTACGCGGTACATCGGTGCACCGTCACAAGGGCAAAGTTTTGACGTGACTTTTACACGTTATATTAACTGCCGAGTTATCCTTCTTCATGTAGCTTGTATTTCATTATTGGACGCAACACTGATTAAATAAGATGAAATTTAGTTATGATTTATTACATGCCATGAAATTTTTATGTATTGTAAGAAATTAAATGTAAATTTTTGCTCACGGTTGTTATACCATAGTTTTGCTTATCGGCATATATTCATTTCTTGCCTCTACCTCTGCGCTATACGGCTTTCTTGTTATCCTTCTTTTTTAACAAGTCGCTTTACGTCGCTCCTACATAGATATGTCTTATGGCGACAATAGGACAGCAAAGGTCTAGGAGTGGTAAGGAAGCGGCCTTAGCCTTAATTAAGGTACAGTCCCATGGCGTGAAAATGAGAAACCACCGAAAACCATCTTCAGGGCTGCCGACAGTGGTGTTCGAACCCACTATCTTCAGAATACTGGACAGTGGCCTCATTTAAGCGGTTGCAGTTATCGAGCTCGGTTTCTTTGTCATCCTTGCCACATGTTCTGTGTACGTGCTTTTTCCAAAACTGCTGGAATTTGCAAAAACGCCACGTTTATAAACTTTAACCTTCCTTCATCGATGGCTCTGAGACTAACACTGCGAACGATTCCACGACGTATCAGCCGCCTATGTGCAGCTAAGCTGATGCAAATACCACATTGAAAAGTTATGAGTAGATTAATTTTAATAGTAGACTAATAGAAAAATGTATTTTATCCACTATACACTTTAAATTTCGTAAATTATAATAAATGCTCGAGTCGATTTCTGAGTATAATAATAATAATAATAATGATAATAATAATAATGTTTAAACAATTTTCTTTTTGGCCGTCCATGGACCACGTCTGACAATCTTTGCATTTTAGACATCTTTGCAATTACACTCTGCCAGTATCTTTTCACCCTTTCACCAACTTCCTTCCACTGCTCTTCCGTACAGGACCTCCCTTTCCTCATTCGCGTTTCCCCAGTCTCCTGGAAATCACGGAACCTTTTGAGTGTTGTCTAAATAATAATAATAATAATAATAATAATAATAATAATAATAATAATAATAATAATAAGTTCAACGAGACAACCATCCTCTAAGTAGGTTGATATTACGTATTTATATTAAAACTTTCATGTACATTTTTGGTAGGTCGTGCAGCGAATAGTCAAATGTTGCGGAACACTGGTCTATTTTTACTCACAATCAAGATCTTACATAAGCTGAGTACAAACTTTCATACAGTGCCCCACAAGAACGACAAGAATGAAGACACACGACGGGTAACCCCTAGTTGAGATGGCTGATACAATCCCGCAGAGCCTGTCGTCTGAAGGCGGGTATAATTGTGGATTTTTTTAATTTTATTTTTTTAGATATTTTCTCTGGAGGTGGGATTGCAATACTGGGAAAAATAGCGACTCCTACATTCTTACTGCGTTAAATTTTCACATATCGTACGAATCATCAGATCAAACATGAACAGGAATTGAAGTAACATGTATTAAAGAAAGATGCAATACTGTACAAACTATAGAATATCACAGTGTTTCAAATTCTACAATGATTGAAACTATAATTCTGTGGTTCAGCGTTGAACATTTTAAAATATATCCCCACTTTAAATTTTAGCCAATGTAAATTACATTTATAACGAAAAAGAAAGATTTTGAAACATAATCTTTTACGACTTGCATGGTTTAACAAGATAGAATAATTCATTCTTCTGTTTCACCACTGTGATTTGCACGCTTTGTACTTGTATTTTCGTACAACTCTCCTTCCGATTTCTGAATAAGCAAATTCTTCAAAGATAAATTCATCAGAACAGACGTGAACTTCCACTGACCATATTCGATGATTCTAATATGAAGGCCACTCAAATTCCAGTACACTCATAAGAAATTCTTCAGTGCAATCCATGGAACGTGAAGAAGTAATTTTAACGTGTTTTTCTGAAGTAGCATTTGCGTTGATCCCAGTACGAATTGAAAATTAAGAAAATTCACTTGAGAAGCTATAACCATGAAGGAAATCAGTTTGTTAAACGACTACCGGTGTAATATTAAGTTCTTCGACAGCTCATTGATGAAAAGAACACGGAATGTTATTTCATCTCGAAATTGAGAATGAAACACTTTCTAGTTTTTCTAAAAAAAATTGAAACTTACATTATTTCCTGAAAGATATATATACCCTTTTGTATCCTAACTTTTCACCAACGAATGCAGAAAATATTCACAATATGGAGAAAAGCATAGATCATGAAGATTTTTCATAGAGTAAAATTTGAAAAATATAAACTGCATATGAAAAATCTTCTTGCTTCCAACAGGTGTGTTTTATCCAACAATTCCATCGGAAGCACCAAGTGAGTTGGCCACATGGTAGCTGTGTACATTCGGGAGATCGTGGGTTCTAATTCCACCGTCGGCAGCCCTGAAGATGGCTTTCCATGATTTCCCATTTTCACATCAGGCAAATGGCGGGACTGTACTTAAAGCCACCACGACCGCTACCTACGCAATCCAATCCATTTACCATCTTTCCGTCACCCGAAAACCTTCGATGTGCTAATGTGACGTTAAACCATGAGCAAAAAATGAAATAATGAAAATAATTCTTGGAATATACAACACAAATACACCCACGACTGGTTGGATGCGTATACGGGAAGTCTGCAGGGTCCATGCAGCACGTATTATTGTAATACTACGTGACTTTTGTCGCTATTTCTTGATGAATGTAGTATTATTTCATGCGTCTCTTGACATAGGCAAGAGTAAAATGCAGCTTCCACCGAAGTCTTAGACTCATTTATGCCTGTGTCAGTATGGAAGCAGTGGAGGTACGAGTGGTGCTGAGTAATGACATTCAGTGCGTCTGAGTTTTACTAAAAGTGCCAGTCCTAGGGTCAGTCGTGCTGCAATAGCACTTTCTGGCCCAATGAGGAAAACAATTACAAACTATTTTTCTCCTCACCCTGCCTAGAACGCCCGATCTGGGTGGCGCCATCGACTTTTTCCATATAACAGCGTAAGCTTCGGTGGTGCTATTTGAGGATCCTATCAGACTTCGAATGAGATAGTATTATGTTGAAACCAAGAAAGCACGGGAGAATTACTATTATTATTTAGGAAATATTTTCAGTGATATGAATACTAACAGCGTTCCTGCTTAGGAGTGATATATCAGGGAGGTAACCTAAGACATAGACTACATGATTTCTAGCTGGTCGATCAGCCTGAGTGAGGATTGTAGATACATGTTCAAGGGAGTGGGAAGGTAGAAGTAAAGTGGGGTTGAAAGGTCCTATATTTTTTTTCTAGCCACATCCCTCCAACTACCCTCCTCTGTTAATTTGAATTGCCAAGATTACACACGTTTCAGCTTTTCTGCCCAGGGAAAAGCTATCATCAGACTAAAAAATATATATAAAAGTATAACAGAGACAAAGAGAGAGAGAGAGAGGGGGTTTAGATCAGCTTCCACCCCCGCCCTCACGGTACCCACCCCTACAGCTTTGCTCAGCTCCGAAGCTGTATGGAAATGTTGGTCAAATATATCATCCAGCCCTGACAGCGCAATTCTCTTATCTCTTCGCAGCCGGGATAGCGCAGGCCTGTGAGTAGGGGTTTGGGGGTGGAGGGGGCGAGAGCAAGAGAGACAGACAGACAGAAGGGATTTAGTTTGCACTTGACTCTCTGTGTACTATCACATTCAAATATATCGGACACATCCAGGTCACATACAAACCTACTCGTCATCCTACCCTAGCCGTTATCCTCAACTCAACGATAATTCATTCCTCACTTGCTGCTGTTAACTCCGCCTGGATTATTCATGTTTATTGTAATTATTATTACACCCAACTGATCATTATCTGAGTGGGGACTATCAACGCTAGGATTTCACGCAGAGATAAACATTGCATAATATAGTACCAGGTTGACAATGAAGAAGGAGAGAATATGTCTGGATAACATCTGAGATGGGATCCGACAAGCTGCGTACTGTCTTTAAAATGTTACCTCCCTGATATATCACTCCAAAGCAGGAACGCTGTTAGTATTCTTATCACTGAAAATATTTCCTAAATACTAATAGTAATTCTCTCGAGCTACCTTGGTTTCAAAATACTATCTGACTCGATAAAAGGGAAACGTGGACAGGTCTATTCCGGGAACGGAATAGTGGTTTGAGTATCTACGATATGGCAACTCGGACACAGGAAACACAAAACTGGAAATATTACACCATGATGATCGCCAACCTTCTGTGATCAAACGATACCAGAAGAAGAATACAGTTTGTTTTGATGCCTTAACATTCAAATCATTCTACGTTATCATCTCTTGTTCTACATTTGTTTGCTCTAAGTAGTGCAATTTAAAAAGTTTGGAATGGCAGTTGAGCGAAGTCCTTCTCTCATATAATACAGCTCCAAAAACAGTAGCCTAATGTTTTCAGACAAGGAGTTAACCCTCAGTAGGTCGGGCGTCGGTCTCTTCGCCACCGTTTTTCCTTCATCCAGTGATTAAAGTCATCATTGGATAATTTCCTCATCACGACGCCTACGGGCGTCAAATCAAAAGACCGGCACCTGGCGAGCCGAACCCGTCCTGGGATTTCCCAGCACTAAAAGCCATACGCCATCTCATACTGATTAAAGACTCCTACAGTCTTGTTTCCCATTGTAGCTTCTGTTTCTTTGATGAAATATACATTATTGTCGATATTATATATACATTGTACATTTTCTCTACATTTGGCGAATTTCCTTGATTTTATGAACTTTTAACGAGAGATCCTTGATAAAGATGAAATTAGTGGACATGAGGCGGGGGATGAAGATAATTTGCAAGAATGTGATCATAATACGGACACCGAGACTGAATTTTCTGATGAGGAAGCTAACGTTGGGCGTCATTTATCAGATATCGATGGGACTTCCGTTTTAGGAAAGGATAATACGTACAAAAGTTTTATCATCAACATGTTCTAGGTTGTATACACACAGGAGGAAGGAGCGATTACAATCTTCTAAGAGAAAGAAAAACTCGTGACACTGTTTGAAACAATTTGTACTTCATGTTTTCAATCCTCATCATGACTTTTTTTTTTTAAAAGCTATTTGTTCGGGGCGTCGACCCAGGTGGATCTTTTGCCCCTACTGGCACCATATTGTATGAACCTACGTGTAATGGGAATGGCCCCCTACACCGTGGGACCGGACTTCATTATTACTTGTGTATGTTCAGTCTTCAGCCCTAAGGCTGGTTGGATCCTTAACAGCTCCGCCATCAGCTGTCATAGATGGCCTAGGCATCACTGAAGAGGCGTACTAGAGAAATGAGGAGTGATGTAGTTTCCCGTTGCTTTCTTCACCGAGCCAGAAGTTGCTATTACATATCAATCTGCCAAGCCTACTAAAATTCATGCACCAACCCACCCTATGAGCAACATTTTCACACCATTCATAGTAGGCACTGGCTGCACAAGGAATGGCATTACTAGCATCGCTCACACCTCAGTCACTTTCATATTGTCAAAGCCAAGTATAAGACAGAGATAGATCAATGAAAGTAACAAAATTACTCTAGCCCATACCAGAAGACATAGTGCACTTAAACACTAGGTCCTGCCAGTAAAGGCACATTATTACTTAAGGCTCTATTAACCATGTATACGATGTAGCCAGCAATTTAGACACGAACCAAGGACGGTGATACGACCGACATGCGACTACTAGCGTTTCGGAATTAAGTGCGCCTCACTACGAGTTAAAGACGGGCAAGATATGATGTTGGGAAATGATAATTCCCGAAGAGTGACGTAGCAAGAAGATTTATTTTAGGTTTACTCTCACCAACCGGCGGATTCACATCAGATAAAATAGGTAGTTATGCTCCTTATGCATTGTCATTTCCACACGACCTGATCGCCTAGGAGTCACTCGCTAACAACCGGAACCATTTCGAAGGACATCCAGCCGCCGCCGGTCGACGAATGGATTCGTTAAAGAGCGCATGGCAATATGCTAAACATGTCTCATAAGCATTTGTTTTCAGTTACTCCCATTTCTAATTAGAATCTGACTTCTTCATTTTTGTATTCCCATACTGAATATTGCATCATAATAATAATGTTCTTGGCTTTACGTCCCACTACTTTTTACGGTTTTCGGAGACGCCGAGGTGCCGGAATTTAGTCCCGCAGGAGTCCTTTTACCTGCCAGTAAATCTACCGACACGAGGCTAACATATCTGAGCACCTCCAAATACCACCGGACTGAGCCAAGATCGAACCTGCCAAGTTGGGTTTAGAAGGCCAGCGCCTCGACCGTCTGAGCCACTCAGCTCGGCTATAGTATATACACGAAGTGTGAAGCCTGTTTCCAACACTGCCATCCTTCCAAATAACGTGTAAAGCAAGTATTATTTCCCATCTTCACTTCTTATAAGAAGCGAATACATTCGACAATGCCCGCAATTCTTCAAAAACCAGCTACAACGCGACATTTCTACGATCCGCAACACAAGCACGGTAGCGTGCAAACATCAGGACCACTACCAGCCAGTTCCAATGGGTATATGTGAAACACCACCACGATTCGAGGCATTGATGTGACTAATTCGGCGAGTCATATCGAGATTACTTTCTAAATTACTAAGGAAAAAGCACATTCGAAAACTTTGCCTGTGTTTCCATATACAACCCACTTTTCTGTTAGTTTTCTCGCCGCAGCAGAAGTAGCAATTACATATCAGTCTTCCAAGCCCACTGAAATGCACGCACCAACTGACCCTATGAGCGACATTTTATCATCGTTCATAACAGGGAATGGCTGAATAAGGAATGACATTACAAGCATCGCTCTTACCTCAGTCATTTTCATTTGACAAATACAAGGAAAGTGAGACAGGGTCAATGAAATCATAAATTTGTCCCAGCCCTTACCAGAAGAAAGAGTGCACTGCAAAGACTAGGTCTTACCAGCAAAGGCATTCCACAGCCAATGACATTATGGAAATAGTTACGATACTAGTCATTTGGAACTAAAATAAAACTACCTTGTACTATGTCCTTGTCGGGAACTGGACTGGAAAGCGTTAAGGAGATTGTGCGTTTGAAGGTACTCTGACATTTGTGTATGTACTATATATTCTAAGATGTTAGATAAAGGCGACAAAATACAGAATGGACGATAGTTTCCCTCGTCCGAAGGCGTTTTACTTTTAGGAGACGTAGCACAATAGCCTTCTTCCAGAGAGTTGGATATGTGGAGTACATGAGAAAGAAATTGGTTATATGGGTTTAGGTTGGTAATATAAAATCAAGAATTAGTTTGACCATGTCAAAGGATCGAATTCGAGCAGGCCTGAAACTAGACCACCGCTACCTACGGTCAATCATGGTTAGTATCAGCCACTGCATCGCGAACAATGTGACTAAAATGTGCTCCAGACCCGCCTTGCATAAACCACGTGATTCGTTGCATTGTAAGTGGTACATTCTGCAGGTCTGGAAGGGTGTTCTGAATAAAGTCTCGGTATACATTGCCTGTAAGACGTACTGGGAAAATATATAGATCTGCAATAGTCACAAAAAGTGTCAATAAACACATTGATTATAAATTGATTCTAGTGGCTAGTCTGAATTGTACCGTGAGTATTCGCGTCAGCCCTTAAATATAAGTTGTGAAAATTTGTAATTTATATGACTAAAGACACAAACTGCAGATCGGCCACTCATGCAACTAATCATCGGAAGAAATTCTTCTGCGGTGAGTAATAGGCGGTATTATGCGATCGGTGTGATTAGACTAACTTCATCGTATATTATTCGCATTTCACCGCCACGTTGCGCAGATGTCGTAGTATAATGAGCGAATGTACGTCGTTGATATGTTGTCCTGCTGTTCTGCGTATAACAGTGGCTTTTCCATCACATTCACTCCATCATTATAACTAGTTTTGCATTCTGAATTTGCACGAGTTAAGATGATCCCTATCTAAGGCAGCAAGTTCCTACTTTTATGTGCCTCGTTGATGTAGTGATCATACCTCAAGTTTTACGTGGAATCAGATCCACAGGGCAGTTACTTTTCATTTCCAAAAGCTCATGTGTATTGGCGGGATTTGAACTGCAGCCGCCTTTATGAGAAGCCACTGACTAGAGTGCACCACTTGGCCATCACGTCCCTCACGATTCTGATCTTCTCGATTGTTTAAGAGGAAATAAGTGTGTTCTCTTCCTGCCATTTGCTAATCGAAGTGAAAAAATTCCTTCTGAAGTCAACGGAATTCGAACCCAGGATATTGGGTGGGCAGTCGAGTGCCAGAAATCCCACGAGTGCGCTCTTTACTGTCTCAGTCTAACGGTTGAGTATGCAACAAATAGGAGAAAATTCTACATGAACTTTGCATTTGGATTCAGTGACTCTAAAATTGGTTTAGATGATACAATGCCCATGTACAGTATAATACATACTAAAAAGTGACATTGTAACTTCTATGTTACGTTACTGTACCAAAACGGCTTGCGCCGCATTACTCGACACCGGATGCGGTTTGAATTAACACGTTAATTCCAGTTAAATACGACATATAACTACAGAAGTAGAGTATTGTTGTAGTCCTGTCATCCAAGGTGTATTAAGACGTGGCAGCCCCATTAATATCCTTATTATTGAACACCGGATGCGGTCATAAGTAAGCCTTGACTGAGAATTATTTACGGTAGACATGGTTGTCTTTTTTAAAATCTTTTTCTTCTCTTACTTAAATGCAAATGCATTAAATCTGTTGGTCACAGTAGTTTGGTGTCTCAGAAAAACACCATTAGCTGCTACCTTCCTGGAACTGTTGCCTTTCGGCCTCGCAACATGATTTCAACGACAAGCGACGCTTCGTTCCTTGAAAACTTATTTTCTTTGCACTGGCATTTCTTCTCACGCATTAAAGGACAGTAATAATAATAATAATAATAATAATAATAATAATAATAATAATAATAATGCGTGTTTAACCTCCTTTGAACTACTGTCGAACTTACTAGAGTGACGGAATTTTGCACTGGAAAGACATTCACAACATGCCATTAATTTACTGACACGGGATTAGAGCTTCAAGCACTTTGTATGCCAGTGGACTGTACTAGCATTCGATCCTATTATTTCGAACATACTGTAAGTAGCTAACTATGCTATGCATCCGATATAAATGTATACGATATTACATGCAGTAATATATATATATATATATACCTGAAAATACTATTTCAGTCAGGTTTTTATTTATTCTCGCCATAAGATCTGTCTGTGTCGGTGCTACGTAAAGCATCCTGTAAAGAGAAGAATTTATTGTCGTTTCTTATTTGGTTTAACTACGATTGGTCTTATTGGAGTGCCGTGAAAGCAGTGATTTAACGTGCTGATAAATCGTTTGACCCATACGCGAGGAATCAATTTCGTGTCCTGAAGTCTCATTGATTAGGATATATATTATATAATATGTGAACACAAGAATTTCCAGTAGTACCCAAAGAACTGGTACTAACCCTTCACCCTTCACAGGATACTGTTAATTTCATTCTTTTACCCATGTTTCAAGGGGAATTACAAGTGGACTGCAATCTACTCCTTCATCAGAAGAGATCGAATTACGAACCTTGGGTGAAAATGGAAGACTCGTTTGTTCTCGTAAATCTTAATATCATCGGGGTTAGAAGAGAACAAGTGTTGAAAAAGGAAAGTCAATTAAGAAAGATAAAAGTAAGGAGCCTTACACAAATACTTGAAAACAATGCCTGGCTACGAATGAACTGTGCATTTCTGGTCTTTTATTGTAAGTATGTATATCTCGCTGGGGTGTAATTTTATTTCTGTAATAAAATATTTCGATTGTGTTTAACTGTGTTATATTTAGTATTACTTACGGTAGTGTTACTTTTGATTCCAGGTGCAATAATTGGTTTAGTGTAAGACAGGGCCTCTCAGGGTGCATGCGCGTGGTGCATGCACTGTGCACGGTGCAAAAGACGACTTGGCTTGGTTGATCAGAGTGCAGACCCCCCACTCCTCGATTTGGAGCAATAGCGCTAACTCTCTCTTTCCTCACGCCTGTCTCACTCGCTCCGCCTGCCTCCCTCTCCCCCACTTGCGCCGTAGCGCTACAAATCCGGGCTGAGTTGAGCCGAGTATAGCCGAGTAGAGCCGAGCATAGCCGAGTAGCCCAGAGACGAAGCGTTGATCCGAGCCATACCGAGCGGCACCGATGCACAGTGCACGGAGCTCTTGCGCCTCGCTCTGCACGCGTGAGATTTTGGACGTTTGAGAGGCCCTGGTGTAAGAGAAGGCCTAACGGCATTGACTACGCCAATAAAGACATTTATCTATCTGTCCTCTGAATTTCCACGTGTGGAGACACATAAAATCATTGGTATATGAAACGGAAATTTCAAGTGCAGAGGCGCTGTATCAACCTTTCATGGAAGCGTGCGAAATCACTCGATACCGTGTGGAAGTCTTTGAACTAGAGCGAAAAGTTTATGATCCGACGAGTTCATCAGTGTATAGACGCACAAGGACATTTGGAGCATTTTCTATGAGCTGCGAAAGTCAAACAGATGATGTGTCATTGCAAAATATTCTTTCAATAATACCTTCTAAATGAAACATTTTCGAGTGTATGTTTATAGAACATTTTCCCTTCGTCCTGGTACGAGGAACCTGCCCCCACCGTTTGTTCAAGTATTTCTGATACACCCCGTATCGCCTAGCGAATAATGCGAATATTGCTGAATTTAAAAACCGAGTTTCAAGAAATTCTGCGATAACGGTTTTTCGTGATATCGTAACAAATAAATAAAGAAACAAACAACCAAACAAATTTCGAATTTACCCTCCTTTCTACGTCAAATTCCTAATCTGAGATAAAAGCGAAGTATGAGGCAAAACTATTTTTTATTTACAGAACACAGATTTCAGTATTAAAAAATCAGACTTGGTGGAAAAGTATACGAGTCAAGTGAAAGAGAGAACATTCACTCTACGAAAATGTTATATTATTATCTGCCCCTTCTTCTTCCATCATCGTTTTAGAGAACAGAGACAATACAAACAGAATGGAGAACAATTTGATGAAGAGAGAAAAGGCGTGTGTTTGGTGAGAGAAAAAGAGCGAGAAGTGGAGGAGGGGGAGTTGAAGCGATGGAATGTCACTAGGCGTGAGCATATTTCACGCTCACTGTCCCCATTGTTGCGGTGCCATTGTTGAACACAGGGAGGATAGCACAGTGGAGGGGAGCCGGCTTTCTGCATGGCAGAACTTTTAGTCTTCCGACTGCTACTGCAAGAATATTGCTTCCGCCGGCGTTATTTTTCTGTCTTGTCATGCTACGCTCTCTTATCATTATGATTATTATAATCATGACTACTAAACTAACTGCTGATCGCAAGTGGAGACACTGCTGTTAGCGCGAAAAGAGTGAACAGCACAGTTCGCTGCTTTCTTCCTCAGGAAGTACGGCACATAGCCATGGATGTCCATGCTCCAAACAAAGCCTTATACGGATTTACAGGTAGAACAGGCCTGACACTCATAACTTTATCTCAAACATGAAAAGCAACACAATTATGAATTAATCAACTAAAATAATCAACTGTATTAGTTTATATGTATAACATATTCCTAAAATCTCAGTTAACATTGTGAAACACTGTGGTTTAATTGGAGTTGTACAGGAAATAATAACGAAGAAGATGACGATGGCAAGAAGAATAAGAAGAACTACAACAACAATAATAAATAATTCTCTTCCTTTACCATCACCAATATTGTCATCATCATAATA
This sequence comes from Anabrus simplex, assembly GCF_040414725.1. Classification (NCBI taxonomy): domain Eukaryota; kingdom Metazoa; phylum Arthropoda; class Insecta; order Orthoptera; family Tettigoniidae; genus Anabrus; species Anabrus simplex. The sequence continues at coordinate 476,435,123 of NC_090265.1, read as the reverse complement.
ATTAATTTGTTAAGAAAAGACAATTTAACCTTTAACATAGAATGTGGTTAAATGTAAGAGGAGGTCAAGAGCCCTAACTTCGCCATTTATAAAGGAAGAAAATGAAACTTTTAGTTTTACGCGACTGCTGATATCGTGATCGTAAGTCACGGAAGGGATGTGACATTCAATTTCAAAAATTCCATACCCCTTTGCCGGGATTTCAACCACAGGCAAATAATAACGAAGAAGATGACGATGGCAAGAAGAATAAGAAGAACTACAACAACAATAATAAATAATTCTCTTCCTTTACCATCACCAATATTGTCATCATCATAATAATTAATTTGTTAAGAAAAGACAATTTAACCTTTAACATAGAATGTGGTTAAATGTAAGAGGAGGTCAAGAGCCCTAACTTCGCCATTTATAAAGGAAGAAAATGAAACTTTTAGTTTTACGCGACTGCTGATATCGTGATCGTAAGTCACGGAAGGGATGTGACATTCAATTTCAAAAATTCCATACCCCTTTGCCGGGATTTCAACCACAGGCAGGCTTGGTGGGTAGCCAGTAACAATGCCAATGTCGAAGGGACTACAAACTGCGGATAAGAGCAGCTAATATAAAATGTTAAAATTATTACGAAAAACAGACAAAAAGAAAGTAAAAAAGTATGGAGAGGCGTGGGAAGCTAAATTAAAATTTAAAACCTGATGATGCCTAGGTCGAAAGGAAAAATCAGGACTGGACAAGAATATTATTATCAACCTAGAATTTGGAGAGAAACAGCTGGAACTAAAATATATGACAGTATTGCACTGGAATACAAGTGATTCCTGAAAAGTAAGGCTACTGACAGTCGCAAGGGCAAGGATTCTAACACTACAACTCTACAGTTCCCCGGAAGTCAAACTACGATCTTCTTAAAACGAAGCAGTCTGGATTGATTGAATCCCCAACATTCGATGTAACGTGATTAAATATTGATTGTGTGTGAAATGGACAAAGGAACTTATAAAAAGAAAGAAAATAGATTCTTTCATTTTGTCACGCATCATCATCTCAACCAATCGTGTCTAAAGTATGTAATCTTAGGAAACGCTCTCACTGCTTCATGTGATCGACAATCAGCTGTTAAGTAGTCTCTAAGCGAAGAAAAATAAAGCTGTCCGGAGTGACTTTCTCCACGAGTACATTAAAAAGTGTAGGCCTGGTTATCAATGTCGAGAGAATTATCTTCTCTTGGTTGGACCATGACATGAAGCTTTATCGGCATGAGGAGGTAACAATGATGCAGCAGGCCATGACTCAGCAGGCTCTCTGGACAGAGCGCGCGATGCCGACAGGAAGGGAGAAAAAATAGTCCGGGAAGAACAGTTTTAAAATGAAGCTATTTCTGTTTTAATGGATCACAAATGGACGTGCGGAGAAAATTGGTTGTTTTATAATCGTTATCACAGGAAAGAGATTAATCTCCTTCTTAAAGTTCATATTTAAGCAATGAATGTTAGTTGCTTTACGTCCCACTAACTACTTTTACGGTTTTCAGAGACGCCGAGGTGCCGGAATTTAGTCCCGCATGAGTTCTTTTTACGTGCTAGTAAATGTACTGACACGAGGCTGACGTATCTGAGCACCTTCAAATACCACCGGACTGAGCCACGATCGAACCTGAAATGTTGAGGTCAGAAGGCCAGCGCCTCAACCGTCTGAGCCATTCAGCCCGACGACTTCATATTCATACACTATCGGATACAGGAACCCATATTTGGGATGGGAAGGTCGGCGGTACCATGAGCTTATGAAAGCTTTTATCTGAACATAATCGTAATCGGTATCTGCATATATGAGAAGTGTGATGAATGTATTTCAATGTGATAATTTAGTGAATCGGATTTTGTTAAAAAATTTCGGTTAAATGTAATTCAGAATAACCAATTCTATAATCAGTTTTATACTGTAAAAAAAAGTACAATCCATCGATAATGTGCACCTTAAAATGCATCAATCGGAGTAGATAAAAATGTTTCAGTAGCAGTATAACCACATTCTAAGCACTCACTAATCTACCTTTCTTAATATCGTAACAAGAAATATTCTAAACAATGCTTATCCAATGGAAAAATCATTTTCGTTTCAAATTCCAGACATACAGAGAAAACAACATATTTAATGTGTGCGTGATGAGAATACGATAAACAGAGTGGGGCTTTTTTTGCAAATAAATATAGACAGAGTAAATTATTGATGTATTGGATAATTACAATGCAACGTAGAAAACTAATGAATTACACAAAATGAGAAGCTTATGTACAAAAAAATACCTAGGTAAATATAAACATATTCAAAAGAAGACAACTCCATTTGAATACAAGAGGATATCTTAGGATTTACTGAAAATGGAAATTTTCTCTACTTCCTTTCGCTAGTTACTGACATGGTTGAATAACTGATTCAAAGTTAATGAAACATGTTCATCTTATATAACTATGAAAATAATTTATCCCTCACATCTTGCGATATGTCTGGTACATAAAGTACATACTATGCTGTTCGGGAACCTTGATCGATTTTGACAGGTGCATGTAGGAGCACACAGTTCTACACACCATGCCGTAATTATTGGCATTGCGTCTCTCCGCCGTGATCACTAGGAACAGTGTTCCTTATTTACTTTCAAATGTGTACACTAACGACAGTGATGCAGTTATAATAGATATGTAGTATGCAAAAGAGAGAGAACGGTTGACAAATCAGCAGCTCTGGTGTGGTTTACATTATATTCACGTAAAGAATGTAATTTTCTGTGTCAGAGGCTGAGTTATTTTACAACCATATTAAACGGATACCGTACGACTTCGACTTGTTCTGTAAAGACGTTTGGAATTACACCGTTAACAAAATCACTTCAATTACCACTTTACCATTAACTGAAGACAGTTCTAAGTGGAATATATTTTGAAATTCTTGGAAAAAAAGGGCCAATTCGGAAGATAAAATTTTTCTTAAAATCTTACGATGTTTTATTTCCACCACAAACCATGTTCAAAAATAACTAAGCGAACTAATAATTTCCTAAGTTGTCCTCTTAATTGTAAATGAAGTATTAAAGCTACACCATGCGGGTCAACTCAACTATATCCATTGTCGAAAAACCAGTAACAAGAACATTTAGCAGAATACTGAAGCAACTTTTGATCGATTACTGAATACAAAATATGCTATTCAACATTGTTTGAGCTCGCATAGAATGCAGTTCTAATACACATCGAACATAAACTATAAACTGCAGTCATAAACAAAACAAAGTTCATAAACCACTAATTCCCACATTAGTGTAAGTCACATTCAAATCAATTTAAAAAAATCATAATCCCATCACGGAAAATGTTTTGGGAATTCTTAGTTCATTCACCCTGTTTTTCGTACTGTTTCTCAAGTCTCGGGTTCACAGATAAATGAAAATTAATGCGGTACTATCCACGTTTCTTTCAAACAAAATGGACATATCTGACGATCATGATCACAAATGCGGTAAAAAAGAGTTGTACGTTATATTATGAATCCGTCATAACCGCATTTCACTTTTCACATGTTGCTGAAGGAGGTAACAAAAACAAACCAAAATTACTCACCTTCCATACACGGTTTTGAAATATATTCAAGAGCCGAATTTCAAGCCGCTGCATGGATGTGAATAACTGAACACTATCTTATAGTCTCATTATAAATTCACCAATGTCCGCCCCAAACCTAAGAGAAAATAAAGGTATATTTTTAATACTAACAAGTTTTATAGTTATATTCCAACCCTACGTCTAACGAACATACATTTTCTCCATACAAAGTAATCTTTTTTTAACAAGAAATTATGCAGATATCCGGTCTGCGTGAACAATTTCCCTACTAGCAGTATTTTTGCAAATTTCCGGCTAATGAATGAAATTGCTCTGAAACTCAAAATTGAAGTTCATTCGTGACTTTTGAAATGTTAATATAAATTACTTTTCTTTAAATAATGACCTCGTTCAGTTTCGGCGCTAAAATTGCTTTAATTTATTCGTGGAAATAAGAGCTGTTTCTTATTTTGTGAATTTGAAGTTGACTGTGAATATTACTTCCTTTGAGCTGAGAAACAGTATGTGAAAATAAGTTACGAAATTTCAATGATCTGTTCTTACTGTACCACCAGGAAGCAGGGTGTGGTATCCATGCTGTGAGACAAGGAGGACTTACCTGCGGACAAACAAACAAACAAACATATACAGACTGAGTTAAGGAAGTCACAACTGAATCATATTGAACAATAAAATAATATTTGATTAATTTAATATGAAAAATATATGAGTTTTGGGTATACAAAGCTGTATTAAAAAATAGTAGATCACTGACGCAAGAAAAACAAAGAAATGTAGGTATCATTATAAATTTGTGCAAATGTCTTCTAACAGTACTTTCGTTTCTATCCAGTACAGCACAATTTCTGAAAAAAAGTTGGATTATGTAAAAAAAACGATTAACAAAAAACTTTCTAACAAATGGGAATGGCAAAATAGACAAACACTTAGCAATTCGTCTACTTTCTGACAGATCAGATAATTATGTTCCTCTTTTATCTCTCCCCAGTACTTAATTCTTGTCCGAATTCCTCAGATTCTTCTGCACGATAGTAATATTGCCGACGCTCTTAGAAAATAACTAACACAATTAAATTACCTCACGAGCTGACGTTAGACTAAAATTTGATAAACAAGCAGAAAATCTGATAAGGTCATTAAATTGTAGCCTATAGTCTTCGTAGAATTATCGATGCAACGTACTCAGAAAATAAAACCAAGAAGCTGAGCAGATGTGGCGATTATAAATTATATTACGTTTTAACTACTTCCCTCCCGGCCTGGTCCTTAGTAAGCATCCAGAACGGGAGGGAAGGCAGTGCTCTCACCCTCTAGCAACAACACAGAACAGAACCGAATACCTTTTACATCCAAGTCGTGTATAGAATGATGACATGAGTGATACATCACCTATGTGTCCTGAGTTCTCTATCTTTTACACCTATGATCACCTTTTGTTTCTTCCATTTTCTAGTATTTATCCGGTTTTCTCCCTATCCTATAACTCACACGTCAAGATTGAAGGTCTCTCGAAATGGCCCATCACGAATGTTGAAGCTCGGCCTCTGACGCAGCTGGGAAACAAAAACGAGCTCGTCGGGGTCTGAAAAGAAATGGATGTACTGTAGAAGAACTGGGTTTGACGAGGAGAGAGCCTTTCTACCTTGAAAACGGCAGTGTATGAAGAGACTGTGATTATCTTGATCTCTTTGATTTTTCGTCTTTAATTTGCTGCTGATGATGATGGTGATGATTTTTGTTGTTTAAAGGGGCCTAACAGCTAGGTCATCGGCCCCTAATGGTAAGAGGTTTAACCAAAATAACGGCAATTAAAACTTCAAAATATTTCCACTGACTAAAATATAAGACGAATGATGACGGGAAAATGACCATGAAACCAAAACTATCAGTGGATTCAATTCACAATGCCTTAATTTCTGAGATGATGCTTGTTATAAAAGGAGGTCCAAAATCCAGGTCACCGGCCTCTCATATTAGTACTAATCACTGGTAAAGCAGAACCATGGTGTTCCTCGCATGGTGGTACTCACAGCAGACATATAGTAAATAGACTGCCAGCGTTGTATCTCGTAGCACTGGGCTGGTGAAGCCGGAAACTTGCGGCCGCCGCCATCTTACGTCACTACAGATTCACTGTAAACATACATGTGTTACGCGCAGTTATGGTTTATGTTGTTTTTATGCACACTTCACTTTTATATTCGGCAAACTACTGTGTGGTAGAATGGTGAATACATGTGTAGTGTTTGGGTGTGTTTTTTCCTATTCATGAAGAAAAAATACGAAGGAAGAGGAGTTTAAATACACCGGTAAGTAGCTCACATGTGCTCATGTACACTTGTTACGTCTAGTTATTACTGCTGATTTACTATTAAAGATGCCTACCGTAATTATGTGGAAGACTGAGATAACTTCCTTTCGATGTATATTTGTTTGTGAGTAAATGTTCACAGCAGGTTGATCAACAACACAGATGACACTTGTCATTTTGGCTGACAGTACTGAAGGTCTTCAAACCGGGAGAGATGGGGCGCGCATGTGTGAGCTCGCATCCGGGAGATAGTGGGTTCGAATCCCACTGTCGGCAGCCCTGAAGATGGTTTCCGATTTTCACACCAGGCAAATGCTGGGGCTGTACCTTCATTAAGGCCACGGACGCTTCCTTCCCGTTCCCAGGCCTTTCCTGCCCCATCGTCGCCATAAGACATATCTGTGTCGGTGTGATGTTAAGCAAATAGCAAAAATAAAAAAATAAAAGAGTGAAGGTCTTCAGTGTCTGGTAGAGAGGAATAAACTTGGACTCGGAATTAATACCGACCAGACCAAGGTGATGGCCGCTAGAATTCTCAACATGCGCATTCTTAGGAGTACGACAAGAGGTAAACAAGTTGAACAAGTGCGGAAGTTAGAACACATTGGCAGGTAGATTACTGAGAACTTGGGACCAGGATTTAGCGATCCGTACAGGAATAGAACTGGGCCGTGCTACCTTTCAGAAAATTTGGAATCTACTGCTTAGAGACACGCCGCAACTTCGTCAGATGCTATGTATATTCAGTGCTTCTGTACGACGCCGAAACATGGACACTGAAATGTAACGCTGTTGGGGGAATAAATGCGTTCGAGATTAGGGTTTTCCGAAGGATATTAGGGACCTCATAGACTGACTACGTCCCCAATGCTGTAATACTCAGGAGCATGAGGATGGAGCGAATGTACGAGTATACAATCAAGAAAACAGCCTACCTTGGGCATATTATGAGGAATGATAAGTACAACCTACTAAAAGTCATCATAGGAGGGTAAAATTGATGGACGTAAAGGTCGCGGTCAGAGGAAACACTCTTGGCTGAGGAACGTACTGGACCGGGCAGGACTAGATTCGACTAGACTGATGAGGACAGCCGAACATCGTACAGACTTGGCTGTGATTGTGGCCAACCTTCAGTCATGGAGAAGGCTCTACAATAGAGATGGCTAAAAAATAACGTAGCAGTTACTTTGTCACAGTTACATGCCTGTCACAGTTACAAATGTAACGAGGACAAAAAATAACAGGTTACCGCGTAACTACAACAGAATAATGTACTAGTGAAAACAGTAACTGAGAAGTAGTAACTGTCCCTAGTAGCAGCTTACAGACACAGAATGTGACCTTCAGAGTTCAGATAGTACGCACGTCTTCCAAGTGAGAATTCTTTCATTGGAGATTACTTTAAGTCAAATACATTATGGTGTATTTGTTTAAGTTGCTGCGTCCATCTGGTAACTAAAGTGTAAACTGTTATGACATATTCAACTGCGCAGAGGTAATCATTGACTCAGACATTGCGCAAGGCTACCTTATCACCAGTATAATTTTTCTTGTACCATAAATAAATTAGTAAGCTAACTTTCCATATAGATAACATAACTTCATTTTACTTCATCGATCCTCTTGTACCGGTTTGTATCCAGGTTCGCCAGACAGATCATTTTTCTTGTCTTCTATCCTTCATCGGCGCATTGTCAATGTCACTCCTCTAGATTTCAGAAAAGACGCTATGTTGTCTTCTCAATTCATCCGTTATCCGCCTCTCGATAACTCGATAATGCGAGGCCTAATATGATTGTATACCATAAATGAGCACAGCCCGCTAAAATTAACTGATATAATAATAATTTCGTATGGCTATTTCTAGCCGAGTGCAGCCCTTGTAAGGCAGACCCTCCGACGAGGGTGAGCGGCATCTGCCATGTGTGGGTAACTGCGTGTAATTGTGGTGCAGGATAGTGTTATGTGTGGTGTGTGAGTTGCAGGGATGTTGGGGACAGCACAAACACCCAGCCCCCGGGCCACTGGAATTAACCAATGAAGGTTAAAATCCCCGACCCGGCCGGGAATTGAACCCGGGACCCTCTGAACCGAAGGCCAGTACGCTGACCATTCAGCCAACGAGTCGGACAAATTAATTGATCGTTACTTAAGATGAACTTCCGAAGCATTCATACCTTACCAGCTGTCTGACGACTTGTTCCTTTGGCAACAAGCTAGTGACAGCTTTTATACCGGGTGCAGTACACTTACATCCCCTCTCGCGTGCCTTTCATTGCTTTGTTTATTGATCTAGAAACTGCACTTGTTATTGCAAATAAACATAAACCTGAATACGTATATGTGTCAAAATGTTTCATGGATATTCTTACACGCACTCACACACAGACGCACAACGCTCCTATGGTATAAACGTAACATTCAGCGTGGCAGGCGTGAAATGGCTTCTAGGAATCCATTCGACGTGGCTGGTAGCTGGTTTTAGGATCGGCTCTACATTGCGAAACGAAAGGAGCCGTTTCTCTAACGTTCACAGTTAGTTATGCACTCATATCGTTGAGACAAGATACTGTCTGTTTTCGAACAACTGCTCGGAAAAAAAGAATGTGGATATCCTCTAAAGTGAAAAGTGGTGAACATCAAATCCTTTAAGAGTGGACTTCATTCATCATCTTACTGCATTTATTTGTACAGCTGTAAAATTACACTGCTCATCAACTTTAAAGGAAACGAGAAAATAATTACATGCAGTGCACATTTTAAAAATCCGTGTTGTGTATATCAACTGGAAAACGAATTCACTGTGCCAGGGAATAAATTGTTTTACATAACTCAAACAACAGTTTTCCAAGATATGGGCTTATACTACTGATTTCGTCCACAGCCGCAATGAGGATTATCACTATCAACTGCTTCTCCTCGGGGGCCCAGGTTTGAATCTCTGTACAACCACGAAGCGATTGAAAAGGACCACGACTCCGAAGGAAGTGGCTGTTAACGTACAGCCTGATGCGAAAATGGAAAATCAAAGAAAACTACATTTAGAGCTGCCGACACTGGGATCTGACCCACTATCACCTGAGTGCAAGCCTGCAGTTACGCGACCTGTACCAGAACCAACTCTCTCGGTTCAAACAAACAAACAAACAAAGTAAGATCGCAATTTGACGAATTCAATGACAAAAAGACTAATAAACAACACCAATAATAAGCCTCAGTTTCATTATTTTGTCCACCCCCAAGTGTGGCTGCATACAGGAAGATCATAATAAGCATTCTTCAAGAGATGGTAAAAATAAAAAACAACAACAAGAATCTCTTGTGAAGGTCACAAGAGGGCTCTTTACCAAAGGTACGGCCTCAAGTACAAGCCAGCATTCCTTGCATTCTCGCACAATGAAGAAAGACGTAGAGAAAAAAGGACGGAAGGGGAATCTAAAGAGAAGAATGGTGAGGTTTTGTTGCATGCAGGCTACGTAATTTGAGAAGTATGAGAAGCTAGAGGGGGAGGTGGGGGTGAACTTTCTAGTTCTTGTGGAGGAATGTTCTCGATATATTCAGTCATGATCAAGTACTCGTCCAATCTGAAGGAAGAGAAAATCGTTTGTAATCTTTGCTATCTACATACAAAATGTGCACGCTGTTGACATAACTCTTTATTACCACAAACGAAAAAACTGCCGGATATCAGTTTAGAATCACCAATTTTGCAATGTTTTGAACAGCCTATGTAAGAACGTAGAAGTGCAACGATGTCCTGTTGTCTTTTTTGAAGTAAGCAAATATTATTTTACGGTGGAGTGAATGTTAGCATTAAGTTTATGATCATCCTACCAAATTAGTCTGGTCCAACCTAAACAGTTCCCTGGTTAGTCTTGTCTGAAAGGGGAAGATATTGAATAAATAACATTCAGTAAAAATGAAATGGCGTATGGCTTTTAGTGCCGGGAGTGTCCGAGGACAAGTTCGGCTCGCCAGGTGCCGGTCTTTCGATGACCTGCGCGTCATGATGAGGATGGAATTATGATGAAGATGACACATACACTCAGCCCCCGTGCCAGCGAAATTAACCAATGAAGGTTAAAATTCCTGACCCTGCCGGGAATCGAACCCGGGACCCCTATGACCAAAGACCAGTATGCCAACCATTTAGCTATGGAGCCGGACATAACATTCAGTGATCGAATGAAAAATGGTGCGATCGGTATGTTGGCCGGACCTCGTTAAACAAGCCTAGTAGTGAACACTCCCCTAACTTGGTATTGGGTATATTTACTATTTTCAAAGACTTTGGAAACATTATCTTGTGCGGCACTTGCGTGTTGTACTGTAACAAGTAAAAACACGTCCTACCAATATTATCAACTGCCACCGGACACATACTTGATTCCAAACAGAGTGTTGCACCAAATATGAAGAAACATATCCCCGTTCACTGATACAAATATTATATAAATTCCGGACCTATGACTGTCAGTTCTTGTAACTGAGATCCAAACACATTTTTACAGACCGGGAATGGATCCCATTATTTGACGTAGTTGAATTAATACGTTATTATACAGGGTGATTTAAAAGGTTATGCAAAAACTGAAGTAGAGAAACGTCACGTCATTAGCTAACACACGTAAGAGAAACTAGAACCACGCGTTCTTCAGAAACGAACAGGTAGTGCTAATTTTCCGGACCGGAGTTCGAGGGTTCGATAACAGCTCAATCCGGTGTTACTTGAAGGTGCTCAAATACGCCACACGCCTGTCGCTGGATTAACCGGCAAATTAGAAAAATCTGTGGGACCAAATTTCCGTCACCTCGGAGTCTAGTAAAACAGCAAATGTTGTAAGTAGGGCGTAAATAATAATAATGGACACTGAATCTTAATAATAATGAATACGTATTGTTACCATCATTATTATTATCATCATTATTATTCGATGAGCCAACAATGGACTAGGACAGTTAATCCAAATGATTGGCGTCGCAGGTTGAGGGACTGTATGAGCACTCTTGAGAGCTTTCTTTTTTTTTTTTGTTCCGTGCCAACAGCTCTTTCATTCTCTGGGTTTGTTGCTCTTTATCTTCTTTATCTTCTTCTGATCTCCTCAATCTTCATCCTTCCTTTAAATTCGATTTTATTTTCTTGCATCACATTTTAGAAATATATTCTGTCGCGTATTAGTGTTTCATGGATGCTGAAAGTTTCAGAATCTTGTTTGATCTATTTGAGATGTTTTCCTACATCAGATGGCTCTGTGGATTAGGCTGGTTATTATTACACTAGTATTATTATTATTGTTCATCTATGTTGTTTATTTCTTGTAGTGTCAACTAGTATGCTTAATCATCTTTCTTATTCTTATTCTTTTTCTTCTTTCGTTTGTAAGAAGCCCAGAAGCATGTCGAAGTACCTACCATTTATATTCTTCAGTCGTTGATCTGACATATTAGAATCTCATATTTACTCTCCCATTAACGGTAAGAATGAACACACATCTAGTTGAGTTGTGAGGGTATGTGCGCGCGGTTCATCTTAATTCGTTTAGCGCCCCGCCCCCTCAGTGTTGTATCGATATGCTAGCGTAGCATTTCTCTCTGGCTGGCTCTATAGAGTCACGGTTTGAGTGACAGGTGTATGTTACTGAAGAGAAGGCCTATTACACCACTCCGCATTCAAATTGGATCAGAGGGAGCCTGGTCGAGGACAGTCAAGGGATTATTGCAAGTCGCACAATTCCATCTCTCGATTCGAGTGATGAGAACGGCCTTGCAATCACAACCCAATGAAACAGTGTTCTCTACATTATCTTGCTTTCTCAAGGTAAAAATGAATATACTGTATTTCAAAATGTTTTTGAAAAAATGATGCGTTTTAATCCGAAAGGTGCTTGATATAAAAATAATAATAATAATAATAATAATAATAATAATAATAATAATAATAATAATAATAATAATAATAATAATAATCAAACACGCCCCCTGAGTGAATTTCGTGACAAATGTATGTTTCAAAAGATGCCCAATGGCCATCTGCACTTCCGAGCTGTGTACCGCAGACACTAGGGCGCTGGTTTTCTGAATCCAAATTTCTGGATTTGAACCCGGTTCAGTTCCGTTGTACTTGAAGACTTGAATCCCACTGGCAATCGAAAGCCGAAAGCCTTCCCCTCTTATCTTCTTATCTCCCATCGTCTTTCAACAGATAGCTGGAATTTCTTTTGAATTCTTTACGTCGTTTTTTTTTTTTTTGCTAGGGGTTTACGTCGCACCGACACAGATAGGTCTTATGGCGACGATGGGATAGGAAAGGCCTAGGAGTTGGAAGGAAGCGGCCGTGGCCTTACTTAAGGCACAGCCCCAGCATTCGCCTGGTGTGAAAATGGGAAACCACGGAAAACCATTTTCAGGGCTGCCGATAGTGGGATTCGAACCTACTATCTCCCGGATGCAAGCTCACAGCCGCGCGCCTCTATGCGCACGGCCAACTCAACCGGTACGTCGTTTTTTATTTTTTTTTAGGATACGTGCATGCATACATACTTCTTCATTACTGTTATGCCTTTTGGCGTTCAGTTTGCACGCCTCTCTGCATTTACTAGTCGCCGTCACAATCCTCTATTTCTAACTGATTCTCTGGCCTCGCTGACGGAAGAGAAGGATGTAAATATTCGTGATGTCAATCTTCTAGACAAGGTACCTTTCAAACTCTTTTCTAATCGACATGCCTAGGAATACGGGTCACTTAACAGTGCTGTTTACACAGTGATGAATATCAAGTGCAAAGCCCAGCGTTACTAGTAAACCGCACAGGCCATTTAATTCTGGGATTGCATTTGTCGGTCCCCTTAGGGAATTAGAACGTGATAATATACAACAATCAAATAACAGCAAAACCAAATCCAAAACGAGTGACTTCTATACCTGTCTTTTCCGACAAGTATTGTAGCAAAAGAGGGAGGGAGCCACTTATACTTCTCATGCAACGGACTCACAAAACAAATAACTCTTCAACATCCTGTCGAATCTCCTTTGGCGGCAATGACAGCCGGCCATGGACTGGACTAGTTTTGCCGTGATTTCTGGGCTTATCTTCTGCCACTCTTCAAAAAGTATTTGCTTCCAACTTTCCTTACTTGCCGCTTGCTTTAGTTCCGCCCATAAATGTTCTATGGGGTTCAAATCGAAGACTAGGGTGGTGCTTGCATCACTTGAGATGTAATGTAAAGCAACCAGCGCTTAACGACCCAGGTAGTATATTTCGGATTATTATCTTGCTGGAAATATTAGTCATCACCTCTAATTTTTCGACAATAGGATTCAGAGGCTGCTTTGAAATGTCCAAATACAACACCCTACCCATTGTTCCAGATGTTATGCGAAAGTTGCCTACAACAGCCCCCGACATACACCTCCATATCATGATGGATCTACCTGTACTACCATGTTTGACTGAAGGTTTTTACTATAGTGTATCTCGTTCTTGTTCTCCACACACGGCGCTTTGTGAACGTATCAAATAAGCTGAATTTGCATTGATCCGTAAATGACACTCGTCTTCAGAATGTAAGTGGCTTGCTAACATACTGTTTTGCAACCAGCAACCTCTTCTGTCTCATTCCCTTATTTACAGTATCGGTGCTGATGTTCGTCCCGCTTGACGATACATCATCTTCTCGCAGTGCAGGACCAAAATCTAATGAAGGAATTTCTAGTCCACAAAATTACATTCTATTCTCACTCCTTATATGCATGGTTAAGTTAAAATTATTGTTAAATTAATCAATAATTTTGGGCAACTACTTAAGGAGAGTTGGAATCATTAAGACAATCATTTTCATATTTTTATATGTTCATATTGCAAAATAATGCAGAATTTTGATCACACTTTTTTTATCATTTGTAAGGAAACTCAATCTATAAATATAATTTTGAAGATCACGAATTTATTGTTCAATATCTCGCATTAAAAAAAACACCGAGCTCGATAACTGCAGTCGCTTAAGTGCGGCCAGTATCCAGTAATCGTGAGATAGTGGGTTCGAGCCCCACTGTCGGCAGCCCTGAAGATGGTTTTCCGTGGTTTCCAATTTTCACACCAGGCAAATGCCGGGGCTGTACCTTAATTAAGGCCACGGCCGCTTCCTTGCACTTCCTAGGCATTTCCTCTCCTATCGTCGCCGTAAGACCTATCTGTGTCGGTGCGACGTAAAGCAACTAGCAAAAAATAATAATAATAATTGAAACGCTTCTCGTGAACCTCTGCATTTTCGAAGAAAGGGCTGTGGTTTCAACGAATAGGTAAAAGGAATTTTATTCCCTACGTTGGTACCTCTGTCGTTAAAAATATGCCCGCCTACCGTGCGGTGCTTTGTTGTATGAGAATTCATAATGAAATACATTGATCGCAGTAACCAGTACTTGATATTTTCGACCAGATGTGTACCCATACATCATATTATATCTCACAAACTACTGAGCGGGTAGCATTAGAAATTTTATAAATGCATTATGACAATTAGATAATGAAACAAAACCATACAGAAGGCATTGTCATTATCTAAATTAAACACACGTACATAATACATACTCTTTGTAAAAAGGGAAACCATCAATCTTATGTAAACTAAAACGTTAACTTCATTTTGTCCAGTCAAGATGGGGAATAAGAGACGCCAGTCTTAAATATTACCAACTACTTGCTGGGCATGTCACTTTGAACATTTGTGATATGCAGCATTTCTGCTGATGTCTTTTTAAGGCAAGTTCTATTATAATGTTCCTTCTTTAGAAACGCGTTGTACAGACAGTTAAAAATTCCAACATGTGGTCAAAACCCACCCCTCCCTACCCGGTTGCTACTTTAGGTAGAGAATCTCACATTATCCGTTAATTTAATTTAATTAATTTCGTGTGGTTATTTCCAGCCGAGTGCAGCCCTTGTAAGGCAGACCCTCTGATGAAGGTGGGCGGCATCTGCCGTGTGTAGGTAACTGCGTGTTATTGTGGTGGAGGATAGTGTCATGTGTGGTGTGTGAGTTGCAGGGATGTTGGGGACAGCACAAACACCCAGCCCCCGAGCCATTGGAATGAACCAATGAAGGTTAAAATCCCCGACCCGACCGGTAATAGAACCCGGGACCCTCTGAACCGAAGGCCAGTATGCTGACCATTCAGCCAACGAGTCGGACACATTATCCGTTCATATGCATGGAATTAAACAAACACTCATTTAGAACTGAGAGTAACTTTCAGGTCTCCCTTGTGGACACCTCCTACCCATGTCGCCTTCTTTCTGTGCCAAAGATTATTTCCATTCTCGCCTTTTCACATCTTTTATGCGTTCTTGTTGAAACCTCCTCCCAGTGAGTGGTAGGATCATCTAACAGCTCCATCACCTTCTGGCGGAGAAAGCCTAGATGTCATTGAAGAGCTGTGTTATGGAAATAATAATAATTTCGTGTGGCTATTTCTACCCGGATGCAGTCCTTGTAAGGCAAACCCTCCGATGAGGGTAGGCGGCATCTGCCATATGTAGGCAAGTGCGTGTTATTGTGGTGGAGTATAGTGTTCTGTATGGTGTGTGAGTTGCAGGGATGTTGGGGACAGCACCAAAACACAGCCCCCGAGCCACTGGACTTAACCAATGAAGGTTAAAATCACCGACCCGGCCGGGAATTGAACCCGGGAGTCTCTGAACAGAAGGTCAGTACGCTGACCATTCAGCCAACGAGTCGGACTGTTCTGGAAATGATGATGTTATAGTTTCCCATGAGACTGAAACAGGTTAATGAAAATAACAAATCCGTGCTAACCATATCAGGGGCACAATGCACCGCAAAACCAAAAATGGATCAAGATCTCAAAAAAAAAAAAAAAAAAAAATTACATTCTGTTCGTACATTACCAAATGGTCATTTTGTTTGACTAGCTTACCACGGCATATAAACACCTTAGAGATTACCGGTTCAATGTCTGTATATACAGTATGTATGTTCAAGGAGTCGCTTAGAATTGGCAGGGCATGCTTCTATGATTTCGGTATATATTTTACAATTGTGTTGGCTTGGGTGCTAGACTAACTGACAAAGAGGGACGAGGGCTATAAGGGGTGTTGTAATGCATTCTTGCTGATATTCTAAAAACAGCCACCTTTATTGAGAAATACTTCATATCTTAACAGTCCCTTCGATAGGGCCAACAATCACTGACATAAATGGGAAAACATTGGAAATGGCCTTTTGCTGAAAATCAACAATAACATAACAGTAAATAAATTTAAATAATGGATTTTTTTTGCAAGTTACTTTACATCGCATCGACACAGATAGGTCTTATGGCGACGATGGGGCAGGAAGGGGCTAGGAGTGGGATGGAAGCGTTCGTGGCCTTAATTACGATACAGTCCCAGCATTTTCTTGGTGTGAAAATGGGAAACCACGGAAAACCATCTTCAGGGCTGCCGACAGTGGGGTTCAAACCCACTATCTCCCGAATACTGGATACTGGCCGCACTTAAGTGACTGCAGCTATCGAGCTTGGTACAATGTACTTTAATTGTATTAAAATTTAATTTAAATAATTTAATTTTAATAATAATCTGACCTTTGGTCAAAATCACCAATATAATAACAATGAATGACTACAATTGATCAAATGGGCTTCTATCTCTTCTGCTACCACACAACTCCGCCGAACAACATTACTACTGTACTTGTCATAATTTTCAACTATCTCAATGGTTAAACGTCCCACGAACTACGTTTACAGTTTTCGGAGAAGGTGAGGTGCCGGAATTGTGTCCCTTAGTTCTTTTACGTGCCGGTAAATCTACCGACAAGAGGCTGGCGTATCTGAGGACCTTCAGATCACCGGACTTCGTCCGAATCGAACCTGCCACCCTGGGCTAAGAATCCCACCATTTCCGCCTTCTGAGCCACTCAGCTCGGGAAATATGGACAATATAGGGACTAAAGGATTGTCTTAAAAATAAAGATGAAATATGATTCCTACTGTGATTTTGTGTATTTGATTTAATATTAATAATTAGTTGGTGCTTGTGCCTAGTACACTACTGTGTAATACGACCATGATTGTACTGTAGCAGGCAGGCGGCTAAGCTGGGAGTGGGAGTGGGGGGTGAGGGTTTGTGGATACAGAGAGAGAGAGACTGACTGTGTTAATGGCAGCCCCTGGAATAATGGATGGAATTGCATTAAAATACGATATGCATGATGCATACATTGCGTTCCATTCCCATTCCATTCCCAGCGAGTTACCTCAAAATGTAATTAGGATCCTTTTCTCTCTCTATGTGTGTGTGTATGTGTGTTTACACTGTGCACAACCTATCCGACCATTACCAGGCTCTTTGTTACTCGGGAGAGAGAGAGGGTAACCTTAACGGCGTATACTACACACCCCCACGACTACTCACACACAATTCGTCCAATAAAGACGACGAACAGAACAAACTCAAAAGATAGACAGGCAGACAGTCTGACTGTCACTCAGACTTCACTGGTTTCACATTAGAGTTTCTGTGTTAGATTTATATAGATTGAGACACATTAACTAAATGAAAAGCTGTCGAAGGGAATGAAATTACATTTACTTTGCTCGTTTTAGATAATGGAAGAAATGGAAAAGAAGAGATCGTCACTACCGAGTTACAGTTTTTCCATTGACATGATAAAACACTGACGTATTATTCTACAGTTGTGCGCGTGACTGCAGCACATTTTCCATTAGCTAAGGTAAATTCCCAAATAAAGAGCAACACTATATCGTTCACAAGAAGAAATACATCACGGATATAAGTCAATTGTGAAATGCAGTATTAATGCTTAACTAAAATGAAACGCGTTTTTATTTTCCTGTTTAAAAATATGAACAAAGTGATCATCTACGTACAAGAAATCTTTCTAAAAAGTAAATCTCTAAGAAGAAAACTATTTAAATAATTATAAACTGGCCAATCGACTACAAATTCCAGTTTCCTGGGGTCAGACCGCAAAGACTTGGGTGACATTTCCATCAGAACCACACCTGTTAGCGGGAAGCGTATCCGGTCGTAATTCCCCGACCAAGTCCTAATTTCACCCTACGTGTTTCTCCGATTCCCTACAAACGTGCAAAACGGCGTTCACGAAAGAAAAACCGACAAGTAGGACGCAATGGACTTTTTCCGCTAGTAAGGTTTCGAAAATCAGAATATCTCCTTTGCTCACATTAGAGAAGAAGAAATTAAATTGCCTGCACGATGTAACAAATCGTTATTTTGCCCATTTTTGTTATTTTGCTCATTTAAGCCACGTTCTAGAAACCGAATACTTTAAGATTCCTAAACTTGTTTTCAAAGAAGGTGAGAGATCAAGTCTTATTTTCATTGTGTAATGTATTTCCAACCAGCGTAGGCAAAATTAAGTGAAAATAGAACACAATTTTTTTTTATCTAAGATAATAATAAGTATCGTATAGCCACACTATTTTGTTCAGGCATTTCGTGTGCCTGTGTATCAATTTCGATCTTACAATTTACTGTGTAGCACAAAAATTCAAAATCTATACTGGGCAAACTGTCGTTGAGAATGGAGTAAACAGCAATTTTCACCAGTGATACAGTGGATAGTGCTCCATGACGTTCGATGTCACCAACTCAATCCACCTTCAAAAATCTGACAATCTGTGTCGGATAGGAACTCGTGATCGCGGAATATTAAGGATGGCACTCATCCACTGTTCCTTACTATTTGAAAATGAAGATAATCATTCAGAAATTCGTAAGTGCAGATAATCACACTGAAATAGCTTAAACACAATTCGTGGAGAAACCATACTTCCAAATTTTGACAAAGAATGAAAACACTTTTACGACAGTAAGAGCCTGCGTAATGCATTCTATAAGAAGTCACCTTATGTTATAACTAGCAAGATACCCGTGCTTCGCTACGGTATTATACTGAAATTTATAATTGAATGCTAATTGTTTTAGATATATAATCCGCCGAAATTCGCAATCTGACTCGTTTTCTGCGAGAATCCGCCAAAATTCGCGATCTGACTCGTTTTCTATTAGATTACGGTATGTTTCCTCACATTTTTCAATCTTTCTTTCCAGCAATCGATTTCGTACTTCCCGGGCTAGGTCCAGATATTCCACCCCGTCAGTTGGGTCCCTAAATCTTTGCCATCTTTTCCTATAAGCGTTTTTAATATGGATCAAATCCTTCAGGAGATCCGGCGTGGTGTCGTCTTAGGTGCCTTGGCGGTACTGAACCCGCGGCCGGACTGCATTCTTAGTCATTACCCGTCCAGAACCATTTTCCAGGGGGGTCCTCACATTTGACAACGGTCCAGAACATTATTATTATTATTATTATTATTATTATTATTATTATTATTATTATTATTATTATTATTATTATTATTATTATTAAAAGATGTTCTGAACCCCACAGCAAGCTGCAAGATCGCTACTTGGCGGTAAATTACATCTGCTGCCAGTGTCATTGTTACAATGTGACCAGCACCATCGTCGCGCGTAGGCAAGTGTGCGGGATTTCTGGCGATACCAATGACATACTTCCGTGCATTGTTGACCTTATTATAGAGGCGAACAATTTGACGGTCCATCTCATTCCTATCGTTGATTTCAAATGTGTTTAAATTTTTATTTACATGCCAGGAGGATCTACTGTAATCTAAGAACGTTCTCCGAAGGAAAAGATGGCTGTTGAAAACCAGCCCAGGAAAGATTAAAAATGATCGGTTTATGATCAGAATAAGTACATCGAAACTATATAGCCTGTTTCCAGTCATTCGACAGGGTCAGGAATGGAATGAATAAAGCCCCATCTAGCAGCGACAATAGGAATTGTGCCGGCTGCCGAAGCACACCTCTGGGGCAATGATCGTTGAATGACAAATGAAATGAAATATTGGACAGTGTTGCTGGAATGAATGATGAGAGAGAAAATCGAAGTATCCGGAGAAAAACCTGTCCCGCCTCCGTTTTGTCCAGCACGAATGTCACATGGAGTGACCGGGATTTGAACCACGGAACCCAGCTGCGAGAGGCCGGCGCGCTGCCGCCTGAGCAACGGAGGCTCCTTAAGTACATTATGAACAGTAAAATCAATTGATCTCACCTCCTTTTACACCCCACCGCCGTTAAGTTTATTTACACCCCCCCCCCCAAAAAATAGAAGACGTGTTTCTTTATGTTTAAAAGATATTCCAAACACCAATGTTCACATCTGTTACATTCAGTTTTGAGATATAAGTATCCCCATAAAAATAATTCACTTTATTTTCACTTCCTTTCACACTCCCCTCCCCCCCAACCCGTAAGTGAATTTTCCGGCAAAATATACTTGTTTCCTTAATAGTAAAGGATCTTCTAAATAGTAATTATCACGACTCTAACTTCTTCAGTTTTTGATTTATGTGTCTTCATGAAAGGAATTCAACTCCTTTTCACTCCCGCCCCCCAAACGCGTTTTTCTTTGTTTAAGGAGATTCAAATACTAATTTTCACGTCCGTAACAACTTTAGTTTCTATTAGATGTATGTATTCTCATACAATTAATTCAATTAATTTTTCAATTCTTTCACCCCCCCCCCCCACCCCCCCCCCCTTCATTGGATTTTCCGAGAATACGTGTTTCTTTACTTTTAAAGCAGATTCCAAAGCAGATTTCACGTCTGTAATATCTTCATTTTTGAGATATCAGTAGCCTAATTAAAAGAATTCAACACCATTTTCAGTCACTTTTACCCCCCCCTTCCACCCAAGTGGTATTTCCGAAAGCTGAAAATACACGTTTCTTTATTTTTAATAGAGATAAAAATACCATTTTTCACTTCTGTAACATGTTAAGTTTTTGAGATATACTGTAGAAATTCGCTTTTTAAAATTTCACCCCTTTTTATTTCCCCTTACGTGGAGTTTCCGAAAACAAATCACCTATCTTTCTTTACATTTACAGGAGATTCCAAATACCCACTTTTTACGTCTATAACATTTTACGTTTCTCAGATATTCTGTAGATATAGCCTTTCAAAAAATTCACCCCAGTTTGTCACTCCTGTTTAACCCCCATTAATTGGATTTTCCAAAAACAAAAAAATACGTGTTTCCTTATTTTTAAAGGAGCTCCCATATACAAATTTTCAGTTCCGTAATATTTTCGGTTTCTGAGATATATGCATCCTCATTAAAGGCATTCATCCCATTATTCACCCATTTACACCCCTCCTATTGGGATTTAAAGAAAGCAAAAAATACGTGTTCTTGTATTTTTAAAGAAGATTCTAAATGCCATTTTTTACATCTGTAAACTTTTAAAGTTTTAATATGTAGACACACTCATTTTAAAAATTCACCCCCCTTTTCACCCTCCATTATTTGGAATTTCCAAAATAAAAAAAATACGTGTTTCCTTATTTTTAAAGGAGCTCCCATATACAAATTTTCAGTTCCGTAATATTTTCGGTTTCTGAGATATATGTATCCTCATTAAAGGCATTCATCCCATTATTCACCCATTTACACCCCTCCTATTGGGATTTAAAGAAAGCAAAAAATACGTGTTCTTGTATTTTTAAAGAAGATTCTAAATACCATTTTTTTACATCTGTAAACTTTTAAAGTTTTAATATGTAGACACACTCATTTAAAAATTCACCCCCCTTTTCACCCTCCATTATTTGGATTTTCCAAAATCAAAAAAATACCTGTTTCTTTATTTTTAAAGTAAATCCCAAATACCAATTTTCAGGTCTGTAATATCTTCAGGTTCTGAAATATAAGTAGCCTCATTAAAGGCATTCAACCGCTTTTTCACCCTTTTCCACCCTTCCAATTGGGATTTTCCGAAAACAAAAAATACGTGTTTCTTTATTTTTTAAAGGAGATTCTAAATGCCAATTTTTACATCTTTAAACTTTAAAAGTTTTGAGATATAGATAGACTCATTTTAAAAATTCACCCCCTTTTCACACCCCCCATTAATTGGATTTTCCAAAAACAAAAAATATGTATTTCTTTATTTTTAAAGGAGATCCTAAACACCAATTTTCAGGTCTGTAATATCTTCAGTTTCTGAGATATAAGTATCCTCATGAAAGTCATTCAACCACGTTTTCACCCCTTTTCACTCCTCCTATTGGGATTTTCCGAAAACAAAGAAATACGTGTTTCTTTGTTTTTAATGAAGATTCTAAGTACCAATTTTTACATCTGTAAACTTTAAGAGTTTTGAGATATAGATGCACCCATTTTAAAAATTCACCCCCTTTTCACCCTCCCATTAATTGGATTTCCCCCAAACAAAAAAATACGTGTTTCTTTATTTTTAAGAGAGATCAAAAGTACCAATTTTCATGTCTGTAATATCTTCAGTTTCTGAGATATAAGTACCGGTATCCCGATTAAAGGCATTCAACCCCTTTTTCACCCTTTTGTGCCCCTCCTATTGGGATTGTCTCAAAACAAAAAAATACGTGTTTCCTTATTTTTAAAGAAGATTCTAAATACCAATTTTCACATCTGTAAACTTTTAAAGTTTTGAGATATAGACACACTCATTTTAAAATTTCACCCCCCTTTTCACCCCCTTAGCGACGGAATATCCAAAAATCCTCTCTTAGCGAGCACCTATATCTTAATATGAATATATCTCCAAAATTTCATTTCTTTATGTCCAGTAGTTTTGGCTCGGCGATGATGAATCAGTCAGTCAGTCAGGACAAGCTACTTTATATATATAGATTGCACTGATGTTAAAGGAACGTGAATACATTCAAGCTTTCTAAAGATGTCAACGTGATCGCGTCTCTGTTGTAAATTGTTGCCACTGTTTCCTTATCACAATCTAGACTGCATAAACAAAGATCTTAAAATCTGACCAACTTACTGGAAACGAACATACCCAAAAAATATTGTATTCTTCCCTTGTAATATACCCTTTCATATGTCGAAAGAGTTGGCTATGCGGTACGAGATGTATCGATGTAAGATTGCATTCAGAATACCACCATTAAACCTGAAGATGATTTTCCGTAATTGTCAATTTTCACATCAGTCATATGTTACACAACTATGCCGTAAATAACGACAAGATTGATAATTCCCCAATCCACCCCAGGGTCGCCAAAACTACTCTTCTTTTAAAGTGACCAAGCTAGGAGCATAACAATATATAACTTACAAACAAATAAATTCATCCTTCCATTATAATCGTTCAAGGAAGCATACATTCATCGTCAGATTCTGAAAAGAGATCATGTAGTAATATGCGGATACGTTTCAAGCTATCATTACTACTTGAGATTATTCAAATTCTGTCCACTTTCTTACAAAGTGATTGATGAAACGTTAAATCGAGTTTCTCAAGCGATAACCCACACGGGTATATAACTTTCGGATGACCAACCAAGCACAAGGCAGATGTTACTATCGTAACAAACGCATCATTTTCTAGGTACGGGACAGGTGTATCGGTAATGGTGGATAACAGACACAGTAGATTACCACACTACCGTTACCTACATACCGAAAGGCATAAGCATACATAATGTTATGGACCCAGGTGCACAAGATTGAATTACGACTAAAGTAACAATGACGAAGGAAATAAAAAACAAAAGCCACCAGTGTATTATGTCCTATTATGGTTTTATTTTACAATCCAACAACCACCCTCTTGACAGGTTCTCACGTATCAAGCAATCAACTAAAACATATTTTACGAGATTCTATAAGCCACTTCGCCGGCAGTTGATTTAATGTTACTGGATTTAATTTACCGTATCGGCTTCTACATCTGATAAGTGCTAAACAACAAACGAACACGGTGTTAAACCAAAAGCGCCTCTTCAGGGCAGGCAGCGTAAGTCCACTTTATTTTCACGTTGAAAAACTATAGCGAATTCCAGTCGTCTATAAGCTTCTTCCGGAGAATGTGTACTAGTTTGATGGCAATGGCGACAAGATGCATAATTTACTTTTGACACTTACATCCACGGTTTAAACAGTACATTAGTTTGCTGTTTGGTTAGCTAGGATTCGGTTACTAGCTATGGTATATATGATTTTAACATCCCACTATGAATATTGTTACTGGACGCGCTCGGAATGACAGGAGAATTAAGTCAGCTCTTGACTACCTTAACATAGTTCTTCATAATTTGCCAAACCAACTCCATACGTATGAAAGGAGAATTTTTAACATACATATCACGGCCGAATCTTCCTAATGCAATGTCCATATGAAATACTAATGGACACATCAGAATAATCATACAACTTGTGAGACAGACATCAGACGCATTAGATAAATGGAGCTGCTGACACGATGGCTTCAGCACCTAAATATCAAGGAGCAGGAAGAATATATCGTCGTTGCCGGGACAAAACCTCCTATGTGATAATATGTTTTGGAGATATACTGACCCGCAGCACATACATTGTGAAGAGCGAGAATGCCTTGACTATATGCACACGATATTGCACCTTAGATGACAGAACCTTACCAGCCAAAGTTCTAAGCTAAAATTATTTCACATAGGAAGTTTTGTCCCGGCAGCGACGATATGCATCCTTGATCATTGAAAGTACAGAAACAGCATTATATATTAATTATTTCCAAGTATTTTACGTTTGGCTGGCAAATTTCAAAACTACCATTGATTGTAGTGTCTCATCTTCACTGCATACTTAATTTCAAATCCCGCACGTGTGTAGTTTTACGTGAATGCTGATATCGTTATCATAAACACAGGACATCCAGTTTTACGTGGAAACTGAACCATAGGGATGCGGATTTTAATTTCAAAAATATAATATACTGTACAGAGGCTGTGATTCGCCCCCTAGCCACTTTGGAATAATAATAATAATAATAATAATAATAATAATAATAATAATAATAATAATAATAATAATAATGATAATGATAATAATGACGTATGGCCTCTGGAGAAACCTGGTGCAGGCCTTCCGAGTTGACGATCATGACTGACCTGCGTGCCTGTGAGGATAAGGCTCTGTCAGCGATGGATTCTAACGTTGATGACGGCACACATACCTACCTCGAGCCAGAGGAATGAACAAATTAAGGTCAAAATTCCCAACCCAGTCGGCAAACGAACACAGGACCCCTTGGACAAAAGGCCAGCATTTTAACCATTTAGCAAAGGAGCCGAAATTGTGAACTTGTGTCCTCGTCCCGTAAAGGCACATGGAGATAAGCTAAGCATCCACATACCAGCCCCGCTGCTATTCTTAAATCTCTGGCAGTGCCGGGAATCTAACCCGGCCCTCCAAAGACGGCGGCTAACAGCGCTTTGACAAGCCGATGCATACTAATACCCCCGCATTCCACAGGTAAAATCCATCTAGCGAAGAGAGGGCTAACTAGTGACATGGATGTATCACCAGGTGTTCATAGTAATAGTGGACAGAGCTCCCACATTCTTGGAAGAAACTCTTACTGCATTTCGTGTCTTACGAATTCTAATTTACCATAAAATATGCCAACAGATAGCGAATCCCATTGTTTGGAGTAGCGTGCCTGCCTCTTACCCAGAGGGGCTTTGCTCCATTCCTGGCCAGTCCAGAGATTTTACGTCCGGATAGAGAGCTAGAACAGAGTTCGCTCAGCCTCGTGTCACAGAAAAGCTACAGAGGCATCAGACTGGTCAAGAGGCCTAGCAATGCGGCACAGGAAGTCAGCGCAATGACCATCTTGCACTGCAACATTTGCATATCATTTGCATAGGCAAGTCGTCACAATAAGCCACAAACATTTATATTATTATAAATAACTGAAGGTTGTTCAAACATTTCTTCTATACTACACAGTAACTGAAAAAAAAAATGGAAAAATGGTAAATGCATAAATATAAATGGAAAATCAAAGAGACATTCCCTTTCATTGTGTCAAAATTCACTGATATGAGATTGTCAATTAATTCCAGAAAAAAATCGCCTTTTCATGATGTAAAACCTAATTGCAACCAAAAAGGTTTGATTTCAATATCAGAAGATAGCATCCCGTATTACCGATGATTCCCTTTCTCCCAAGCATAGTTATGTTATAGGTTTGATGTGAGTGTTTTTCAGCGTTCGCCGTTCATTCTCTACCACCATCACTTAAATATAGAATACCCGATATACTGAAAAGTGTATTTCTGGTATAGTTGAAAGCAAGCATTGATGCATGAATAGGGGCAGAGATGACCCCACGCACCATTACATTAAATTGTATATTTCTAATCGTCATGACAGGGAACAAGGATGTAACGTGGGAGTCAACAACAATCATGAGACTAACGTAAATATTATCTTAATGCCCCACCCAGTTTTAATATGGCCAGGTAGACTATGTTAATTATGTTGACCTTTCGGAGGTCGGGAGTGCAGGTTACATCCCAGCACAAATGACATTGATGGTGATATATTGTAGCGGCATGCTAATGGCTATCAGTGTAAACAAGAATTTACTATGTAGAATTACATGGTTTTCACTGGTCAAGTTCCATTTCGTGTATAATAGAAAATCTACAACATGTTTCGCTCTATAATCATGGAGCTTCAAACAGGCTGCACCATTCGATCACTATCCACAATTTCAAGCACATGTATTAAAGTTTTCAACTAAAGATTTCAGAGAAATTTACAATGAATATTAACAGAAAAATGAAAATGTAACAGTATACTGAAATACACGTCTTAATTGTTCATGTAAGCCTCCATCTAAGTAACCATATATCGGTCTTCTTGGCAATAAATTTCGAAAATTAAAGGCAAATTCCTATTTATTGAGTAAGAACTCATTGACAGGAGATAGTCAAGTAATTCTTAAGAAAATCGCCGAAGTTTGCTATCAACATCAGAATTAGGCATCCCAATTAGCGATGATCCCCTTTGTCCAATTATAGTTATGATACCTGTTTGATGTGGCTATTTCATCTTTTACGTTTATTTCTCTTCGGTCATAACTCAGGATAGAAGATCCATTTCCAAAAAGAACACAAATAATATACTCATATATATTTATCTGTGTCACATTTTCTTCACCGAAACCAACTATGACATATCACACGCCATTAAGTCCTGTAGTTAGAACAGTGAACCTTTTAAGGAAAATGTGCCCGAGTTTTGTATAAAAATGTTCGATGTAAAGACGTAATCAATGTGACGCCTGCGTAGTATGAGAAATACAAATGCAGGTCTGCCAAGAGTAAACTGGTCTTTGAGTACAAACGCTGACTTACAGGTATGTGGTATATTATTCTAGTGATAAGCATAAAAAAATTGTATGCTTCTACAACATATGTCGTTGAAATCTCATTCTCTTAAATCATCTCATTTGTACAAAAACATAACCGCCAAGGGAATATTTGCAGTCATAACATTAATTTTCTCGGCTTACGTTTGCACTTCCACAACGACGATTTCCTCCTGAACACTTGCAATCAACATTGAAGTTTAACACCTTAACTTGATGTTCGAGAAACCAGAGAAAGTTATGTACAAAAACTCATTCATTCTCAATTCTAAATTATGTTACCTGTGTTCTCATGTTTATATCTGCCATTTTGTTGAAAGCCAGATGGAATGATTGAACACAAAGGGTGAAATATTTTCACATTAGCCTCAAGAGTCTCCTTTCTCTGGTCTCTACTAACACTACTGTATCATTCTCCAATTCCAGGTAAAGTTCTACAAATGAAGAATGTGCAATCAAATATTCTTGCGGACACAAGTAAGTTCTGTGAGTACGGTATTGGAAGTTTGTGACTGATTCACAATCCTGTACTTTCCTAATTATTATAGCATAGAACACGGGGCTTCCATACAAACCATTGTTATTTGATACTTAACACCAGTGTGTCGGCGACTTCCGTCCGCCATTTGCCTGCAGGGGTACCAACCACCATCACCTGGCCATACCAACCAATACAATGTGACCACAGAGAACAAAAGCTCACGGATCTTCTTTCCAAGCCACTATTATCTTTTGCCACTTTCTCTTCCTCTATATATCCCCCCCCCCCCTTCCTCCTACCTATCATGTATGTGTGTGTGATCGATTTTTCGCTGGTTCTGGCTTACACAATGGGCTAGTATTATTCTGGCATACCCTTTTATTACGTGGCACACCACTGTTTGCGTATCTGTGATCCTCCCTCCACTCCCCCTTCATTGTTACCGGAACGTCCCCATTGTTGTAGGCCTGCGAGCCCATTAACCAGCCTACTTTGTGTATCGTTTCCAATAGGAAGCGGGTGGAAGAGGGAGGAATAGATCAAGCTCCGGGACTTCGGAAACTAGTCGATGATGATTATCAGGAAGAACAATCCTACTCACCCCATACTATCACTCTTCGCTTTAGTTTACACGACAAGGGGTGTAAAGGGGTTCCATTATTATTATTATTATTATTATTATTATTATTATTATTATTATTATTATTATTATTATTATTTTCTATTATTTTCTCCCTGTGGGGATCAAAAGGTACAGTGTCTCGCCAGATGTAGTCTTATTTTTGAAGGGCGAAAAATTAATTCGACACTATGTCGTACGATGATGATGATGATGATAATAATAATAATAATAATAATAATAATAATAATAATAATAATAATAATAATCGTATGTCTTCAGCTACCGTGTGCAGACATTTCAATTTGACGCCATCTGGCTGTCTGCTCGTTAATTTCGACGTTCTGTTTTACACTAGGCCTACTGGATGGCAGACAGAGTAAACCGAAACTCTCTTAGGCGTTTATGGCTGAGATTTAATTAATTTTGTCGGGTAAACACCAAATATGTCACCAGAGATCTTTTATATGCAGACATCGTACGACATGGAGTGTCGAATGGACTTTTTCCCAGCCCTTCAAGAATCCGACTAACTCTGCCGGGTTTGAACCCGCTATCTTGGGATCTGGATTCCGACACTCTACCACTGATCCGCAGAGGCAGCTATATGTCGTACAATACCGGCAGGTAAAAAAAGTCTGCAGACACAGTTGGTGTTTACAAAAAAAAAGTACTGAAACCTCAGCCACAGATCATCAAATGTGGCCATCTGGTAGTAAAACGGAACTCGAAATTAACACGCAGGCAGCCTAAACGATGTCAAGTTAAAATGCCTGCACGCGGTAACTGAAGTCATTTATTATTATTATTATTAATATTATTATTATTATTATTAGTATTATTATTATTATTGCTGTTGTGCTGTCCGACTCGTTGGCTGAATGTTCAGCGTACTGGCCTTCGGTTCAGAGGGTCTCGGGCTCGATTCCCGGCCGGGTCGGGGATTTTAATCGCTTCTGATTAATTCTTCTGGCTCGGGGACTGGGTGTTTGTGTCCGTCCCAACACTCTTCTCTTCATATTTAGACAACATACCACACTACCAACCACCACAGAAACACGCAATAGTGATTACATCCCTCCATACCGGGTTGACGGCAGGAAGGGTATCCGGCCGTAAAACAGGACCAAATCCACATGTGCGACACAGTTCGCACCCGCGACCCCAGACGTGTGGGAAAAGCGGTAGGAAAGGAAGATTGATGTTGTTGTCGTCGAAAAAACCTATAAGAACTCCACAAAGCGCCCTTCCCTTGTACCCAATTCGTCTTCTTTCTTTTGCTATGGGCTCCGTTTCTCTCTTTGGTCCAGGGTGTTCAGGTCGTTTTCTTTGTTTAGTACTTTTGGTGAACTTGCCATTTGTGAATTTTGAATTTGAAGATCACCCTACTTTGGACGTCTTCTCCAGCGATTCCTCCCAATGTAAGGTTGTTTTGGCCCCAATTCATTATATTGAACCCTTGAACTTACCATTCCATCGTTGGTCGGCCACGGCTGCTATAGTAGAACAATTTAGAACTCTTAAATCTTGGGTCGTTGCGGGAATAAATTCGGTCACGATCTTAACCAAACGATGGGGTTCAGAAGAAAGCCTAACTACTTGAAATGAGGAGCAAAAATGTGCTTACTAACTTTTATTAAACTGAAAGAGCACGATAACATCGTTAATTTAATATGCATTCTTGCCACAAAAATATAAAAAAATTTAATTCTTGATTTTGAAAAGTTCCAAACACAGTCACCTTACATAACGTCACTTCGTTTCTTCCAATGTCGAAGAGTTGCTTCAGAGAAGCTACTATGTTAGTGGACAGCGAAACTGAAAAACTGAAAAAGGGAAGACCTGAAAACCGGGCACCTATTATTCCAAACGAGAACTGAGAGTTAATCCACACGATCCGTGGAAAATCTGACTTTCAACAAGTAGAACGCCTGATTTTCTCTTAATTAAGGTTATCCACCAGTCAAATACCCTTCACGGATACGGAACATCCGCCGAATGGACCCTTAATCGAACCAAACTGACTATCAGTTGCTTTGGATAGGTTGCGAAATATTATGGGAAAGCATGGTGTTCACTACAAGTTAATGGCATCATTCACAATTGAAATAAAATTCCACCATGTATTTGTCATTCATGACACCCTTAAGTGATACGTTAATCCCGATGCTAACTGTGCATCACCCAAACAACTGTTCGGAAGGAACCAACAACCACATGATCCGGGAGGATCTTACGTTAAGTCGTTCTAAAGGAACAAAACTGCGAAATGCAGGAAACACTTACTAATCATGCATTTAGAAGAAATGCCAAACACTGAAGTTAATCAAAAAGTGAAAAGTCACTTGAAAATATTATTATTGAACCGATTTTCAGGTTAGAAATGGGTTTATTATGCTTAATAAATTTACCAGTCCACGCCAAAATTTACTACAAATTTAAGGAATTCTTTCCCTTGACAACAATGCTACCAGTACAGATCTCTCTATTTACTGTCTGTCCCAACACACTACTGGTAAAGTGATTACTTACTTACTTACTATGAATAAGAATGAAAATATGACAAGGTGAAAATAAAATAAAATACTGGCTGACGAATCGAAACCGCATTCGCAACTCAAGTCTCATTCTAAAACACTGAGTGTCAATATGCACACCATCAAACGAAAACGGACGTTAAAACGAGAAACAATGAAGTTCGTAAAAATAAATTAACATCTCAAAGTCATACAGCTTAACACGCACGAAGAAACACAGTAAAAATATTTAATCTAGATCGGGTCGGTGTCCCATACTTGGACAGCCCTCATTTATCAACAACAGTCCCGTTATCTCAATGAGAGCTTCGCATAGACCCTCTACAATAAATCATATCGTACTGTAACTGCTACCTTCCCCCAGGCCACTTCACAAAAGAAACAAAAGAAACACATCTTAACCGAGACTTGAGTGTATACAGCTACCATCCCAGACCTATCGTCGGGCTCACTTGAAATCTGTACACCCTAAACCTAATCAGTATATACATGATGCCTTCCAAATCCTATCGTCGGGCGTGACCTAGGACGTCTCATCATCAGTGACTCCAAGAATAAACACGTGACGTCCTAAATCTATCGTCGGGCGTCAAAGTGGGTCGTACTACGTCCCCCTTAACATATCAGGCGAACCGCAATTTCCAACAAACCTCCAACAGTAACACTGAATCTGGTCAGACAAAAAAAATACGCACGACGGAACCACGTCTCTATTATCAAAAGAATGCAAGTCGAAACACAGTAAGTACCTACCTCTCGAAAAATACAACAAGTGTCTACCTCATCATAATATGTGAACTCAAAAATAAATAGACGTAACGAACGATTCTCCACCTCGAACACAATCTCAGCATGTGCACTGAAGTGTCAGGGCTGCCAATGAAAATTCCCAACACACGTTTCCCTTTTAGTGGATGCCTTCAAAATAATAATCATCACCATCACATTCGAAATTCTCAGATCGCCTATCATCAATTCCATCCATGACCTCTCCAATGAACAAATTAAATATAACCCAACCGTGTGTCAAAATTGCTCTTCAATCCGTGAGGCCGTACCTTATCTTAACAAAAATCACTGGATGTTTACTACCCAGACCTTTACATTTTACTAGAGTCGTTTTCACTTGGAATCATTCTATAAATTTCACAATGCTTCACATCATAGTCATCTCAAATTCGGATTGATTGCGGAAAACAATACAGCCTGCCTCACACAGCCTGTTCCTAAATACTTCCTCTACCAAAAATGTCTCAACACTCTTTCTCATCGCTTGATTCCAGCGGTAACGCTTCTCTCTCATCTTCACGTACATATAAATTCATCGCTTTCAATCCCTTTTCCTTCAAGACCCCTTTTCATACTTCGATCCCCTGGTGGAAACGACAACCATTATTAAGCACATCTCTGACTTTACTATTATTACGACTTTCGAACCTCAAAAATCCAAGAGCACACATCGACCTTTCGCAATTCAAGTATACACGATGTCTCAAAATTTTCTTCCCATTAATGACTGTGACTCTAACAAATTTTATTGACATTATCTAAATATGCCTACGATCCTTGTAAAAATAACTGGTTAAATGAAATTTAACAGAGAGGAATTTCCTTATCCCGCGGTAAACATTATTATTATTATTATTATTATTATTATTATTATTATTATTAACCAGCATTTCTGAATGCCACTGACACCTGAGATTACAATATTCGCCACGACAAATTTACACTTATAACGTTCACAAATCCGTACTTTGAATGATATCTCATCTCAACACCAAATTTTAAGCGTCGCATTTACCGTTCTTGACATGAACTTTACACACTGAAAATTTTCACACGCTGACCAAAATTTACAACGCCTTTCGCCTGATAATTACGCATATCACCCGACAATCGTCTGGAAATTTGGTTAGGACAGACAGTAACTAACTAAACTAACTACAACATAATATAAAATAGACAGACCTGCACATTGGTGACATTCTCAGCATTCTGATTACATCATCTCCAGCAACCTCGCACTTAGCCCCTCATTTTCACAGATAACATTTTCATATTTAAAAACTCACTCATCCAAACACTACCCTTCACACACACACGAGATTAAAAATTACCATAAATAATGCACTTTCTTTGTAACTTGCACCACGAACTTCCCTCGTTCTGCAGTCGGCTATAACTGTCTGATGCGTCTCCCAGAGTGGTTTCTCTCCCCGTTGTTTCAACAAGAACAGGTGTTCGGCCGATAAGGGAGTCGAACTATTTTGAATCGCTTCCCCCAGACCTTCTTCACTTACAAGAGTACAGGAAATGATAAAAATAAAATCTGCTGTGTATTTTTCAACCAGCCTACACCTTCCCAGTTCGTCTGCAAACGTTCACAGCTTCTCCAATTCACTTTTCTTCTTACTAAAATATATGGACTTTAGCCACGAACATGTATTGAAATATTGTCGGTCAATCTGGCGCGAAATTCTAATGACGACGGGCACGAGCTCCCGCGGCCTCAAGTTCCAGATCGACACTCAAAAATCTACGGTGGGGGGTTTCTTTTATAATTTCCGGAAGGACGCTATCCCCTCTATGAGGCTTGGTTGTGAAATCTGCCAAATTTGGTTCTAATAGACCAATTTTGATAAGATTTGTCCCAGAACTCCGGACAGACTTGTACTTATGTTCGATGTTAATTTTATAATTTTTCTGCACTCACAACAGGAGAAATAAATTGTTTCTGCCCGTACGTTTCGCGCGTTTTTCTTCTGCCCATGACCTTGGCACGTGTAACTAGCTCGCTGTTCTCACGCTAACACACACTTGGGCTTAACTGCACTAAAATTGTCCCTTGTGTCACTACCTTCACAGAGGGTGTATGAATAATTTTGCTTATTTATTTCTTCCTTTACTATATTGTCAAAATCCCTCGTTGTGCAGAATTCATTAATTTAGAAAATTGTCGGGCACTCGAGCTCCACCGAGGTGTCCCGGCAATCCACGAGCTCGCCGGGAAGGAAGAACCTCCCCACGCAACATCGGGCTCTTGGGAGCGCAAAAATGGCTGCCCTCAAACATACAGTAGTTTCTGACTACCAAATAAATATTTGGGAAAAATAAAAATTTTTCTCACCGTAGAATTATGGGTTCATAATCCACCTACAACAACGAAATGTTTACCCAGAAAGGGGAAATATTTAAACAGATATATTCCTTCAAAATTCTAAAGTGTACATGGGAATTTTGATACAGATGAACCATGATTCTACGTAAACTTTCCCGGCCGATCTCACTCTTGACGTAGGGCTCTGTTACTTTCACGTATTTCCCTGTTTTCTTCTTCCAACAATAGGATCGCGTTACAGATGTCATCAACAAAGTCTTCTCTTAAGAATGAACATCGTAAACATTCAGCGTCTTTCTCTTCTTTACTCCCGCTGCTTGCCTGTCCTTGGAGTGGTGCCTCGACCTGTCTTCCTCTCGACGTGACGATCATATTTACTGGTTGTACCTCTTCTTCTTCTTCTTCTTCTTCGGTGACCATTTTCCCAGCTGGTAAGGCTGCGTTATCCTGTAGTGGAACTCTTTCTTCTGCTCTATGATCAATCTTTAAAATTCTTATTGGGTTGCGATCATCATTTAATTGGGAGTTGCTAGGAGTCTGTTTCTTGATGTTACTGATGTTATGTGCGTCATTTGGTTGTCTTTCCTTCAGAATCTGGGATGAAAGACTCTGAACCTTTTCCTACTGGGAACTTGAAGTTGTTTTTCTTCTATCAAGAGTCGACATTGATTCCTGCTCAAAATCTGGCGCAAACGGGTTCAGACCGGAGTTTCGTTGGTCTTGCCTATGTGCCTTCTGGAATTCCAAACCTTCAGCCCCGAAACAATCGGTGTTGACGTCCTGGCGCTGTATAGCCCCCTGCCATTTTTTCCTTTCGTGGTCCTTCCTTAACCCGTCGGTGTACTGAACACGTTCATGGTACCGTTCATCCTCATCACGGCGGAAGTTCTGGGTTCGATTATTTCCCCAGTCCCTGCGGTTATTAAGTCCATTCCTGAAATTCCTCTGGTTTTCTCTGTCCCCATCGTATCGCCTCCAGTAAGGGTTCCTCCTTTGTGGATAATTCCAATTACCCCTACGCCTTTTCCAATCCTCATTTCGTGGATGCGAGGGTTCCCAGTTATTGCGAAACTCACGCCTCCGCTCAGTCGACTGTGGTTTCCCCTGCTCAGGTGCCTCTGGACTTCCCTCTGGAACCTGGCTAACAGTGTTTACATGTTGCTCGTGCGATCGTCCCCCTCTGGGTGCTATTTGATTATGGGTATGATCCAATTGCCTAAGGATCATTTCTGCCTGCATGGGGGTCTCTACCTTTGATGCAATGAGCATCCTTTGTACTTCGGGAGGTAACTGCTTCTGGATGGCCTGTACCAACTCTTGCTCCGAGGGCGGCGCCTCAAGTTCTCTGAACTTTACCATTTGTGCAATAAAGTATTCACTGAACTTTGTAGGGCCTATTGCATTATACCGACGTGAGTATAGCTCTAATCTAAGACTCTGCTGAATTTCCGTACTCCAAAATTTATTGAGAAACGCCCTCTGGAATTCATCAAAGGTATCAAAGTGGTATCGGAAGCCTTTAAACCATAAAAGTGGTGCCCCCTCTAAATATCTTTCAGCTACCCTCAACTGACGTTCCTCAGGAATCTTGGCGTCCCGGATGTACTCCCTGAGATCCTTAAGGAACCCCTTTGGCGTGGTATGTGGACCTCCATTAAATTTCTTAGGCTGGTCCTCATGTAGCTTGATCATGTTAATAACGTTGGTGACCCCTGAGCTTTGAGATCGACTGGTATCTACATTTGAGCTCTGACCGTTACTATTCACATGACTGATATTTGGCAATTGACCACTGAGGTCAGAGTTAACAGCTGTCGAGGTTTGACTTAATACTTTGTCCACCTTGGACTGCATATCTACCACGCTGCTAATCCAACTGCTCACTTCGCTCTTAATGAACCCAACTTTCTTGTCTGTCTCTTCCTGGGCTGACGTGATTTCCCTTATGTCCTGTTCTAAACTAATTTGCCTGTCGTTGAATTCCCTGGTATGTTCATTTTTCATTTCAACTAGCTCCTCTTGAATTTCTTTAATTAAAATTTCGGAGTCCTCATTAGCCACTTGGAGTTTACTAATTGCTTCCTCATTAACTTGCAACAATTTCTTCTCCATGGTTTCGGTTTTTGATAATACCTGACTCTCCAATTCCACACTAATTTTATCTACCTTGTTGTTCAGTGACTGAATGTCCGCAGATAATATTTGACGTTGTTCCTCTATTATGGTTAGCGTTTTCCCCTTTTCCTTATCACTGGAGATCCGCATCTCTACGACCTGTTGTGTAATGTCGTCCTTAAATTCAACCTGACTGTCAATCAGCTGCTTATGCGCCGCCTGGCTTTCCAGTAAATGCTTGTCAAGTTCCTTTCTCATCTCATCCTGACTATCGCACAACCTACTGTACATGTCGTGGCTTTCGTCAAAACGCTTGTCCATATCGGTTTTTAAACTGTCATGGATTTTAGAAAATTGTTTATCAAAATCGTTCTTTAAATTGACCTGCACTTCCGCAAATTGTTTGTCAATTTCATCCCTAATTTCGACTCGGTTATCATCAAAACGCTGGTTGAGTTTACCTATCTCACCCCTAACTTCCTCTTTAAGTTCGGTACAAATAGTGTATGTCTCATGAACTACGTTCTTCAATCCAGCCTTCAACTCATCACTAGACTCTTTACACCTAGCCTGGGTATCCAAGATACTACTCTGTAACTCCTCCATTTTACTATTTAAATTCTCATTCTGGACTTTCGTGTCCTCCATCTTACTATCCAAACTGTCTATCTTACTATTCAAGTTCTCATTTATCTTACTATTTAAATTCTCATTATGAACTTTCATATCCTCCCTTAAATTCTCATTCTGGACTTTCGTGTCCTCCCTAAAATTCTCATTCTGGACTTTCATGTCCTCTATCATCTGCATTAACTTCTCCAAGGTCGCCTGACCTTCCATCTCACAATACCACAAAGAATACAATAATGAGTACGCTGGCTGTTGATGCAACCAGAATACTCCAAACTACTAGGGAAAGGATTCACTACCTACTGCGTTTTCACATACAAACGCCATTATAATTTAATACCGAAACTGACAACATTCCAACAGTTGTCTTATAAAATTTTGTTTACATGGCTGGTATCACAAAATTGTTTAATAAAAAGAAAATTCTAAAGTTAATAAATTACTCTGGATAAATGTCCCAAATGGTTTCGCTTCCGTAAATTAATTAAACAAAGAACATGTTAACGCATAAACTTTGAATGTAATTCAGCGTTACCACTTCCAAAATTTATATTGGCAACATGACATAAGCTTCAATAAAGCTTTAAGTATTAGTTTCCTAAAATGCATTGTGACTGTTATTATTATTATTATCTGCCAAGTAGTTACGCTCCTCGTTAAACGTGATAATATCTAGCACTCTCATCGGGCATAATTCGTTTAACTGTGGCTCAGCCATAATTTTCACCCGCTTGTATTATTTATAATGTGGCTTAAGCCTCAACATTATTTTATATTTTTCTAACATTTATTTTCAATGGATAATTTCATTATCGTTATCGTGGCATCGTATCGTTATCGTGACTTTGGGCTCCTCATCGTTATCGTGACATTAAAGCCCCAAAGTTGATGGCGCCACTTCTACTGAGGCCCAACGTGTACTATTATTCTACCATTGGTCATCATTTAACTGATGTCAACCAACATGACTCGTAGTTCTTCCTTTAATGCACTCAAGCCCTCTCCGTTAA
The DNA here is from genome assembly GCF_040414725.1 of Anabrus simplex. NCBI lineage: Eukaryota > Metazoa > Arthropoda > Insecta > Orthoptera > Tettigoniidae > Anabrus > Anabrus simplex. The sequence goes on along the minus strand of NC_090265.1, from coordinate 476,397,380 downwards.
GTGACTTAAGCCATCACGTTGGTGTTATTTCTTACTGTCCTCCAACGTGGAATATTATCGTCCTCCTCATCGTGACTTAAGCCCCACGTTGGGCGCCACTTCTACTGAACCCTTGAACTTACCATTCCATCGTTGGTCGGCCACGGCTGCTATAGTAGAACAATTTAGAACTCTTAAATCTTGGGTCGTTGCGGGAATAAATTCGGTCACGATCTTAACCAAACGATGGGGTTCAGAAGAAAGCCTAACTACTTGAAATGAGGAGCAAAAATGTGCTTACTAACTTTTATTAAACTGAAAGAGCACGATAACATCGTTAATTTAATATGCATTCTTGCCACAAAAATATAAAAAAATTTAATTCTTGATTTTGAAAAGTTCCAAACACAGTCACCTTACATAACGTCACTTCGTTTCTTCCAATGTCGAAGAGTTGCTTCAGAGAAGCTACTATGTTAGTGGACAGCGAAACTGAAAAACTGAAAAAGGGAAGACCTGAAAACCGGGCACCTATTATTCCAAACGAGAACTGAGAGTTAATCCACACGATCCGTGGAAAATCTGACTTTCAACAAGTAGAACGCCTGATTTTCTCTTAATTAAGGTTATCCACCAGTCAAATACCCTTCACGGATACGGAACATCCGCCGAATGGACCCTTAATCGAACCAAACTGACTATCAGTTGCTTTGGATAGGTTGCGAAATATTATGGGAAAGCATGGTGTTCACTACAAGTTAATGGCATCATTCACAATTGAAATAAAATTCCACCATGTATTTGTCATTCATGACACCCTTAAGTGATACGTTAATCCCGATGCTAACTGTGCATCACCCAAACAACTGTTCGGAAGGAACCAACAACCACATGATCCGGGAGGATCTTACGTTAAGTCGTTCTAAAGGAACAAAACTGCGAAATGCAGGAAACACTTACTAATCATGCATTTAGAAGAAATGCCAAACACTGAAGTTAATCAAAAAGTGAAAAGTCACTTGAAAATATTATTATTGAACCGATTTTCAGGTTAGAAATGGGTTTATTATGCTTAATAAATTTACCAGTCCACGCCAAAATTTACTACAAATTTAAGGAATTCTTTCCCTTGACAACAATGCTACCAGTACAGATCTCTCTATTTACTGTCTGTCCCAACACACTACTGGTAAAGTGATTACTTACTTACTTACTATGAATAAGAATGAAAATATGACAAGGTGAAAATAAAATAAAATACTGGCTGACGAATCGAAACCGCATTCGCAACTCAAGTCTCATTCTAAAACACTGAGTGTCAATATGCACACCATCAAACGAAAACGGACGTTAAAACGAGAAACAATGAAGTTCGTAAAAATAAATTAACATCTCAAAGTCATACAGCTTAACACGCACGAAGAAACACAGTAAAAATATTTAATCTAGATCGGGTCGGTGTCCCATACTTGGACAGCCCTCATTTATCAACAACAGTCCCGTTATCTCAATGAGAGCTTCGCATAGACCCTCTACAATAAATCATATCGTACTGTAACTGCTACCTTCCCCCAGGCCACTTCACAAAAGAAACAAAAGAAACACATCTTAACCGAGACTTGAGTGTATACAGCTACCATCCCAGACCTATCGTCGGGCTCACTTGAAATCTGTACACCCTAAACCTAATCAGTATATACATGATGCCTTCCAAATCCTATCGTCGGGCGTGACCTAGGACGTCTCATCATCAGTGACTCCAAGAATAAACACGTGACGTCCTAAATCTATCGTCGGGCGTCAAAGTGGGTCGTACTACGTCCCCCTTAACATATCAGGCGAACCGCAATTTCCAACAAACCTCCAACAGTAACACTGAATCTGGTCAGACAAAAAAAATACGCACGACGGAACCACGTCTCTATTATCAAAAGAATGCAAGTCGAAACACAGTAAGTACCTACCTCTCGAAAAATACAACAAGTGTCTACCTCATCATAATATGTGAACTCAAAAATAAATAGACGTAACGAACGATTCTCCACCTCGAACACAATCTCAGCATGTGCACTGAAGTGTCAGGGCTGCCAATGAAAATTCCCAACACACGTTTCCCTTTTAGTGGATGCCTTCAAAATAATAATCATCACCATCACATTCGAAATTCTCAGATCGCCTATCATCAATTCCATCCATGACCTCTCCAATGAACAAATTAAATATAACCCAACCGTGTGTCAAAATTGCTCTTCAATCCGTGAGGCCGTACCTTATCTTAACAAAAATCACTGGATGTTTACTACCCAGACCTTTACATTTTACTAGAGTCGTTTTCACTTGGAATCATTCTATAAATTTCACAATGCTTCACATCATAGTCATCTCAAATTCGGATTGATTGCGGAAAACAATACAGCCTGCCTCACACAGCCTGTTCCTAAATACTTCCTCTACCAAAAATGTCTCAACACTCTTTCTCATCGCTTGATTCCAGCGGTAACGCTTCTCTCTCATCTTCACGTACATATAAATTCATCGCTTTCAATCCCTTTTCCTTCAAGACCCCTTTTCATACTTCGATCCCCTGGTGGAAACGACAACCATTATTAAGCACATCTCTGACTTTACTATTATTACGACTTTCGAACCTCAAAAATCCAAGAGCACACATCGACCTTTCGCAATTCAAGTATACACGATGTCTCAAAATTTTCTTCCCATTAATGACTGTGACTCTAATAAATTTTATTGACATTATCTAAATATGCCTACGATCCTTGTAAAAATAACTGGTTAAATGAAATTTAACAGAGAGGAATTTCCTTATCCCGCGGTAAACATTATTATTATTATTATTATTATTATTATTATTATTATTATTATTATTATTATTATTATTATTATTATTAACCAGCATTTCTGAATGCCACTGACACCTGAGATTACAATATTCGCCACGACAAATTTACACTTATAACGTTCACAAATCCGTACTTTGAATGATATCTCATCTCAACACCAAATTTTAAGCGTCGCATTTACCGTTCTTGACATGAACTTTACACACTGAAAATTTTCACACGCTGACCAAAATTTACAACGCCTTTCGCCTGATAATTACGCATATCACCCGACAATCGTCTGGAAATTTGGTTAGGACAGACAGTAACTAACTAAACTAACTACAACATAATATAAAATAGACAGACCTGCACATTGGTGACATTCTCAGCATTCTGATTACATCATCTCCAGCAACCTCGCACTTAGCCCCTCATTTTCACAGATAACATTTTCATATTTAAAAACTCACTCATCCAAACACTACCCTTCACACACACACGAGATTAAAAATTACCATAAATAATGCACTTTCTTTGTAACTTGCACCACGAACTTCCCTCGTTCTGCAGTCGGCTATAACTGTCTGATGCGTCTCCCAGAGTGGTTTCTCTCCCCGTTGTTTCAACAAGAACAGGTGTTCGGCCGATAAGGGAGTCGAACTATTTTGAATCGCTTCCCCCAGACCTTCTTCACTTACAAGAGTACAGGAAATGATAAAAATAAAATCTGCTGTGTATTTTTCAACCAGCCTACACCTTCCCAGTTCGTCTGCAAACGTTCACAGCTTCTCCAATTCACTTTTCTTCTTACTAAAATATATGGACTTTAGCCACGAACATGTATTGAAATATTGTCGGTCAATCTGGCGCGAAATTCTAATGACGACGGGCACGAGCTCCCGCGGCCTCAAGTTCCAGATCGACACTCAAAAATCTACGGTGGGGGGTTTCTTTTATAATTTCCGGAAGGACGCTATCCCCTCTATGAGGCTTGGTTGTGAAATCTGCCAAATTTGCTTCTAATAGACCAATTTTGATAAGATTTGTCCCAGAACTCCGGACAGACTTGTACTTATGTTCGATGTTAATTTTATAATTTTTCTGCACTCACAACAGGAGAAATAAATTGTTTCTGCCCGTACGTTTCGCGCGTTTTTCTTCTGCCCATGACCTTGGCACGTGTAACTAGCTCGCTGTTCTCACGCTAACACACACTTGGGCTTAACTGCACTAAAATTGTCCCTTGTGTCACTACCTTCACAGAGGGTGTATGAATAATTTTGCTTATTTATTTCTTCCTTTACTATATTGTCAAAATCCCTCGTTGTGCAGAATTCATTAATTTAGAAAATTGTCGGGCACTCGAGCTCCACCGAGGTGTCCCGGCAATCCACGAGCTCGCCGGGAAGGAAGAACCTCCCCACGCAACATCGGGCTCTTGGGAGCGCAAAAATGGCTGCCCTCAAACATACAGTAGTTTCTGACTACCAAATAAATATTTGGGAAAAATAAAAATTTTTCTCACCGTAGAATTATGGGTTCAATATAGTGTCTATCTTAGCCTTACCTACTCCTGTTTTCATAGAATTCGGCTATTTGTTTTTGTGGGTCTATCAGGGTTCATTCTTTGGATGCGTTTGTAAAATTTTAATCCGCGTTTTATAACATTACTGTCAATGTCTGTGTACTGTCCGAGTTCCTCTCTGTTTCTAAGAGTATATTGCTCGCATGTTATATAGGCTATTATATTATTAAAAGGAACAACAAAGTCAAACGTATTATTCTTCCAATTCGTAAAATCCTGATCGGCGTGGTAACTTAGTGATGATGCTTGTTGTTTAAAGGGGCCCAAGATCTAGGTCATCGGCTCTTGGGTAACTTAGTAACGTCGGCATTATCTTCCCACTGGGGCGATTATGGCTCGATATCCGACCTTTTCGGAATGCAAACCCAAGATCAAGTGAGTATGATTACACCTATAACTGCCGATCACGAGGATAAATGCCATAAGATTAACAACAACAAGTTTGTTTCCTGAAATCAATTTTTTAAAATATGTTTCTTATCTTGTTATTGCATTGCTGTAATGATGTTTGTATTTGCAAGAACAAAATGCTGTTATCGATAGGGAATATCTTTTAGTGTATAACAGGAGAAATTACTTGGTCCCTTTCACTTAATCTGTTTGGAACAATTTTCAATCTCACTTCGATTCCAGAATTGTTTCCCTAGAGAGAAAACGATTACAGTTCAATTAAATCATGAAATATAGATCGAACCGAGATCACAGAACTAGTTCCGAATAGAGGACTGTAAAGGCTTGCAAACAGAACGCTGAAAGGCAGAAGTGCCTGTTAAAATGGTTAAATTTAAATGACAAGTTATGAATCGCATGATGGATGTTAAGGGAGGTTGCCTACCTGAAATACCCAACGAAAGAGCTGATTGCATAGGAAATCGTTTTCGAAGTCTAGAATTAGAAGGGGAAATCTTACACTGAATTATTTAAATTATGTTTTATGAACATGGCATTTTTCCTTAGTATACGTAATCAATGTTCCTTATCTCCCCGCCAATCCTTCATTGTGTTACGATGTTAGGAAATTTGTAGTTCTCGCACAGAGAGGAAAATACATTAATCATGGCAATACGTTGGATAGAACATCTCAAATTTAAACAATCAATGATCAAACAGTCCACTCTGTTAAATGAATGCCAGTAAAATAGTCAATATAAGAAATGTTTATGCAAAGGTCCACTCCTACGCGACCTTAAATTTTTATTTTCTATTTTGTCATCACTAAGTAAGCTTACTTAAGCTCTCGTTAAATTCGTACATTTTGAAAGGAGTTCTATTCCACGCCGCCAACGAGAAAATTGTACCTTGGGAACTCTTTCCCTACATTTATCTCTTTCTATTATTCCGTGCGACTGTTCTCTAATCCTGCTCTTAGCGGCCATTTAGTAGAGGGAACTTCGATAAGCATGTCTTTTCACTCGCAGGTCCTCTTAAGTTGACAGAGGTTAAGTACGGTGTGTGATGATAAAGCTGGGCGGGGAAATTGCCATTCAGTCTTATCTGTGTGTAATACTAAGCCTCACATTAGGGCCGTCAGGTGTCAATCCCAAGTTGTTTTTATCTCGTCGGCCCGATCGCCAGGCACATCCCTGATGACAATGGCTTGCATTAGAAACGATACCCCATTGTCTACTCTTCACTTCTACTCATTTATTTCAGATGAATATCTCTCCTGTAGACAACTTGTTGGACAGCAACACATTTCAGCGAGGGCTAAAGCTCAATGAGAAATAGTTTATTAATATTTAGGTACATTCTTCCGCTCCTCCAAGGTGGTGGTTCGAATGTGTCCAAGGAATATCCTGCCTATTTTAGAGCTGTGTAGATTGCCTCTATACTACGTATCACGAGAACTGGACGTCTTGGAAATATAAGTGTTTGCTAGCTGCTTTACGTCGCACCGACTCAGATAGGTCTTATGGCGACAATGGGACAGGAAAGGGCTAGGAGTGGGAAGGAAGCGGCCGTGGCCTTAAGTAAGGTACAGCCCCAGCATTAGCCTGGTGTGGAAATGGGGAAACCACGGAAAACAATTTTCAGGGCTGCCGACAGTGGGGTTCGAACCTACTATCTCCCGAATGCTGGCCGCACTTAAGCGACTGCAGCTATCGAGCTCGGTAAATTTAAGTGTAGAATTCGACAGATCTAGTGTGAATTTATAGAGACCAAGTGACAAAATATACGTATATATATATATATATATTGATTGTTTTATTGTGGAGAATTCCATACAACTGACAACCTGCGTCGTTACTCCGTTAGATGTATAATTAACGACCAGGTACTAGTTAACGCTGATACAACTGAGGTTGTTAATTTCTGGGCAGGGACAAACTGATACCATACACGAATATATCCTAATTATTTTACCGTTTGTTTGTATCTAGAATGATTGTGCTGTATCGGCGTTTGTTTGCTTCTCAGTGGTATGATTTGACCTTCATTGCTGTGAATATGCATACACTGGTCATGCTGTACACAAGTTTCGCTCTTATACACCATGAGCAACAATGGAAAGAATGAAGTGAATGCTATACGGTTTATACAGCGTTTAAATACAGCATGGGCAGCTTAAAATCGGACCCTACCTGAGGTGTACTCCAAGTTGGTCCCGGTACTATCAGTTAACAGAAGAATTTGCTCATTTTCTTCTCAAATACGCCAGACAAATGTTTGTATATTTCCTAACATTACGGACTGGTGCATCCCAATTCAAGAAATTGCAATTACATTTACAGGTATTAACACAGGTTAAGAAAAATTGTTAGAACTCAAGAAAAGGTTCAAGTCCTAAAACTTTGTATTCAAGAATGAATCAATAACGGTCAGATCTCCTTCCTTTACTTGCCAATAGTCTCTGACAAAGCAGCTGAGGATAGAATCCGGACAATGCATGCGAGATCATTAAATTTAAATATCTCGTTAAGTGTTCAGAATTCTTCAAAAAATATTGCCATCGTTATTTTTCTTCTGTTGTCCCTCATGGATGCAGTTTCCTTCATTCATTCGTTCGTACAGGATTTCAGTACGATTTACCATCACAACCAGGAGTATAATATAGAACACCATGTCAAAAAACTGTATGGGAAGGATTAGGAACTGCAGAATTACTGATAAAAGACTTCCTGCTTGTGGAAAATCTCATAATATATCTCACATCACTTTCAATATTAGAGTAAACTTGTAGTTACAGTTCTTTGGTGCTCGGTTAATGACGTACAGGTCACGTGGTTTTATTTAAAAGGAAAGACACTAACACAATGTTTGGATAGAATTCAAACAAGAAACATTGAAAATACTTGAAAATAGTTTAAAATACTTCTAGACTCCAGGTAAAGCACGGCATTGGAGTAAGGGAAAAAATCACCCTTGCAAGGATATTGAGGTCTCGTGAAAAGTGCACAGCAAGAAATGATTTTTTTTTGGTTTTTTTGTTTTTAACCTTCTAGACCACAAGTTCTATTGGAGATTTTCGAAGATGTCTCCGATTTCTGATGGCGAATTTACTAATAAGACCTACAAGTAGATCTTCAAACATGCGATGTACTCCCCTATGGGTGGGGGACGCAGACGAAGAATACACCCACGGTATACCCTGATTTGTCGTAAGGGGCGACCAAGGAATGATTGAATTCGAACCATTAAACTAATTGTGATTAGTACCATCACGTGGGGAAAGCCATGGGTCGCCTTTACTTGCAAGTAGTACCACTGTGTTAGGTACACAATAGGTTTGTAATTAGTATCAGCAGACAGTGGTTCACTGTGGGGTTTCCAGTACCTGTGATTAGTACCATGAAGTGAGAAACACCACAGGTCTGGGCGTTGCCTCAATTAGTACCACTATATGAGCAATCCTCTTGGTCTGCGTTGCCTATGATTTGTACCATCTATGTGAGGAACACCACGGGATAGTAGGGGTCCCTGTGCTTAGTACACTTGTGTGAGGTGCACCAAGGGTTTGCGTTGCCTACGAGTGGCGCCATTATGTGAGAAACACCATAGGTCTGCATTAACTTTACGACGTACAATATTTCTGAGCAGTACCATAATGTTTGGAACACCGTGAGTTTAGGCTACCTTTGATTATACCTCAACTTGAGAAATACCATGCTCCTACTTTACTAGCGATAAGTGCCATTATGAGGGACCGTTGGCCTGGATATTGAACCCCTTTAGAGAACAAGCATCATCGATTCAGGATTGTGCCTGGAAGCAGTTCTTGGTTAGTCATATAGTTTCTGGGAAGGTGAGGCATTGCGGGTCGGATCCACAGATGGTTTTAAATTGTCATTGCATTTCGTCTCATTTCGTACCATTAGGGGCCGATAACCTAGATGTTAGGCCCCTTTAAACAACAATCATCATCATCATCATGCGATGTACTGCTTGTGGAAAATCTTATTATAAGAATGGTTTATGTCTGGGACTGCACCGTGACAGGCAGGTTATCTTCATTCCTGAGCGATACAAGTCTGTCTCTCATGATACACAGGACAACACAATTAGGTTAATAGCGAACTAAGACGATGATCTCTCTGGATGTTGGAACGTCCGTGCATGCCTCACATGTGGCTGCACACCTGTCATCTTATGGGGCCTGCAAACCTAACTTGAACCATATCCTCTCCCCCACCCGAGACAATCATATTACTGAGGTACACCAACGTATAAAATTGAATCTTCGAGACTAGACCGTCGCCGGTAACCCTTGATGGAAAATAGAATGCTATACCTCGTTATCTCAAAAATATCTGCAGCTGGAACTTCGAAATACTTAAAGCTAGTTTCAGCAAATGTTGCAAGTATTCTGAATTAAAATTAAGTGTTGGACATGATTTATTGGTCCTTATTTACCTTGCAATAAGTAACGTTTAAGGACAAATCATACTTGTGTGTCTAGTTCAGGAAATAAAGTTTTGGTTCAGTGATTACTTTTTACATTTCTCTGAAAATGTTTTTACCTTCCGTTCAGTTGTTCGTGGTGCATAGGAAACGACTTTACGGCGCTGATATGAAATGAAAATTCACGCAATTGAACCTTGAATTACAATATAAATGACGGATTTTAGCAGCCACACTTGTCGCGATAATGCTGCCAACGTAAAGAATAAAGTTTATCTACAAATATTATAACCAATCATTCAATAACAACACCACCTGTTCTGTGGTATAGGGGCCATCTGCCCACGCAGCAGTCGTCCGTCACACACTGCTCGCGTACGGACCTGTGTGTTGTGTGTTTAATAACGTTTCAAGTAAAGAATACAGAATGAAGTCAAATTGAGTAAATTTTCCCCCGTTTCATAGACGGTCCAGAAGACATGTGACGAACGGACAAGGATTCGGTTCCACAACATCAATAACACGCAGCGACCGCCTAAACTACTGTACTATTCAGCTGGACATACTCGTATTTTACTTCCTCATTGCCACTACCTGCCAAGTAAAATCAGTTCAGTTTTCACCGAAACTAAGGATTTTAATTCTGGACTGTGGGCTAGAATGAAATTCATTCAATCTCGTGAGACCAGCCGAGGATCTGTCTAACATGACGAGTACCGATCCCAGAAAAACTAAGCAATTCAGCTGACGACATGGTCACGCTGAGCTCAGGACCCTCTGCAGGCCACCTCCGTCGTCAACAGTCGTCATGGCAAGCCAAGGCCTACATAGGGCTGTATGTGCCATATAAGGTCTGCCATTCTATGTGAAAGGTTTCATTACACTGCGATGTTTACATTAAGATGCGTTCCAATTTTTTCTCCTCCCAGAGTAAAATTGAATAATAAAATAATCGTCTGGAACTTCGTGTGCATCCTATAAAAAACTATCAGATATTTTGCTGGATTCTTACAGCCTTTTTTTTTCTGCAGCTGCACGGATGTGTAGTACTGTATATACAGAATGAATTGAAATAAAACATTTCCTTCCTTCCTTCCCCCACCGGCACCACCACTCCTTTTCTCTTTCTGTGGCTTACAGACTCACCGGAAGCAAGAAAGCCAGCAAATGTTCTGTTCCTCTTTCTCTCTCGCATCTTCTTTGCTATACTCCTGGCAACAATTTCTATTCGGGTCTCCAAGGAAATCATTGGGAATGCAAGTAGAAAATTTATTTTCTGATTACCATTCTGCGTGATCTGGGCGTCCCCACCACCTCAGAACATCATTCTGTCTTCGTCTTTCTCCTCCTCTTTCTCTCTCGTTTCTACTATTTACCCTCCCGAGGGAACAAGTCCGATATCACTTCCCTAGCCACCAAGAAAATGTAGGGACAACTTATTTTCTCCCTTCTTCATCCCTGCTTTAACTTTTTTCCCTATACACACAGCACATATTTATTATAAACATACCAGAAAATCTATACATTTAAACCTACAAAAGAGCAAGAACACTTCGAACACTTCCTTTAAATTCGAGTAAGTACAACGCACAGTAATTGTAATATGTAACTCTAACATACTAAGTAAGAATGTTTTCTAGTTCATTAAACACAACTGCACTTCTACCAAAGTATCTAATAAGTTTTCTTAATGGTGTATTCGTACTCGGATGATGTTCACACACAATCAAGTCATTGTGGCTGATAACCACAAATTCTAAATTATCTCACAAACGGCTCGTTTGCGGACCCATGTTTACTAAGGCCTTTTTCCTTCTAGTATACCATGTACTTACAGCTGTTTCAATTTGCGCTATTAGACCCTGTGTACACAGAAAATTAAAATGTTTTAAATTTAAAAATAAATGACAAAAGAGTTATTCTACACAAAAAGTATCCAGTTCTAAGATCCAATATTTTGTGATTATCAAAGAATTCTCGTTATGATAAATGTGCTGCGGGTCAGTATTGTACACACATCGTGTGTATTTTCAAGAACTTCGACGATATATAGTGGGTTTAAAGCAAACCTCATAGAGTCGGTTACTAACACCGCCATACAGCGCTATTCTAAGTACTCTAAAAACCTACTGCATAGTTTGGAAACCCATCGTTGGTCGCGCTCACCTGAAGAACACTACCCTGAAAGCGGCTTTCTAGAAGCCACTGCACCACAACTGATCTCTCTTTACAGCGAGTCAAAGTGAAACTCATACACCACTGTAACTAGTATGTGTTTATGAATAGAAAAATGTGGACAATAATTTATGTTCTCATTTTATGTATTGAATATTAAAAATATGTCTTGAATTATTAAGTCATCACAGGCTAGTTAACGCATCCGTTAACTGAACAAGATATTACAGATTGTATGTGTTGCTGGGGCACGTCAAAATGAAACGCGTACAGTCCTACATGCGCAGATCAGAGGGCAGTACAAATGTTGTATGTTTCGACACCACATTCAGTTCGTTATGGAGAGTTGTGAAGTACAGACAAGTTCCGGTGCTACCATGGGACGTCAAAAAGGACAATCTTCCAAAGAAGAAAGAGAATTGATGTGTTGTGTTTTCACCATAAGAGAGGAAAACCACTCCGAGAAATTGTACCACAGGAGTCATGAAACTATAAATAGATATAAAAGTACACGCAGCATTGAAAATAAAGACAAAGTGAGTGGGAGAAAAATTTTCAACCTCACGGAGGAATGTTGAATAGTAAGACAAGTGAAGAAAAATCTAGCGATTAGTGCTACGAAACTGGGTGTTTTGGTTGAGGAACATACTAACAAGAGAGCACATCCAGAAACTATTCGACTTATCCTAAGGAAAAGTAACATCATGGACGAATATCTAGGGAAAAAACACTCGTTAGCAAAATTAATAGGAAGAGAAGGTTCAGTTTCGTTAAGGAGTGTACTGACTTCTGGAAGACCGTTATTTTTGCAGATGAAAGCAAATACAATGTCTGGAGGAAACCAAATGAGGAGTTGAAACCTAGCAATCTACGTCCAAGTGTCAAACATGGTGGAGCTAGTGTAACTGTCTGGGGGTGCATGTCAGCTAGTGGACCAGGAGAGTTGACTTTTATTGATGGGACTATGGATCAACATGTGTACCTAAATATACTGAAAGAACATTTACGACCTAGTGCTCAAAAGCTTGGAATACTTGGTCGATTTAAGCATTATCAAGATAACGACCCGAAGCACAAAGCTCATAAAGTACGGATCTGGCATTTCCACAGTCACCAGACTTAAATGTTATAGAAAATCTATGGCATTACTTCGATGTAGCGATGAGAAAACATCAGATTTCGAACAAAAATGTTCTGAATATGGCTTTGTATGATGAATGGAAGCAAACAGTTCCATCTCATTGCGAAACGTAGGTACAATCTATGTCTAACTGTTTAAGAGCCGTGAAAAGTGTCAAAGTGTATCCTACAAAGTACTGACTGTTAAAACATTGTATTATTAGAAATGAAATGGCGTATGGCTTTTAGTGCCGGGAGTGTCCAAGGACAAGTTCGGCTCGCCAGATGCAGATCTTTTGATTTGACTCCCGTAGGCAACCTGCGTGTCGTGATGAGGATGAAATGATGATGAAGACGACACATACACCCAGTCCCCGTGCCAGCGAAATTAACCAATTAAGGTTAAAATTCCTGACCCTGCCGGGAATCGAACCCGGGACCCCTGTGACCAAAGGCCAGCACGGTAACCATTTAGCTATGGAGTCGGACGTATTATTAGAGATCGCTCAGGAACTACTTGAAAGTGTACGAGTTTTACTTAGACCTTTTTCATACATGTTTAGTAATAATATACATTACTGTATAAGAAATAGGAGTTGATTTACTTTGTACATTAGTAGAAAAATGTATATTTGTTAAACGAGAACCAATACTAAAATAAAGTAATAGTTATATTTTCTTGTTGAATCCAAATAAACTAGCTTTCCTCTACTGTATGAGTTTCAAAGAGAGAGAGAGAGAGAGAGAGAGAGAGAGAAAGAGTTTATTTTTACATCAAAACACTCGAAAGGGAAGGCAGGAAGGGGTTCTGTTTCTTAGCCCAACTATAGTTGATTCCACAGATGCTTCAAATGAGCGCAACGCTCGCAGTGTGACCACTTTGAGGTGTCAACGGAACAAGGACATAGAAACTATCATTTCCTAAAAATTTTATTCAAAAACGTTAAATGAGGCAGCACGAAGCTGCCATGAATCTACACGTACTCTCTTCCTTAACATTCTTCTGGGTTTAAATCTTACGTCCCTTGGTGTAGGGGTAGCGTGCCTGCCTCTTACCCGGAGGCCCTGGGTTCGATTCCTGGCCAGGACAGGGATTTTTACGTGGACCTGAGGGCTGGTTCGAGGTCCACTCAGCCTACGTGAGTAGAATTGAGGAGCTATCTGACGGTGAGATAGCGGCCCCGGTCTCCAAAGTCAAGAATAACGGCCGAGAGAATTCGTCGTGCTGACCACACCACACCTCGTAATCTGCAGGCCTTCGGGCTGAGCAGCGTTCGCATGGTAAGCCAAGGCCCTTCAAGGGCTGTAGTGCCATTGGGGTGGGGGGTTAAATGTTACGTTACACTATACAGCTGTAACTTATACTTAAACACACTGCCCGAAGAGGAATCACAGTTAATAGTTTGGTTGAGGTCCGCAGTTTCCGTATTTAAATTGATAAAGTAAAAGCTGGAGAAGGACTATTGGTGAAGTTTGGCCCATGAAGACGGAGAATCAATATCCGCAATCGGCAGGGTAATTGGGTAGCTCGGCCTAATGGTGTGGGATCATGCAAGTCGGCGAGGGGCTGTCTACGTTATGCCATTATAATAAGCTTCTTTAATGCCTCTTAGACTTTATTTTAAATTACTTTTTTTTCTTTTCTGTCCCTTCTTCCTGTCACTATTAGTCGTCCTCTGAATCTCTTCTTTTCCATAAAACGAGGAGAGTGAAGGCGAACAGAAAGTTACAAAAGAGGCAGAGATGTGGAAGATGCCAGAACGATGGAAGAAATCCACAGAGACTCCTTTCGTGCTATCAAAAATGGGGATTGTTTTCACGAAATTCAATTAAAAAAGGAAGACATGATCATGAGATAAGAAATCTGTTTACACTTCTTCTTGTCCGACTATCCAATATCCATACCGGAAGATAAAATGTCATAAATTTGGCGGTAAAACGTTTTTAATTGACAAGAAATCGTGTCGATGCAGTCGTTTTCAAGTTTTTAAAACGAATATGCCGTGGTGGGCATATCTTTTTATATGCCTCTGAACTAACTACAAGAATCTGAAATGTCCTATTCTCATAACGAAAGAAAAACAAAAAAGGAACAGGGCAGGAAATAAGAAAGAAAATGCAACTCTTGACGTTCAACAGTAGCTACGAAGGTCGATCAAATATAAACGGGGTTTTTGTTCCTGAACATCAACAGTTGGTAAGACTGGTCCCGCGCTTCTGCTATGCTTAGGCCAGACCTTTAGAAGTGGGGAGAGTGCGCTGTCAGACATTTCCCGCCGTTTCGTCAGGAACGCTCACGATGTCGGAGCAACAGGTGCACCCCTCCACTGCGCAATGCATAATTATAAAATGTCTTGTTCGTGAAGGAGTTACAGCGGCAGAAATTTGCCAGAGATTGATTGCACAGTTCGGTGATCGAACATTGTCTAGGACGCGTGTTTTTGCCTGGCATAAAAACTCAAGGAAGGACGAGAACGTGTGGAAAATCAGCAACACGATCGCCGTCCTCGGACCAGCAATACAGACGAAAACATTCGTGCGGTTAAAGACATATTACTGACGACGACTGACGTGCATGAGCGACGCGCAATCAATGCAGTTTGCTACTGCGAGCTGTTCAACAAGGCGAGGGCTGCATATCGCCCCAAAAGAGGAGACCAACCGATTCGACAGGTCATCCTCCTCCACGACAATGCGCGGCTCCATACTGCAGCTCTAACTGTCTCCAGGCTACAGGAAATGCAATGGACTACACTTGATCGTCCTCCTTACAGTCCGGACATCGCCCTGCGATTTCCATTTGTTCGGACCGCTTAAAGAAGCTCTAGGAGGGCAACGATTTGAAGATGACGAGAGTATGGAAGACTTCGTGCGCAGGTGGCTGGTGACACGACCCTGTTCTTTTTACGATGAGGGCATCACAGAGCTGCCCATACGCTGAGACAAATTCATTTCCAAAGCAGGAAACTACGTGGAAAAACTAAATTGCAATTGCCTTGTGTTTTTTGTTTCAATACATGAATTTAAATAAAAAATAAAATCCCGTTTACATTTGATCCCCCCTCGTATATCCTACCAGGTGACTGCTAAACACTCAGTCAGTGGGTGGCGTAGCAGCCTGGGTGCTCACCTCTGGAGCTTAAAGTTAGGCATTTCGAATACTGGTACAGAAGGTTGGTATCTGAGAGTGTTTAAAATTAAGTGGCCCATGACAGCAGATTTGTTTCGAAACAGTTTTAAGGGCAAATATTCTCTCCGGCTTTTTTTTAAGTCCATTACTACTCAAGTTGAAGGGACGCTATGCACGTAGCCTAGCGAACTTAATACACGTCTCCCGCGCTTTCCGTGCAGCAACTTAACTATCTGGTTTTTGGTCAGCTGTTTAAGTGTTTATTACGTGCTGATTAATACACTATACGAGTGAAAGATGGAGTACGTGATATGTAAATGGTGTAAAACCAGGAATTATTACGCCGTTGCATAGTGTAGAGATGCGTCCTATGAAATTGAGAATATTGTGTATCCCATCTTACCTAAAATATTAAGTAATGGCCTGAATGGGTATTCTGGTGGAAGATAGCTGACAAAACGCAATAATGTGTTCCGCACATTTCCTCCTTTATAGCTAAAAAGATACTTGAAAAGCATCCTACTGGGCTTGTCATTAAAAATTAAATTGATGGCAGACCCTATACCTTTCCAAGATATTCCTAACATGGAAATGGCATAGGGGCTAAAAGTTCAAAAATTGTGATTATCAGGTAGCTAAATAATAATAATAATTAATCTATTGATGTTTTGAAAGCATTATTTCTGTAATTATTATAAAATAGGCCATTTTTGTTGATATATTTACATGTTTTTAAAACCGTAAATATGAGTATGGTTTTAAATGTGTACACGGAAATTAGCTCGGCCTTTTCTAGGTTCTAGAAACACATCATTTACGCCAGCCCAAAATAGGAGACATCAGATCATCCATCCTAAAATTCTTGAATCAGTTGAATATCAAAGGAGAAATCAATCCGCTGCAAAATCGAAATATACAGGTTGCGAAAGAAAAATTTGTCTATGCGAAAATGTAATATGGTCCTGAAAAAGTTACAAGCTGAAAAATAACTTCTACCTTTTAAGAAATGAGCTTCGAACAATCCAAAACAAGGAACAGATAATGAAATAATCCGGAATGGCCTGAGAACTATTCTAGTTACTGTACGTTGGCGCGTAGCATTGTTACCAACCATGATAACATATTTTTGTAAAATACTACACTTTTGCTGGCGAGACCTAGTGTTTACAGTGTACAACGTCTTCTGGTATGGGTTAGAGCGATTTTCTTATTCATTGGTCTGTCTCAAGACTTATCCTTGGCTCTGACAATATGAAAGTGACTGAGGTATGAGCGATGCTAGAAATGCCGTTCCTTATGCAGCCAGTCCCTTCTATGATTGGTGTGAAAATGTTGCTCATACGGTCGGTTGGTGCGGGCATTTCAGCGGATTTCGCAGACTGATACGTATCTAATATCAACTTCTGGTTCAGTGAGGAGAGCAATGGGAAACTACCCCGCTCCTCATTTCCCTAGTACGCCTCTTCAGTGACACCTAGGAAATCTATGACAGCTAATGGTGGAGGTGTTGAGGATCCAACAAGCTTTGAGGCTGAGGAATGGGCATACATGTACCATTTGAAGACAGCATTAGAGCAGGTTTACTTTCATCATAGGGAGAAAATCAACATGATTTCTAACACTTTGTTCGGAAGGCTAACTTACAAAACGCACTAGGATAGTTTTGCATTTTGAGTGAACGCTTTAGACGTTTTCAAAATAATTTCCACCACACTCAATACACTTCTCCATACGTCGAAATCAGTCACTGAACCAACTCTGCCACTTTTATTCGGTTACATTTTCACACTCTTGATCCCATACTGCCAGAAGCTCCTCGTTGGATGCAAAAACGCCGCCCTTTCAGCTTCATCTTCACTTCTGGAAAGAGTGCGAAGTCACATGGGACAAGATCAGGACTGTATGGAGGGTGATCAAGCACAGTCAAATCTGATCTGGCCGTGACCTTGGACGGAGCTGCTTGAGAGCCTGGATGACCAGTTATGTCTCACTGTACAACTTCGCAGCAACTGTCCTTTGTGTTTCAAGCACAGCCAAAGTCAGGATGCCCCGTTTACTGAAGAATACTGCAATCATCCTTTTCTTCAATTACCTTGACTTTCGCACAGTCACAGGAGTACCCTCATCTTCAAACAGCCACACCTTGTTCTGGGATTTTGTTGGGTCATCGTAATAATAAAGCCAAGTTTCGTCAACTGTAAGGACGCTATTAACGCTATTTTCAAAATGTTTATAAGCACTTTTCGGCACTATTTCACTCTATTTGCCCTTTGTTCCTCTGAAAGTGAATGGGGCACCCAAAGGGAACAAACATTTCTAACATGCAGATGGTCGTGTAGAATTGAATGAATAGCTGGTGCAGGGATGTGGAGGGTCTCTTCTACCTGCCGATATGTCAACCACCTCTCTTGCTGCAACATTTACCTCACAACTTCAATGTTTTCCTCAATCACTGATTCAGACGGTCGCCCAGAACGAGGATCGTCTTCAACTCGAAAATTTCCCCCCTGGAACTCTTTGTACCGGCGGAAAATTGTTGTCCGATGTGGACAGTCTTTCCCCAGCACAGGAGTCATTTCCTCCAGGCACTGGTCAACAGTTAATCCACGAGCAAATTTGTAGCGGATAATTGCGCGATATTCACCTTTAGACCACACTGACATCTTAACTTGCCTTCAATCCCACTGCTTGGTAACAACTGGTGTGAAGGTCGCGCCTTGCTGTCTTCTAGACCGGTTTTCACTCCTCTTTTCATCCCTCACCATAACAGGGGTGTCCAGCCAACCGTTCTTGCGTATTTCAAAACTTTCCTAGTGCCCTTTGTAATTTATCGTCCTTCATTGGTCAGTTATCTTCCATTATCCAACTATTATTTTCAAAAACTACCTGAAGGCTGCGTAACTGAGGCGCAAAATAGATAATTCGTTGATGTGGATGGATGTGGGTTCTATTTCCTGTCATGAAGTCGACAAATTTAGAAACAAGCGTACTAATTCTCAAAGGCACCTGGTTCTGTGGTTCATACAAGTAATATCATCTTTATTACTCAGAAAAAATGGCATAGTTAAACAATCTATCTCAGTTAGTGGCGATGTTACAAATAGTAGTAGCCCTATGAAATATTCAGAGAACTTCATGAATTTCGTGACCCTCCTCAAACAAATGGCTCATAGCGATGTTATATAAACTAGCCGCACAAAAATTGGCTGCAAAAAATATTTAATTTTATTCATTCTCGAAACACGAGGATATTCGTAGCTGGTGGCCGAAGAGATGACACTTGGAATTCCACCACTTGCACAATAAGTTCGCCCTATTACAAACGAGAGATGTTTGAGAGAAAGTCGTCTTCTGCGACGGCCAAATTGCGTGCGATTGTGTACATTACATTCCAAGCAGCATAAGTCAACACGTCTTTTTTAATATGAGTTTTTCTCTTTTAAGTTTCGGAACAGCAATGTGAACGCGGGAGAGTTAAACAGTAAACGCAGTTGTTATGAAGTGCAGACTTCATTTAGAAGCTGCCGAGTGTGAAAAGTGTCCCAGTCTAATCCTCCCCTGGGTGTGCTACGGCGTAGGCAGTAATCCTCTTACCACCTCAACTTAAGATGACGACGAATTATTATCATTAGAAAGGTTTTCTCTTCCCGCTCACTACTTGCACACAGAACACAGGCAGTGCTTCACGTTCACAGAACAGAGCAAGAAATCAGGTTTTCGAAGTAATATGAGGCATCATTCTAGCAACGAACAGGTCTGATCATTCCAAAAATGGAGTCTTCGAAAATAAACGCCAAAGAACGAAAATAATGAGGTAAAAGGAATACTACGGGTTTTTTATTTTAAAAAACAATTGAAGCGTTTCATGCATCAGTTATTTATATCTATATTGATTTATAATTATGATTACTACTTACTATCGATTTATTTAATCGAGTTTAGTTCAAAACCTTATGCCTCCACTTTCAACATTGTTACTGGATTAATTTACACCCCATCGTAGCAGCAACAATGACATCACTTTAGTTTTCAGTTATGTGAACTCAGTATTTTACTGGATGTTACAAGAGAGACAAACAATATATGTGTGTCATACTTTTATACACCCCCCCACCCCAATCCCAGACCGGTTCTGATGGTGCCATCAACTTCCGCTTCGAATGCTAGCGCTGTACCGCGTACGGTGAGCCATCTGGTGACGAATGAACGTACCACTTAGACTTCTATTATTAACGTCTAAATTCAAACTTTGGAGCAAAGCTCTCTGAAAAACTTAGTAAAGAATTTCCACCTTGTTTTCTTGACACGGTATAAGCCCAAAAGCCCATATCATGTCTACAAACAACATATAGTTTCCAATAGCAACTCATCCACTACATGAATATAGAGGTGAGCTTGAGAAAACAATAATAAACCAGAGGTCGATTCACAAAATAATACCTGCAATGAAAGTGGTGCACAGGTCTGGAAATTCTGCAAACTTGTCACTCGTCCTTTTTGTTCAATGTTGTGGCAGTCACTTGGCATTAAGAATGCACAAGTACGAGAGACGCGTGCTATTAGATGTATTCATACGATAATGAATACCTTTACTAGGCAAAATTCCGGTACTCCGACGTCCTTCGAGACCTGAGGGACGTTAAATACTTCGCACCGTCATCGAACTTTCATCTATTTCTGCTGTATGTATTTTCAAAGACAAATATATTAGCCACTCGACTGAAAACTTGTGACTGAATAACTCAGTGATGCGTAACATATTGCCAAGGACCAATCGGAAACACCGTTGTAAGGTCGACAAGTAGCCATCAAACAAATAAATACTTGGAATGTGTCAAAATTATAGGTCATCTCACATGTAAATCCATTCTTCCGAAGTAAATATCTGTAAAAGCATTGGTTATTATTACCACCCTGTAGCTAATAATTTTCTCTTCCTCATAATTACTATGCATCTGCTCAACGATGCGTTGGAACTGCACACGACGGCCTGGCTGTAGGCTCTTCTCTTTAAGAACGTTAGCGCTCAGCGGGTGTACTCGCTGGACCTCAGGGGGTCTCCTGATGAAGAGATGACGCGAGCTGATTGATTCCTCGGCACTGTTTATTGTTAGACTGTCGGCGGTGACGTCTCTGTAACCATTGTCTCGTCTTCGTTATCACAACCATCTCCTTTCTTCCTTTTATTTTTCTTCAAGTAAATGAGAGAGTATATTTTCCAGCAAGTCTTAATGGTTCCATCACGTGTTCTACCACTCGGGTGGCCCCCAAATGCAAATAAACCGTCCTCCACCGTGACTCGCTGAAGCTCTCTACTGCATTTCCTCACACGAAAATTATTATAGTTACGTAAACTACAAGAAATGTTTTCCCCCCACCCCACTACTTACCCACCAACAATCAAATGAATGCTCACAAAAGCAAGTTCATCTCGTAATATTTTTTCACGCATTGGTACTTTGCTATGCAATTGCCGTATTACGTGCTAATATTGCGTGTGGTAAGCTAGTTCGGGACAGCGCAAACACCCATTTACCGAGCCAAGGGAATTGACAGCTCATGATTAAGATCCCACGACCCGGCCGAGAATGAATCCAAGGGTCCTGATACTGGAAGCCAGAGCGCCTACTAATTATCCAATAGTGTTTCCAACTAGCACTAAAATATTTATTTATTTATTTATTTATTTATTTATTTATTTAGCTTATAATAAAAGTTAAGCCGCGCACAAATCGAGTAAGAATAATATGATAAAAACTCAAAAAATAATTTCTAAGACAGAATAAGTATATGTGAAGATAAAACAAAGCAGAAATGGAGAGAGATATATGCAATAAATATAAATGCAATAATATAAATATAAGTAAATTAATAAATATATAAGAACGAGGGCAGATCAGAAAATAAGTTGCACTTCTCAGTTATGGCCATTTATTACACCACCTATACAACAACAACAACACGACTATAACGACATGCACTGTAACGTCACTTTTCCACATAGTTTCCAAGAGACTCCAAACATTTCTGCGAACGCACAACCAACTTGTCGATGCTGGATGCATAGAAATTTCCTCCAGCGTTCTGCAACCACTCGGAGACAGCGGCCTTCACCTCCTCATCGGTCTGGAAACGTCGACCATCGAGCTCCGTTTTGAGCTTACCGAACAGATGAAAGTCACATGGCACTAGGTCGGGACTGTAGGGTGGATGTTTGCCAGACCTCCCACTTGAAATGCTGCAGCAGTTCTCTAGTTTGGCGGCCCTTGTGAGGTGTTGCGTTATCGTGCAACAAAACCACACCGGCGCTTCTCTTTAATCGCTTTATGCAACAGGTGCAACGTTTGACAATACGACGCCGCGTTCATCGTCGTTCCTTTCGGCATGAATTCCACGAGCAGCAAACCCTCCATGTCAAAGAATACTGTCGCCATAACTTTACCGGCTGAAGGTTGAACCTTGGCTTTCTTTCGTTGTGGTGATGAGGGGTGCACCCATTCCATTGATGTTCGCTTCGTTTTGGGGGTGAAGTGATGGACCCACGTTTCGTCGCCTGTGACTATTCGCCCCAGAAACCCGTTCCCGTCTGCGGCATAGCGTTGCAAAAATGCCAGGGAGGATTGGAAACGTTGTCCCTTGTGCTCATCGGTGAGAAGACGTGGGACCCATCTTTGACACAGCTTACGATATCCAAGGTCCTCGTGAACAATGTCGAACACACTGCCATACGACATGTTCAGTTGCGTCGCAATTTCTCTCAGTTTACTGCGACAGTTCGGTTTAATGATCGCATTCACACTGTTGACCTTTGCACGGGTCCTGGACGTTGCGGGCCTGCCTTCGCGATGATTGTCCGTGATATCCATGCTTCCGGCTTCGAACTGGTGACACCACTTTACGATACCATGCCGGGAAATGGCTCGCTCCCCATACTCAGCACTAATTTCACGATGAACGTCCGTGCAATTCTTCCTTTTGGCCCATAGGAATCGGATTGTCGCACGCACCTCATATTTGGAGTGAACGTCCAGTTGACGCGCCATTGCATTTGGCCGCTATTCACACAATACCAGACGAGACATCACAGCGACCTGCCTAACAGACGTGTGGGCAGTGTCTGTCCCTTTCTCCGCTGTGCCCACGTTTGCGACACACAGCGCGCTGCTGCGGCACGTTAGTGCAACTAACCTTTTGATCCACCTACGTATAAATATATAAGTATAAATATAAGTATATTAATAAATGAAAAATGTGAATGAAACTAGGACGTTTCGTTGTTGCGGCCACTGAATAGCCGTTGTTGAAGCTCTCAGCTAGTCGTCGATAGTTCCGGAGAAGGCTCTATGTGGCCATCAGAATGTGATGCGTCGCACTGTCTGGAATACTTCACCACAATCACAGTTTGGAGAAGCTCGAAGGCCCCGATTATGAATCGCATATCCAGTGCGCACTCTTTAGTGGGACTCATACACTTCGCGGAAGATGACATCCGGGCGGGGGCTACGTAGGGTCAAAGATCGATCTCCATTCATCGGGGGCCTTAGCAGTAAATTTTTCATTTCAGATTCGCAGTCCACAATGATCTTCTTCCATCAGTTTTTGAGCCAGCAGCAGGAAAGTGTGTCTGGATTTCAGTCGAGTTGATCGGATTCTATGGATGTCTTGGTGAATTAGAAGTGATTTATTGGCCTGTATTTTATTTGCTTCTCGGACAGGATTGGCGGACGTGATTGTTCATGTGACGCAGACCTGGAAGAAGGATGTGTCTAAGGACTGGAAACCAGTTCAGCGCAGCGAATAATAATTACATTTAAATAACTGTCAGACGCCTGTCATCAGCCAATCGACAAGTGCATCAATACAATTATCGTGCTCAGGCTCAGTTTTATCAGGATTTAGAATGTTCAATAATAATAATAATAATAATAATAATAATAATAATAATAATAATAATAATAATAATAATAATAATAATCATAATCATAATAATAATAATAATAATAATAATAATAATAATAATAATAATAATAATGTTCTTCTATAAATAACGTTAAAACATATGCCAATTTAGGGAGTCTTTAGGAAGCGAACATGACGTTAATTGAAGAACAGCCCCACCATTTGACTGGTGTGAAAACGGTAAACCACGGCAGACCACGGTAAATCATCTTCAGAGTTGCCGACGGTGTAAAACGAACCCATTATCTCTAGAATGGACGTTCCTTGCTGTATTACACAAACCGTGTAGACAAACTGCTCGATATCAGTGGAATTTATGCAAGTTTTAATTCAGGATAGACCTTACAAATTCTTGGTAATATAATGTAATAAAAGCCTACCGACATTTTTTGAAGCTGTAGAGAAAGACATACTCTTTTCACAGACATCAAGACCAGGTCTTTTCAGTGCTGTTTTAGGACTGCAGCTGAGGATTTCACATGACAATCTTAATGAAGACTCTTTTTTTCTCCGAACTGCAGCACATAGTGTACAGCTGTTTGTAGGCCAATGATTATTATCTTGACTGCGCCTCACTCAGCAGTTTGTGACAGAGGACGTGCCTCCCAACGGATGAGGGTTATTTAGTAATCCTGCCTGCTCCTGCTCTAATGAGGACTCCGCTGCTGTGGCCGGCCCGGGCCGGACGGAGTGTCGGCAAGTGGATGTTCCTGTCGCCAGGCCTGTCCCAATCGTACCGCCATAAGACATACATCCCTCTTGTTGCGGCCCTATTCCAACCAGGCTTCAGTTATGACGTTAGTACTGAAGGAGACACGAGCCGTTAACCGACAAATCAGAAGACAAACCAGAAAAGTAAGGTGAATTACGGTACCAGAAAACCTCTTTTTCCTATTGAAATATCAAATATGCCTAATCAGTTAGTCTCTGCATCCTAATTCAATAAATAATAAACCATCAACACACACGGGTAATAATAAGTAATGTGCGTCTGATTTTTAATATAAAAGCCGAAGACAGGCATTTATACAAGTCGATGTATCTCCCGAAGCACACTATAAGTGCATTGTCCTACAGGGAGGTTTACCATGGGGTCGCAACGGCGCACTAGCTACCAACTTCTTGGAACCACCGAAATGACGATCCCCCTGACACACTGGGGCGAAACGCTGGTGATTTCAAGACGAAGAAGCATAAAGTGCTTATATATACGAGTTGTCACCTTTCGGTAACTATGAATGACTCAAAATTAAGAAGTACGAGGCAGGGGCCAAGTATGGTCCCTTTATGGCTTCCCGCATAAGACTTTCACATCACTTCCTTTTCATCTCATATTAAGTTCGAAGTAGTACAGCAATTCCAAGTCCCAGGGACCCCAAGTTCATTATTGCATGGTCCGAGATACGAAGGCTTGTAAAACACCACAAAACACCGCATAGGACGGAGTACATTTCAAATTTGCGATCCTCAACATCCTGACAAATCGCCTGCATGTTTTCTCTCGCTTCTTTTCCATTTCCATCTCAAGGAAAGAGCCTCCTCCCTTTCTCTTTCTCCCTTCCTTACTCGGAAATGCCTAATTTGGCGGAATGCTTCGCTTCGCCTGAGCTGGGTTATATACAGTACCTCACACACACAGACCTCGTCGTGAGCACGAACACTGCGGATAAAATGAGAACTTTAAAGCAGAGAATACTTCCGATACTTGCCCGTCCACAAAAGAGTAAACTCCAAAATAAATGTTATTAACTTTTATATTTTATGAGGAATGAGCTTGACAATGGTTAACACTTCATATAAAAGGTAGGGAAAATCGAATTAAAACTTCTACAGGATTATTACTTTTGGCTACTTATTTAGGAAAATCCTATCATGGGTAGATTTTCCTTCAGTAATGCTAGATCGGGAAAGAGCTGAGAAGCTGGCGGCCTTACCCTATTAAAAGTCTAGCCGCAGCTTTGAATGGTACGAAAATGAGACATCATAAAGAAAACCACCTTCAGATGAGGACTGCCGACGGTGAGGTTTGAGTCCACCATCTCCTGAGGGCATATTTATGGCTGCACCGCTCAGCTAATTTATTCCGTTCTGCAGGAAACCAGACCTGTGTAAGTTACATGAATATAAACAATGGCCATGCTTTTCCTAGTATTACGGAATTGACAGCGTTTTCGTTTGCGATCTTTTCTTTTTCCTACCTAACTCTATCATTATTTCAATTTTATTTGTGACGGACTGAGTAGCGCAACTGTTACATTCAAAATTGCACGTTCGAATCCCAGTATTTGGAAAATTGGCATTCAAGAGAGCTTGCTCAATATAATTATTGGCGCGTTAGGAGACTTCTTATGAATGCAAAAAATCGTTACTCCAGTTTTTCTCGCCGATATAGCTAGAAAGATCTTAAAGACATTCCTTCTTCTTTTTTACAAGTTTCTTTACGTCGCACCGACACAGACAGGTCTTATGGCGACGATGGGATAGGAAAGGGCTAGGAGTGGGAAGGAAGCGACCATGGCTTTAGTTAAGGTACAGCCCCAGCACGTGCCCGGTGTAAAAATGGGAAACCACGATAAACCATCCTCAGGAATACCGACAGTGGGGTTCGAACCCACTATCTCCCGAATTCAAACTGATAGCTGCGTGACCCAAGCCGCCCGGCGACTTGCCACTTGCTCGATGTTTATTATTATTATTATTATTATTATTATTATTATTATTATTATTATTATTATTATTATTATTATTATTATTCAATTTTCTTCGTTCTAGGAAAGAAAGAAACAGAGTAACAGTGGTCGTGAAAGGATGTCGAAACTATTACACTGGGTTAGTACAATCCGGGAAGAGTGTGTTGAACAAATTCGGATGAATTAAAACTTGCACTTTATTTCAAATGTTACTGTAGCACATTTCATGTAAAGCCCTACGTAGCGAGTAGCTACGGGACATACTTCTTTACGAGGCATCCGAACCAATGTGACATGACTTTTCAAAGTATCCACATGTACTGACCGGGGTTTGAACCACAGCCACCGTTACATCATTCGTTTAAGAATGGTCTCTGGAACAGTACGGTATTTGTTCTTACTTAATTCAGGGATACTACCTTACGTGATTTAAACTTAACAATAACATCCGTGGAAGGAATTATAGTCGAAATCGATTATAGCGACATCGTTTTTAACGACGTACTGGATATAACGGCGAAATTTAATGGTCCCGTCCGAATCCTATACAAACACTGTGTTCAGAAAATCGCTTAGTACGACGTTGCTTATTACAACATATCGTATACGACGTATTTTGATCACATTTTCGGATAAATGTACCGGCTATAACATCCAGTGTATACTTTTATTTGTTACGTATTTGGGAATTATTGATAACAATGTAAGGATTTCAAATTAGTCTGCTAAATTAGTCGCAAAAGAAAAGAAAATTTTTAATAATGAAGAAATATCACACACATATGGCGATTAGGAAATGAGGAAATAAATGTCAGCATCGGGAAAAAATTGAGTGTATCACACTGAATGATTTCTAAAATCTGGAAGGACACAAAGAAAATAGAGTCGCTTTTGGAGGAAACTTGTTTAAAATTCAAGTGGGTCATATCATCTGAGCACAAAGATTGAAGAATCTTTATTTATGGTTTAAGCAGCGAAGAACAAATAATGTGCCGATCAACGGACCTACTCTTCAAGCGAAAGCCAATGAAATCCCTCGCAGTCCCACTCCACTAACACTGTCCTGTAAAATATAGTACTTAATTCAGTTACCGGTACGTTATTTGAAGTTTTAACTTAAGTGTGTTAATCAACCATGTAAGTGTACGGCCAAAAATGTACAGATATGACATTTATTGCAAAAAAAAATTAAAACCGGTTGTGCGACTATCGCCTATAACGACTGCTGATTGGCGGTACCTTCGGGGTCGGTATAATCGATTTCGACTGCATTTACACTGGTAATTGAAATGATTGTTATGAGACTTGAAATAAACTGCCATCCTAGCATTTTCTCATAGTAGTGTACAACTGAAATTCACCGTCGTCCAAGTTTATAGCCTACCAATCAAACTTGGCTTCTAATCCAGCTTCTTAACACGCACAGCAATACCGACACGTGGTAGTGTTCTAGTTCACTACTTCATGCCTTGGAAACACATCTCTCCTCACGTAGATTAGGAAACAAGATAGGAGGAATACTTTTCCTACTTCTTTATGGAACTATATCGAAGAAGGCGACCGTTGTAAAACATTACACTCTAAATTATGCATCACTTAAACCTTAACATAATAAATTCTCTTTATAGCAGCAATACACTTATATTCAAGAGTTACAGTCATTGTCAAGAACATTTTCATAGCTCATTAACTCCATGCTCAGTGCAGTTATAAATACATTTCCTCCACCTTACCTATGATTAAAAACTAGCAATTTTACGATTACTTGAAAGTGCACAGGGAAATGTTTACAAAACGACTGTAAGACGAGGTATTTCTCTCCTGCCACGTTCCATTCTATTTCACTCCCTGACCCTCAAACCTCGCCACCGAACCAGATGAGCGGGGTAAGAGGGAAGGAGGGATCTTCGTTTTTCCTATTTTCATTTCCTCCAACAATAGTTCATTAAAAATGTGTTTCAGAGGCTATTAGGTGGGCCGATATGACTCCCGGGAGAGTCATTCAGCGAGGAGCGGCGACAATGAAACTGGACCCGTAAATTACAACGAGATAACACAGAGACGAAAAGACGTGTTAGGGAAGAAGAAGAACAAGAAGATAGTCTTCACTTCTTCCTTCCTCTACTTATACTACAAGAGAGGGGAATAATCTCAAGAGCAAGAGAGATACGCGATGACCAAACGACGAGAATCCTTCACGTAGTGAAAAACGATCTTCAAGAGTCTTCTCTCACCGCAAAGATATACGGTAGTACCTATATCACTACCCCAATGACCGACAAAAACGTGAAGACACGAATAGGAAATACATTGTAGTGATGATACAGTCGTCAATTAGTGAAAAATTTATCTTCTTATCTTACTTTAATATAAGTGCTGTAAGGAGCGATATTGGATTGCGTTTTATAGCAGAGCTCCTGTGAGGTACGAGCTGTGCAGTGTTAGCTTGCATTCGGAAGATGGTGAGTTCGAACTCCACTATAGGCAACCATGAAGATGATTTTTTTCGTGATTTCCCCTCTTTCACACCAGGAAAAGTTGGTGCGACGTTAAAGCACCAGCAAAAAACAGAAAATGTAAATGATTTTTATATCACTGTATTGGGTGGGAATTCAATAGAAATCTCCTTTTTTGTATATGTACAGTAAGTGATATAGTAGACAAAATAATAATTCATCACTCTTGGGGGAGGGGGCAATTAGCCAAGTAGCTTAGCTGCCGGCTTTCGATGTGGACGATCCAGGTTCGAAACCCGGTGGATACCAGTTGAAAATTTACCTGAAAGATTACCAGGCATCAGGAAGGCAACGCGGTATTGAAAGGTCAACCAAAAACCAAAACAACGGTGGCTCCAGGTTTTATTCCCGGCAACGTCAGGGATTTTTGCCTGAATCTGAGGAATAGTTCAAGGATCACTCAGCCTACGTAAGAGCAAATGAGGAGCTTTCTCTCGGCGAAATAATGACTCCAGTCTGGAAAGATAAGAATAACCGCTGCCGCGCTGACTACGCGTCACCTCGTAATCTGCAGGCATTCAGGGAGCAGCAGTCACTCGATAGGCTAACGTCCATGTGTTTGTAGCTCCATGGGTCTTCTCACTTCGTGCAGTGACCCTAGGGATACTTGTGAGGCAAGCTTAAGAAATGAAATTTATTATTCATTGCTTTTATAATTCTAGAAGTTTATGGTAAATATATTCAAATAAACATTATTAATTAGTATTATATGATAGGAAAGGCATGTAGTAGAATTTTCAAGTCTCAATTCCTGCTCAAGCGGTCGATAAACATGAACGGGGTTCTTACAAAGTAAGGTAAGGTGTATTCTGCCCGAAGGCAGGTCCGAACTTCCTCAGAGGTGTGCCCGAGCCGGAGATTACGTACGGTAGGGTAGCCAGTTCCTTTCCGCTCCTCCATTCCCTTACCTCTCACCAACAGCGCGTGGCAACCCATCCACTTCTTGACCACGCCCAATGTTGCTTAACTTCGAAGATCATACGAGATCCGGTGTTTCAACACGGCTACGGCCGTTGGAACCTGTATGTTGGGTATTCAGCCCGAAGGCTGGTTTGATCCTCAACAGGTTCACCATTAGTTGTCATAGATGGCCTAGGTGTCACTGAAGAGGCGTACTAGGGAAATGAGGAGTGAGGTAGTTTCCCGTTGCTTTCATCACTGAGCCAGAAGTTGCTATTGCACATCAGTCTGCCAAGCCCACTGAAATGCATGCACCAACCGACCCTATGAGCGACATTTTCACACCATTCATAGCAGGGACTGGCTGCGTAAAGAATGGTTTTACTAGCGTCAATCATACCTCAGCTACTTTTATATTGTCAAAGCCAAGTATAAGACTACGACAGGTCAATGAAAGTAACAATTTACTCTAGCCCATACCAGAAGACATAGTGCACTGTAAACACTACAACTTGCCAGAACCAGGCCTCTTACAAAGTAAATACAGGAATTTGAGCTGAAGGGTTCTAAAATCTTGATACGCTGTTGCATGTTGATTGCTTTCCCTCGCGAATCAAAATAACACAGAATTAGAGAGTATGGGAATGCAAGAGAATACGTGAAAGGGAGACGAGTCAAGAAAATAAAATAAGTTAAAACGCTAAGGAGAATGAGATGGAAAATATTCAAACGACAATGATATAAGCTCATCTTTGGACACAGCGCGACGATTTCTTCATCTTGGTCCTATATAAAAAAAGGAAGAAGTTGATAAGCTATTCCTCCACTACTTTCCCTCCAGTAACTCCCTGCGCGCCCCTCTCTCACCGCCACCTTGTTCCTTTTTGTAATATTTCACACTCAGAATTATTCTTCTCCTCTTCCCTGCTAGCAACATTAGCCCCCATGCACTCAACGCTTGGGGTCAGGTAGTGTATGTGTGTTATATAGTAGAGATTACGAACGGCCTATACAAGACAATGAGATGAAAGCTGTAATGGGAAGTAGCATGAAAAATGATGATGACACACAGAGTCCTGAATAGACTGCTGCAGAAAAGGGAGAATAAGGAGACGAGAACGGTAAGAAAGGAAAATAAGATAACGGAAATAAAACGAAAGGGAAAGAGTAAGGAAAAGAACTTAACAAGACAGAAGCAATATGCTGTAAATGGAATTGAGTGAGTATAATGTACAGTCAATGTTATTTAGATATCTCACTAGAAATGCACATAAGAAAGAGAAGAAAAAGTGATAAAAATAATCACAAAAAGAATGAACTGCATTCTTCCCTCCTCCCTTACCTTCCCGTCCTCGATAATGTCTCCGCACGGCGTACGTGGCGGCAAGGAGTGGTGTCATTTCGAAAATACAGAGGAGGAAGGCAGATGTGGGACAATTTACACCCCAGGGACCCTTAACTTCTTATTAAAATATCTGACAGTCGGGGCAGGAGACGTGGTTGAGGACAAAGAGATATCAATAAAACATCGTAGCGACTATTTACATAACAAAATATCTCTCTCAACAAGCAAAAAACGAATTAGGCCTAATGTGAAAATCGTTGAATCTAAACACCGATGAAGTCAATGTTCCATTAAAACAAGTTCAGATGTCTCGATTCAGTTTCAGATTGTGTCTGCATTGTCCTTTGATGCACTAGTAATCCATTCTCAACACTTAGAGGAAAGCCTTGATGTATAAGTAGTAGACTGTTCAAGGGTTCGATTTATTAAGGATGGTCAACATTTTGGACTTCATACTATTGTTGTCGGCACACTAAGCTTAACCAGAAAAAAATTGGCTCAGTCATAGAAACCGTTTACTAGAATTGGATGGTAGGTTGCATAGATAGTACCACTTCAAAACGACTGCAAGTCATCAAGACCATACGTTTATTATTATTATTATTATTATTATTATTATTATTATTATTATTATTGTTACTATATTCACAATAACTTCTTTTGCTATTACTCTACGTCGCACCGGTCGAAAGGCAACGAAAGGATGACAATTAAGGTACAGCCCCAGCACTTGCCTGGTATGAAAATGGGAAACCACGGAAAACTGCCTTAGGACTGCCGAGAGTGAGGCTCGAACCCACAATTTCCCGAATGCAAACACACAGCTACGTGACCGAAACCGCGTAGCCAAACCACTCGTTTCACAATAACTACAGCAATCAAATTACAATTACGCCAATCAAACTAAGATCTCTCCAGTATTCCTTAGAATAGTTCTTTAACAAACATATCTAATTTTATCCTGGTATTTCAGGCGCCCACGCGACTCGAAACTCGGTCATCCAGATGTAAAGTCCACAGATGATCTATTGCGAATATTACGCCCCCCACCGGTTAGAATAGTTCGTAGAGAACTGTAATTTGCTTAGCAGACTTTAAAGTATAAATTCAATGACTTTCACTATCCAAAAATAATTACCGAAAATTAATTCACATTTTGGATCAATATATATTCCAGATAAGTATTCTGCATTGGGCATACTGGAAGATCCAGTTAAATTTTCCCAAACTGAGCTGTGTGGCTCAAAGAGTAGAACACCGACCGTCTGAGCCCAAGTTGGCAGGTTCTACCCTGGCTCAGGCCGGTGTAATTGCAAAGTCCTGTATCAAATACGCCTGCCTCGTGTAGGACGAAATTTTGGTATTTCCACGCCTTCAAAAATTGTAGTAGTAGTAGTAGTAATAGTAGTAGTTAGCGCGACGTGAAGAAATGTACAGTATTATTATTGTGATTATTATCAGTCATCCTGTTACATTCACATTTCCGTCGGAGAGCATAGGGAGCCAGGACTGGATATTGTTACCTTGTGTGATTTGGCGTCTCTTCCTGGTATTGAATATTTTTACTTCTCCTCCCTACTGACATTACTTTCGTCTCTCAATTAACAGTTACTTAAATACTCTGCTAGTTGTTTGAATCATAAACGTGGTATATGCCATTACCAACACTTTATGGTACGGTTTGTATACCAGGTCCAATCATTATAAAGTATATGAACTTGAGGGAAGTGCTCTTTACATCTCATTTCAAGTTGTAATTGAGAGAGGTTTATAGATTGTAACCTGCCACAGCATGTGCAGCAGAGAGCCCAAGTTATCGTCAAACCAGCTGCGTACGTAGAGCTCTTGATAGGACCCAATAAACCAACTACTCTCCACTAACATGGGGGGGGATACTTAATAAAGTGTTTTATAATTTGCTATCACAGAATATTATTACGGATGTCAAAACGTTAAACGTTTAGATAAAAGCAATAAAAACAAAACAACCTGAGTTTTTAGTTAATATTCCCTATTTCCCGAAACAAATTACGACTGCCTTCCGCAACAAGGAGTCAAGTCTACTACAGTGATTAAAAGGCAATTCAAAAATGTATTCAGCAGACATTTTATCGTCAACAAAATTATCATCGGAATGAAAAATATCTTTAGTAATTAGTTTGCTATAATAAGCCCACTGTTGACTAGCTGGTCCAGCAGTCAGTTCATGCCATACCTTATGGCTAGGAATCTGCATTTTTCGCGTTTGCGATAACACCAACTTTTAAAAAATATTCCCTAAAATGCTTGTATCGCAAAACGTTCATGGGCAGACCAGTGCTTCGTCCTGCTGGGAAATCATGTCACAAAGCGAAGGAAAACAGCCCATTTCGGTCACATCTTCCGAAATGACAACTAGAGTCTGATACAACATATCGTAGAAGGTAACACAAAGACGTGAGCGGAGATCATTCCGGGCACGAAACTCCCGGAGGAGCTTCGACATCCACGACGCGGCAACTCTGATATGAAAAAAAAATGGAAAAAAAAAACTAGTGGCGGTGGGTTCTCAGGAGCACATGAGCACGTGAATTCGAAAATTGGACAGATTTATTTCGCAAAATAAAACGAAATGAGACAATAGATAATTGAATGATAAAATGTGTCTGTGTCTTTAAATAAAACTACATATTGTTGTTCAATAATATATTTACATGAAAAAGTACCTCTAAAATCTCAAAATATGATAACACGATTAAACGAAAAATGCATGTCCCTACTAATGGTTCGTGTAAGATATAAAGAATTGAAATATCAGGTGCCACCGCTGCTGTTTTACGGTATCTAAGGTTGCAATGTGTCGTCAACGAACCGACTGCAGGCTCCTGAAATGTGGATGTATCGCAAAACGTTCATGGGCAGACCAGTGCTTCGTCCTGCTGGGAAATCATGTCATAAAGCGAAGGAAAACAGCCCATTTCGGTCACATCTTCCGAAATGACAACTAGAGTCTGATACAACAGATCGTAGAAGGTAACACAAAGACGTGAGCGGAGATCATTCCGGGCACGAAACTCCCGGAGGAGCTTCGACATCCACGACGCGGCAACTCTGATATGAAAAAATGAAAAAAAAAACTAGTGGCGGTGGGTTCTCAGGAGCACATGAGCACGTGAACACCCAGTTGTAGCGCATATTCACGCATTCATGGATACGGGTAATTCAAAATTGTTTCCTTTCTTCGACCTGATTTCGTCAATCGATCGAAAGCATTCGACTTATATCGAAGCTCCATTACACTGACAGCTGTTCGTTTAGACTGACAATGCCAGGGAGCACACTGGAGATTTTGCTACGAGCCTTAAGACTATACGCATGCGCATGGAGATGACGTCATGGTTTATGCACAGATATATCTATAAGCGAAGAGCACGGTAAGGAATGTGCCTTTCCGTCTACAACCACCCTCAAACCAGAGATAGTATTATTGTTGACCACAAGGGTCCGCCACCTCCCCTGTCACTGTCGGCCACAGCTCCCGGAAGTTACTATTGCATTACATTGCAGGAAGATTTCGCTAGTAACTAATTCTAAAGAGGTTTTTGTTATCACGGGATCAGAAAGCCAGAGGCTCAGCCAATGCCTGAGCGGCTCAGCCCTGCAGTCGTAATTTTACTTTTCTTGTACACTCACAGATTAGTCTCGGGAAAATGATTTAAGTAAGTGATTTTGTACTTATGTGCATTGTACTTTGGTATATTTTGGACGTGAACACAAACTTTGCTCTGAACCCCCTGAAAATTTGGTCACGAGCCGCCGCTGAAAAAAACACAGGAAAAATTACTCCATGATGGTCAACAATCTTCTGTGAAGAGACGGAACCACAACGGGAGGAACAGGACATTGACATCAGCTCATAATGACAACTGTGGAACTTGTGTATCTGATTAAAAGAGACAGCGAACCTGTCAGAAAAACCCGTGCAACCAGTACTTGTCCAGGAAACATTGTCGCCACTCACATTATTAGGTCTTGGAACCCAAAGACATGCACAGTATTTTTTTTTAATATAGTTTCGTTTCCCATTTCGAGCATATATTTCCCTTATAGAATAGTCCGAACGTCACGAACCATCCTCTGTTAGGTACTGCTTTTATCTACTCTTCAGTCAGGGATCACTCCGAACGGAACTGCCAAAAAAGGACAATCTAAGAAATCATATTTCTTTACGTCACACTGGCTCAGAAATACGTACCTCTTACGGCAACAATGGAATAGGAAAGGTGGGACTGAGAAGGAAGCGAATGTGGCCTTTATAGTACAACTCCTGCGTATGCCAGGCAAGAAAATAGGAAACCACGAAACACGCCTTCAGGGCTAACGATAGTGAGTTTCGAACTCACCATCTCCCGAATACAAGCTCACACGTACATGGCCCATGCGGCGTAGCCAACCCGAAAGACAAGTAATCTTCCCGGTATAAACTTTTCCCACGTTTTTCAAGAAGATTATAATGGATAATAATTTACCTCGACAACATATCCATCATAAGCAACGAAAAAGGTACAAATATACTGAATGTAATGAAACATTATGTCATGACTGGGAGTTAGAGTTATTGAAACCGGAGTGTAATTGGGAATCCCAGCAGCAGAGAGGACAGGTATATGGAGCTTCCGTCTATTCCGGCCGGTCCAGAACAGCATAACCGGACCGGAGTTCAGGGGGCCGTGGCTTCCGACATCCGTGGCTTCGTCAGGCTCTTATTAGGCACTGTTATATTAACTAACAGAACGTTTTTCCTCTGATGAATCCCTTTGATTAATAGACATTTGCCTTCAATAAGTAGATAATTGTATATAAGATCGAATGCTCATTTTCCGAGCGAAAAAGGTTCTCCAACCTGCAACTTTCATAGAAAATAGTTTCAAGCTTAAATTCAGTAACATTCAAATACTTATCGTTAAACAACTACAACTGGTAGTAAAACAAATTTTTACGTGATTAACTTACATTTATGCCGGTTGTGAAATAATATTCAGACTTTCAAAAGCAATTTCTAATCAAATGTGTATATTAATTTTTTGCAGGCAAATAGTGTTTGTAATATAAATAACCCATTCCACTTAATATTTCCACAATCATTTTGCCGAAATTATTTAGAAAACGTATGCCGTCAACATACTCCAGAATTCCTAAAATATTTGCAGTCGTCACTATTCATACTTTTTCTAATTTTTGTAGTTCTACTTATTCAAAATTTCTTGCCTCAAATCAAAGAGGTTCGTGTAAAACCTTTCTATCCATAAAATACTCTAGCATGTAAATATTTAATGAAATTTCGTCACCAGTTCTTGAACTATGATTTAAAACTATGTGAAAAATGAAAATGACAGGAAACGAGCCAGAATCATACGACAGAGGGACGAAGCAAAAGAGATAATATACAGCGAATACAGATATACTCTGAGAGGCTCATCCAAGGGATAAACCAGTCGCACGACTGAATACACATGATTATTATTATTATTATTATTATTATTATCATTATTATTACTATTACTATTATTCAACAAGGGATATATCCTTAAAGAGATGCAAATTAAGGCGTGACTATTCTGTACAGTTTTCAATTACTTGGAGGGATATCATTTTTTTTGCTAGGGGCTTTACGTCGCACCGACACAGATAGGTCTTATGGCGACGATGGGATAGGAAAGGCCTAGGAGTAGGAAGGAAGCGGCCGTGGCCTTAATTAAGGTACAGCCCCAGCATTTGCCTGGTGTGAAAATGGGAAACCACGGAAAACCATCTTCAGGGCTGCCGATAGCGGGACTCGAACCTACTATCTCCCGGATGCAAGCTCACAGCCGCGCGCCTCTACGCGCACGGCCAACTCGCCCGGTGGAGGGATATCATATCGTAGTGCAATGTTTCATCTGTATGAAATAATTATGAATATAAAAGAGAAATATTTCACTATACAGGAAATAATAATCGAACATTTAGGCACCATATAATCGAATAGTGTGCCTTGGCAGGTGAAAAGAGAGATCAAAAGAGGGTATCAATTCTCATGTTATTAGTTCGCATAAAAAAGAAAAGAAATTACGAATGTTAATAATAGCTGTACCCAATAGTAGATAACGCCATGATGTGAAATTTCCGGAGGAACGCTTGTGTACGTCTACGACGTTGTATATAAGATGAGAGGAGGAAAACAATTTGGGGTAATTACAGCGTGCCGGCGCTAATTGTGCGATCATCTAATATTAATACTGTTAGCATAACAGAGGAGCGGCCCCATGTGGCAGGGAGCAGCTGACGTCACAGGCCCACCTCATTACGATATGGTCCCGAGCGGCGAAGGACTCATCTGGGAGAAACTGAGACCTATCGGCTAGCTTTTGTATCGTCACTTGAGATTTATTGGCTGCGTACTCTAATCCAAACCACGAAATGATCTATAATGTTATCGTCACAGAATCACACCGCTAACACTCGACTGGGGATTACGCAGCCAGGTCCAAAAGTAAAAGAAGCTTGTAAATTTATGTGGGTGTTGATATGGTGAACAGACCTCCATATTTACTTGGAATCCCAACCACAGCAACGTGACATTTGATTTAAAAAATCCCACATGCATTGGTCGGTACTCGAAGTGGGATCGACTTGTTGAGAAGACAATATCAATGCCACAGGGCTACCACGCTCCTCTGGAGCCGGGTTTTACCATCCTTCTGATTTTGCCAAACGTGGATTATTCCTTTTTTCCTATTATTCCAATCATATACGATCATTATGGTCATCAATTTTTCATGTCCCCTGTCTCGAATAATAAATATTTATAGTCTTCAAGGATTATAGGTTCCACTGAAATGACAAAAGTTCAACTTCCTGTCAGAAAGTCGAGAAAAGAAATTCAAATCAGAGTTCCACTTTTACATGGACGCATGTCCCTTGGATCTACTTAGCCTGGAACTGAGTATAATAATAATAATAATAATAATAATAATAATAATAATAATAATAATAATAATAATAATAATAATAATAATAATAATGATAATAATGTTATTTGCTTTACGTCTCACGAACTAATTTACGGTTTCAGGAGACGCCGAGGTGCCAGAATTTAGTCCCGCAGGAATTCTTTCACGTCCCGGTAAATTTACAGACACGAGGCTGACGTATCTGAGCACCTTCAAATACCACAAGACTGAACCCGGATCGAACCTGCCGAGTTGGGATCCGAAGGCCAGTGCCTCAACCGTCTGAGCCACTCAGCCAAGAGAATAGGAAACCACTTTGCTTCACACAGTACCGATGTTACTCCACTCCTCCGAAGGAGATTCTGCTTCTGATACGCAATAAATACTGCTATAACCTCCAAGCTTTTAATATACGAGTCAACTATATGGTTAGTAAAATATATTCTGATTTTCCCTGGTCAGAGAAAGAGAATAATAATGATGCTATTTGCTTTACGTCCCACTAACTACTTTTTAAGGTCTTCGGAGACGCCGAGGTGCCGGAATTTAGTCCCACAGGAGTTCTTTTACGTGCCAGTAAATCTACCGACACGGGGCTGTCGTATTTGAGCACCTTCAAATACCACCGGACTGAGCCAGGATCGAACCTACCAAGTTGGGGTTAGAAGGCTTGCGCCTTAACCGTCTGAGCCACTCAGCCCGGCCAGAGAAAAGAGAGCACCTCACTCTATGTGACCCACCCCACCCCCTCAGAGTGGGGAATGAAACGTTATTTGTTTACTTGCTTCTGAGTTTTGAATTAATGGCTCTAGACAACGCCATCTTTATGCTGATAGACTGAGAAAAGTAATCCTTTTATATTAAGAGATGACATCGTGTAGCATTTTAAAAGGTGAGATGTCGCTTACGAGAACGCGTTAGAAAACTTTGTAAGTGAAAATGTGCATAGCTCCCGTTTCCGAGCTGAGGGTGTCACATTTCTGGAGTATTAAGTCTCATTATACATTTCCCGAAACATTAAGATGTTACCAACTTTTCGAGGATACGGACAATTAAAGAACTGTAACATAAATCCAAGAGCATACTACTCTCTGCACTTCCATCTAGCTCCATAAGATCCGTCTCAAATGGCTAGACGTACAGCAGTAAATGACAATGTGACGCCGTGATGACAAAAAAATGTCTTCCTTATTTCTCACTCCTGACTTTCTAGACTTATTCCCCTTAGCTTCCAACTCCTGTGCCATCCTACTTAGGCTAATCCCGCATTTGAAACTTAATTGACATGTAATTCTAAAGTAAAATGTATGTTCCATCCCCGAATACTCTATCCCTCGGCGCAAAGAGCGCTCAAAGTACCACCGTTTCCAGCCTCAACAAACAGACACGGAGAAAACTCAATTGACGAATCAACCGTAATCTATTGCAGAATTGTAGAAAATTCGCCGGAATAGCGTGTCGGTGACAAGATGGCTAGCCCGTAAGTAAATAATATCGTACAAAGAACACAACTGGCCGGCTGCATAACTCATTTGCAAGCATAGTAGCTTTCTGTCCTTAAGACCCCGGGTTTGATTCCCGTTCGGGACAGAGATTCTCTAATTAACAAGTGCATTCCTATGGATCGAGGAATGGGTATTTATGTCGTCTTCACCACTTGTACTCTCCACCACCACATGAACAAACATCATTTCTCATCTAATGGTTAGAGTCAAGAAGGTCATGCGGCCGTAAAACCGCCAAATTCCCTAAAACCCATGATGCCCCACCTCCACCATCGGGAAAAACCGTATGAAATGAGGTGTAATAGAAACAATCCCAGTGGCATCGCGGTGTTTGATTCCCCGCCAATGCATGTGGGATTTACGTGCCTATGGGAATACCACTTAAAATAGAGGTCCCGTGGCTTAGCCACCACCATCAACAAGCCAAGCAGCAGGAAGACATACGTACACCAAGAAAAAGCACTCAAGACCTGAAATAGTGGTCGATGGGCTAAAATCCTCACGGAGCAGGCCCTGTCTGCTCCAATGAGATGGCTCTGTATGTATCACAAAAGAAATAGTCACGTAATACGCTAAAGTGTAGTTGACCTTTTTAATGGTAAAAATGATAACACAATGACAGTGTTGGTATACCGTTTTTTGAGAGTGACACACACGACCAGATTGGTAGTGGAAATTGGTGTAAATTGTTACAGCAGGTCGTTCCATTGGTGGCAATACAAACTCGGAACCTTTGGATAAATTTCCTATCGCTGTGGATAGATGGCGTCCAAGTGGACTAAGTAAGCAAATGATAGGGAATCTGCCACATCCCTAAATGCAGATCAGTGGTGATTAAGCGTACGTCGATATGGAGCCCTTCTTTGTGGAAACCGTTCAGCGTACACCTCCGCAGCTGCAAGAATATTCTGTCCAATTCACCGTAAATTAAAATCATTACCAAATATATCCTCGATGAGAACTGTGCCATTGCTAAGCGGTGTGTGTTCACTAGCTACATACTACTAATATATGTAGACTACACATTAGAGTATTACGTGACCTTTACTTTTGAAGATTATAAGCTACGGGACCGCCACTTTAAGTGGATTTCTCATAGGGTAAGGCATTTTCTTTGGTAAATACCACGTGCATTGGCCGGGAATCAAACTCGGACTGCCTTGTTGAGAAGCGAGCAGCGATGCCACTGGGTTTGTTTGTATTACACCCCATTTTATACAGTTTTCACCGAGGGGGGGGGGAGGGTTGTAGAAGATTTTGCAGAGTTTTACGGCCCACTTCCCAGTGATGAAAGTCACAGTAAATAAAATATTAAAAAATTAGAAATTATGAATATATTCCGTTAAGTGATTTAAATTTTATCTAGCCTTTATAAATCAAGGGAAACAGAGTTAATTTTGCTATTTGTTTTACGTCGCACCGACACAGACAGGTCTTATGGCGACGAAGGGATAGGAAAGGCCTAGGAATGGGGAGGAATCGGCCGTGGTCTCAATTAAGGTTCAGCCCCAGCATTTGCCTGGTGAGAAGATGGGAAACCGAAAACCATCTTCAGGGCTGCCGACAGTGGGGCTCGAACCCACTATCTCCCGGATGCAAGCTCACAGCCGCGTGCCCCTGACCACACGGCCAACTCGTCCGGTAGCAACTTCTAAAACAGAGGAAGCCGGGATGAGCGGCTCTGATGGTGGAGTGCTGGTATTCGAAGCCCAGGCTGGCGGGCACGATTGAAGCTCAGTCCAGTATATGACAACCTCGTCTTGCTTGAGTTACCGGCACATCAGAGTACAGTACTCTTGTGGGACAAAATTCTGACACCTTGGCGTATCCGAAATTAGTGCAAGCAGTTAATGGGACGTAGGTCGGACTCGTTGGCTGAATGGTCAGCGTACTGTCCTTCGGTTCAGAGCGGCCCAGGATCCATTCCCGGCCGAGACGGGAATTTTGATCGCTTCTGATTAATTATTCTGGCTCGGGGAGTGGGTGTTTGTGCATGTGTCAACACTATCCTCTTCATATTCATAAAACCAGCACAGAAACACGCAATAGTGATTACATCCCTTCATATAGGTTTGGCGTCAGGAAGGTCATCCGGTCGCAAAAACAGGGCCAAATCCACTTGTGCGACGCAGTTCGCACCCGCGATCCCATAGGTGTGGGAAAAGCGGTAGATAGAAAAGAAGAAGTTAGCGGGATGTAAGATTTTATAGCATGATTATAAAACGAAGTAATTTCTACTCGATAAAAATAATAATGAAATTTAAAATAAAGCCCTGAATATATTACGTGTTTACTTTCCAAACAGACTTCGCAATTTAAAAATTGTGTCATATATTTGAGAATCACTTGCCCGGCTGGCAAAACACGGTGTAGTGTGAGTAGGTGGCGGCACCACGGAGTTGAGTTGAGTCAAGTCGAGCAGATATCCCGGCCAGGGACGGTGTCGTAAAACGCAAACGGCGTCATCTCCAGCCGTTGGATTCAACTAACGGGGAGTCGGAATGGGGCCGTTATGCGACGGAAGACAATGGCAACATCAAACCCGACTTGAGGATCACCTTCCCACACCCCTCCTTCACACACACACACACACACACAGAGAGAGAGAGAGAGAGAGAGTGAGAGTGGTGGTTGTAGCACAGGGGAGGGGGTCTAAATGACGCCCGCCACCGGTCGACAAATGTGAGTTTAACAGGGCGTCAGAGTAGGCAGACCCGCACTGCAAATTCCGTAGACTGTGTGGCTCCACATCGCATCGTGGCGCTGTGGGAACTTTTGTACAGTAATCGTCGCAGATATTTAATGGGAATTAAAA
Source organism: Anabrus simplex (assembly GCF_040414725.1). Lineage (NCBI taxonomy): Eukaryota > Metazoa > Arthropoda > Insecta > Orthoptera > Tettigoniidae > Anabrus > Anabrus simplex. The sequence goes on along the minus strand of NC_090265.1, from coordinate 476,355,009 downwards.
TCTTGAATGAATTACGTAGTAAGTGCAATGACTGTTATAGTTCCTAACTACAAGATTAATCGGCCCTGTAAAATAAATAGCGTGAACGCAATGTAAAAAAAAGTGAGCTAAAAGTTTTCGAAAATTACAACAACAAAAGGGAAATATTTCATGTTGACCCACACTTACTGGAAACATAATTATAAGTAGCCTATTACTCGTGTTAGCAGGTTATGATTTTCAGCAATTGCTGCACAGCCATCCAAAAGTCTCTGAAAAATTCGAAGAATACCCTGGTTCTCAGTTGTCATTCGCAGTAGCAAGGCAGGGAACCATTTACCTAAATATTGGTACTAACAATAGAGGGAAACAAATGAAAAATGATGAAAATCTACAACCTATTTTCCAGTCCTTGACCGGGTCAGGGATGTAATGAATGAACCATATATAGGCTATTATTACAATGGGGTCGCCACTCCCAAGGTGATTTATTAATGACTGATAAATGCTATGAAATGATAATGGAGAGTGTTGCTGGAATGAAAGATGACAGGGAAAACCGGAGCACCCGGAGAAAAAAAACCTGTCCCGCCTCCGCTTTGTCCAGCACAAGTCTCACATGGAGTGACCAGGATTTGAACCACGGTATCCAGCAGTGAAAGGCCGACGCGCTGCCGCCTGAGCCATGGAGGCTTCAGGGAAACAAATGTAAACTATAAAGCCGCGTAGGATATCTAAGAAAATATTCAATCCCCTGAATTTCAGTCCCGAGTTAGACTTCTTGGTTAAATTGTCAGCGTGCAGGCCTTCAATTCAGACGACCCCATGTTCAATTCTCTGGCAGGGCAGGAATTTTAATTGCATGTAGTTAATTCCTCTGGCTCGGAGAACTGGTATTTGTGCACTTCTCTTCACATACAAGCACCACACAACTCTACCAACCACGACAGAAAGACGCAATAGTGAATACATTCCTCCACGTAGGGTTGGCGACAGGAAAGGTATCCGTCCGTAAAACTGGACTCAATAACCATCAATTGCCAACGCAACAAACTGGGAAAAATACCAGGAAGAAGAAGAAAGGTACTCTTCATACTAGTGAGTGAAATATATATTCTAAAGATGCAGATATTATATGTGAAATATTGCTAGAATCCTCCGTATTTCAGTTGTTATTCGCAGTAGCTAGCCATACATTGGTAAATGCTAAGGAACTTCCTGTATTAGAGAGCCTGTCTTAGCGACCACACGCGCTGTAACCACGTTAAACATTCCGCCTGAAGCAATAATGTTTGTCTCCCTCACTTTGCCTTGTCATCACCGCTAGTTGGCATCTGGCACACAGCAAACAACAATCCAATAGCAAGTACGTTTGTTTGTTTGATCATTTGATTGTCGACTACTCTGGGGGGTAATTACGTCGTGAGAAAACAGCTGCAGCCCTATAAAGCTCTCGCACTCTGTCCCACATACACACACTCATCTCCCCTTTCCTTCATTCCAACCATCCGTCCCTTTCGCTGATTCCAAAGCAATCAACGCTAACATGAACGAACCGAAACTCTCTGCCTGGAAGACACAATAGCAAGAATTGGGTTCCTCTTGAAGAATTACGGTTTGTCTTCACCACAGACTCCCAACGAAAACCATCCAACTAAACAGGCCTCGGAATGCAAATTCACATGTGTGGGGAATTTGTGGTGGTGGTGGTGGTGATAACTGTTTTAGAGGAAGTATAATTGAGTGAACATCCTCTCTTAACAATAATAAAATAAAGGTGACTGGGCGAGTTGATCGTGCATTTAGGGGCGCGCAGCTGTGAACTTGCATCCGGAAGATAGTGGGTTCTACCCCACTGTCGGCAGCCCTGAAGATGGTTTTCCGTGTTTTCCCATTTTCAAACCAGGCAAATGCTGGGGCTGTACCCTAATTAAGGACACGGCTGGTTCCTTCCCACTCTTAGGCCTTTCCTACTCCAATGTCGCCATAAGATCTATGTCGGTGCAACGTAAAGCCAATTCTAAAAATAAAAAACAAAGGTAGTGACAAAAGAAAGGGACGGGCCACGAATGGTGTGAAAATGAATGAACAAGAATTGATCAAAGGAGGCCAGACGGGAAAGAAAAAAAGTGAGGAGCCTGATGAGCAATGCCAGACTCAGCTAGGGGAACCGTGGTCGTCAGCAAACACTCTCAAGTCACCTTTTACGACAGGCAGGTGATATAGTGGCTGCATTCTACCGCCTTCACCCATACGGGGCTGTAAACCTGGATCATATCCGCATCTATTGTCCACTTCGAAAAACTGGTAAAAATTCCAAGAAGGGAAAGAAGAGTGAACACTTAGCAGCTAACACTAATATTCAAGACAGATACGATAAACAAACGTACTTTCGTCGTTGCATATTATGTGGACCAATGTGGGACTAGTGAATGTAATGTGTATGAAAGACGGGAAGTTGCTTTACGTCGCACCGACACAGATAGCTCTTATGGCGACGATAGGATAGGAAAGGCCTAGGCGTGGGAAGGAAGCGGCCGTACCTTGTTTAAGGTACAGCCCCAGCATTTACCTGGTGTGAAAATGGGAAACCATAGAAGATCATCTTCAGGGCTGCCGACAGTGGGGTTCGAACCCACTATATCCTGGATTCAAGCTCACAGCTGCGCACCCCTAACCGCACGGTCAACTCGCCCGATGTATGAAGGATGAAGATTTTAATAATAATAATAATAATAATAATAATAATAATAATATTTAAAGGGATCTTGCATGGAGTTCATTGGACCCTTCGCGTGCAAATGATATTCGCATAATGTGAAGTTAAGGTGGCTTTTACTGGGCTGGGATATCGTACTGGCCTGATATCAATAACGGAGCAAGAATTCCCAGGCCGAATCCTTCAAAATTCTCTGAAAGAAAAGCACAGTCAGGATGGTCATCGAACGTCATCCCGGCCTAGTTCTTGGAATGTAATTGGCACAACACGTTCAGTTTTGAAGGTACATTTATTATTAACTAATGTTACCTTTGGAGCTCGACAATGACTGTACCTACCAATCAATTTCCCATTTTTGTATTTCTTTCTGTTTTTCCTCATACCGTAACTTTATTATGGTAGTTCACCGAACAGTCACAGAGAGCTCGCCACAACAGTGTCTCCCACTCCCATTTCTATATATATATATATATAGCTTATATATGTATATACGTGTGTGTGTGTGTGTGTGTGTGTTGGCTGGAACACAACCAGGAATCGCCATTTTCAGCAAATAATCTCATTTGGCCGCCATTGTCCCCTCCCTCCCCGTACAACCCCTGGAGCCGTGCGAGTGAGAGAGAAGGGGGTGGAAATCTAATTAGCGAGGAAAGCTGATCGGTAATTACTGCGATTAATCAATCCGTTTTCCATTTATGTGTGCGTTGTAGCTAGGGACCTGCCCCTTCCCTTCGTTAGGCGCTCGCAGCGATGTGTGCTGTAAGTGGAACCTGTTTCCACTAGGAAGGAAGTCATTGTATCGTCATACACTTTACGGTGGTAAGGATCTACGGACCAAATAATGATCACCACTAGGCAGAAGGACCTATTCAAAAACCGCATTTCTCAAATCTTTCGAAGGTGCGATTTAAATGATGAGCCTCTGTTATGCTAACATTTCGTACAACTATCTTCAAAACTAGTTTTCGTTTTTTTTCATTTCTGGAAAATGCTGAAAACGAACTTTTTTCAAATCCAAATAATCACTGATCTGCATTTAGGGCTGTCGGCAAGGTGGAAGAATTTGGAAATTTATTGAACATTTCCCGTGCTAAATTATTTCAACCCCTAATTCCTCTCCCGGGAAATTATTTGTCCCAATTTGTACTTTTGAATTCCTACTTCATCTTCATTTTGAATTCCTACTTCATCTTCATATTATTACATTACTAACACTTAAAAGCTCCACACAAGCTTATTCGCCTACTGATGGCATTCCACGCTCGGAAGATACCACTTAGTCGAGCAGCTTGACTCTTCACCTTTTCCAGCCTGAAGTCTGAAACTTTTTCGTAACACTATATTTTTGTCAGAAATCTCGCAGAAAAAATCGTGCTGCTTTCCTTACGTTCTCTTCCAGTTCTCGTATCAAGTAATCTTGGTGTAGGTTCCATTGGGGTCTTACCAGAGATACGCTCTCTCCTTTACATTCTTATTACAGCCCCCACATATTCTCACAATCATATGAAGAGATCTCTAACCCTTATTTACAACCTAGTTAATGTGACTAGTCCAATGAATATACGTCGATATATTTTTAAATGACATGGCGCTACAGCTCTGAAGGGCCTTGGCCTACCAAGCGAAGGCTGGTCAATCCGAAGACCTGCAGATAACGAGGTGAAGTGTGGTCAGCACGATAAATCCTCTCGGCCGTTATTCTTGGCTTCCCAGACCGAGGCAACTATCTCACTGTCAGATAGCTACAACTGTACTGACGTAGGCCGAGTGGACAACGAACCAGCCGTAGATCCAGGTAAATATTCCTGAACGAGCCAGGAATCGAACCGGGGGAGGCCTCTGAGTGAGAGGCAGGTGCGCTATCCCTAGACTTTGGGGCCGGATTTCGTTATATGATCACGTAAGTACTCACAGTCATCCACTGAAGCTGAGAATACTCTTCCTCTAGGTGAAATTACAATTTGACTTTTCATCCAGGTTACCATCATACCATTGTCTGTTGTCCATCTCACAACACTGTCAAGGTCATTTTGCAGGGTATGTAAGGCAAGTACTCTGCGTCAAAGATGAAATAATTGCGTTATTTCACGCTTCTATACACCCTACAATAGCACATATCCATAGGCCTGCGTACACAGAGCTGAAGGAAAGAAAAAGATGCACCAACCTCCCGATACGGTACGCCAGAGCGCAAAAATGTTATCCTGAAAATAGATTATTGGAATGCCAGTCCATCGTATGTTCAATACTACTAAGTGCCAACTGCGATCGACTCTGCAACCTTGAATTGACTCATGTGCCTAATATAGACACTAGAAAAACATGCTGGACTTCAATAAATCGACTTCTTATCTATGCTAAATCTTCCCTTCAAGTTTGATTGAAAGACATTTAATCTCTGAACGTGCATCTTACACAAAGGTGCTTGACCTCAAGAGTAAACGCACGAAAGATTACATACTAACTGTGAGCTTGCATCCGGGAGATAGTAGGTTCGAATCCCACTATCGGCAGCCCTGAAAATGGTTTTCCGTGGTTTCCCATTTTCACACCAGGAAAATGCTGGGGCTGTACCTTAATTAAGGCCACGTCCGCTTCCTTCCAACTCCTAAGCTTTTCCTATCCCATCGTCGCCATAAGACCTATCTGTGTCGGTGCGACGTAAAGCCCCTAGCAAAAAAAAAAAACATACTAACTGCTACCTCCTATCCTGTGTCTCTCTAGCTCTGATCAGCACAGTGGCCTTCGGTTCAGAGGCCCATGTTTCGATTCCCGATTAGTTAAATGGTTAATTCTATTGCCTCTGGGACTGGGAGTTTGTGCACGTCCGTGCCACTCATAAATCACACAACAATATTCTCCACCTCAACAACACGCACTTTCCCATTCACAGAACATGCCGACCACCCTCGTCGGAGGGTCTGCCTTACAAGGGCCAACAGATAAATGAAGTTATAATAATATTCACAAATGCAGGTTGTCTCCAAGAAACACCGACAGGGCTTAGTATGTTGTGCGGGATGGCAGACTGATCGGTTTTCAAGTAGGAGCCCCTGTCCGGAAATGCATGGTTTGGGCGTTGGAGAGCGTCGAAGTCTGAGAATGGTTGTCACAATTTGTTCAGATTTGGTGTCTTAATACGGAAGGTATGCAACCATTTAGCCTTCTGCGTACTGCGGATGGAGGACTTCAGCCTAATAACATTCCTGCGCATGTGCTACATTCCTCACACAGTCACTGCTGCGCATCCTACTGCGTTACTTGTGTACTGTAGTCTGCCGGTGCAGTAACGTTGTTAACAGCAGTGCGACATGTTCCAGTTCACAGCTGCGGAAATGACTGCCATGCTGCTTGCATAAAGCAAAGCGGATCGCAATGGTAGATCTGCTGCAAGATTGTATGCGGAACGATTTCCAAACAGACCTACCCCACATCATTCCACGTTCGCGGCCATCGAGAGACGACTAAGAGAAGCCGAACAGTTCCACGTAGGTAGTATGAAGAGTATGGTGTATGACACTCCTATAACGTCAGCGGAGGACCTTATTGCTCGAGTCCACGGAGCGACTGAAATTTTTCAAAGACAACCGTTCGTATTGGGTCATGTGCGTGAGGCTCACCGCCGCCGATGTAGGCTCTGCAATGACGTAGGAGGTACACAGTTCGAACCCCGTTTGTAATGAGCCCGATGAGCGTCCAAGCCGTGCGTTTCTGGATGTGGGTTCCTTCTTGAAAACGGATCTGTTTGCCTTCCCGTGAACAACAACTAAGCGTTGTCGGTATTTTTTTCGGACACTCTGTATATTTGTGTTTTAACAAAGTAACGTTTTATGTCTGAAATGGGATTCCTAACCCTAGGTACTGTTCAAATATCATTGTCAAATTCTCATCCTAAGCATCTTACCTAATCGTGTAGACACATCTCACGTAATCCTCAGTTATAAAAATAATAATAATAGTAATAATTATTATTATTATTATAATCATTATAATAATAATTACTATTATTACCAACTTTAAGATTTGTCTTTGTCTGAAGAAGTGGAACTGGAAGAACTCAAGTCTTAGAGAAATTGGTTGGAATTACAATCTCGACTATCGCGGAAATCGTTTCCTATGGTTTCCAATTTCAGTTTTACACGATTGCCGAAATGAGACCTAGCACCAAAGCACCAATATATTACAAATAAGCATATCACTAAAGACCAGACTCACGCAGGTTATTAATTAACTCGCGAAGCAACAGCAGTCTCAGTGTTACAATCTGCAAAGTGTATTCCAAATCCTTCCCTTTAGGATTGCACAATCAAATGTGTTTGAAACTTCTGAAACTCCAAGCGGAGTAAATTTGAAACCAGATTTCCCTTTTTAATTTTCTCCGTCCGACTAATTAACTTCCGACCTTCTCATTGCTGCTGTTCAACTACGCCAGTTTCTTCTTCCGCAGCTCCATAACTTCACTAATCGACGATGGTCGTGATATTTAAACCCCATTGATCAGATCAATCAATCATTATTCGAGTGGCATTGTCACTGGCTTCTTACCAAAACGGCCACGTTTTGAACCCTGGCCAATGCGTGTGAGAACGTTGAAATGTGGTTCAGTTCCTGCGTGAAACTGGACAGCACAATCGCGAAAAACTATGAAACTGTATTTTTGTTTTAGGCAACAACAGAAATGGTAGTACATTTCAAGGTTCGCCACCTATATACCGCAATAATCTTCCATTTAATCAAACATTTAGATATTATAAAATCGTGTTTCCTTCATTTCTGAATCTAGAGTGACCTTTAAGTTGAGTTGTTGAAAGGTGAAATATCACTCAAAACACAGTTCAGGAATGGAGCCAAACAGTTAACACGTAGACAGACAAACTAGCCCGAGGTCCCTGCCAGCGATAATAAAACAAAGAATATTTTAATTAGACTATGTCTCATCATTCATACATCTTGTTTACTTATAACTATCCTTTGTGTTCCATATTTCACTAGCTGAAGGATTCTAATCTAAAATATATATAAAACACCATGCTGTCACTAAACCAGTGGCACTAGAGAAGTGAAAAGAGAATGACTCTAGAGAATAGAGAAGCAGAGAAGAAATTAAAGATTCCTTCTTTTTCATCTATTTATAATGTGATTATCACAACAGGAGAGTGTTAATAAATCTTACTTTATGTCCGGTCGTAATGATCTCTTCCTAACATCTTCATAAATTATATATTGGAATGTTAGACTAATTCTAGAATATTGCTGTTACTAAATCTAGAACATTCCTACCATGACCGTAGCACCCTCTGTGGGAGGTGGGAGCAGAGAACTTTGAACAGGATATATATTTCTTCCTCTCTCTCTCGCTGGCTTTCATCCGTGCGACATTTCCAACACCTAAATTACTCTCTAGAACTGAAAGAAAAAATCAAGCCTACCCAGTACTATTGCGGGAAAACGATTAACACTTTTCTAGAAAGACCTCCACTGATAAATCGCAGACCATAATTTCATGTCTTCAAGATCCTTGATTTGCGCTCAATTAACTTAAAGATAACTCGCTTAGTTTCTCGAATATTTCCTGTCTTTTTTCTTTACTCAAAGAAAGAGAGAGAGAGAGAGAATACTTGAGCCTTGGCAAATGTATCCTAATAAATTCCTGGCAGACTGAGTTAAGAGCTATTATTTTACGTGGTAATGAGGTTCAGCAGGTGGATAAATATATTGCCTCCAAGTTTAAAATTTATAGTTAGTCAAATAATACGTGAAGAAAGGGGCATGTCTATGTAAATAGTACATGCGGTTAAAATATGATGCGGCAAGCCTTCTCGACATCAATTAGCATACAACGTATAGGGCAACATTTCTTCCGATCGTTGTTAAAAATACAAGGAGAGAGAGAACAGACAATTTCTCTGTATACGAAAGAGAACAAGTTTACACACGGGGAAGCAGAAGAGAGCTTTTTCCAACTGTACAGATTTAGAAAGAGTAAAGCAATGAGCCGTGCAGCATAACTGGAGCTTGGAAAGCAACTGTTCAGCCCGACTCCCTGCCCGCCTGCTCAAACAACGATCCTATCCATTAAAGTGAGAGTTAACTACCTTCCTCAAACCTAAACAAAGAGTGCTCCGAATACACGCATGCATACATACATGCATATATTATCATTATAGACCGTTATGCCTTTCAGCGTTCAGTCTGCAAGCCTCTGTGAATTTACAAAACGTCGCTATAATTCTCTATTTGCAACCAGTGCCGTGGCCTCATTTATTTCTATACCTCTTTAAATCGTTAGAAACTGAGTCAAACCATCGTCGTCTTGGTCTCCCTCTACTCCTCTTACCCTCCATAACAGAGTCCGTTATTCTCCTGGGTAACCTATTCTCCTCCATTCGTCTCACATGTCCCCACCACCGAAGCCGGTTTATGCGTACAGCTTCATCCATTGAGTTCATTCCTAACGTAGTCATTATCTCCTCGTTCCGAGTACCCTCCTGTGTGGGTTACTGTAGTCACGTCCTAGTTCGTGAACCATGGACAACGGCTGAAAGGCCTAGTAAGTGGTCATGAGAGTCAGAATACCAGTTGCTATGGAATGGGAGCGGGCATCTCGGACTATACAATCCAACGCTGGTCCCTAACCCGTTAGAGGAGAGATCCTTGCTTCGACTATGTGTTAGTAGGATATCATCCTGCTTCATTACTTTCTTTTTTTGCTATTTGCTTTACGTCGCATCGACACAGATAGGTCTTATGGCGACGATGGGATAGAAAAGGCCTAGGAATTGGAAGAAAGCGGCCGTGGCCTTAATTGAGGTACAGCCCCGGCATTTGCCTGGTGTGAAAATGGGAAACCATGGAAAACCATCTTCAGGGCTGCCGACAGTGGGGCTCGAACAAACTATCTCCCGATTACTGGATACTGGCCGCACTTAAGCGACTGCAGCTATCGAGCTCGGTGCTTCATGAATTTACCGAGCTCAGAAAATTCTAAGCAAGCCGAATAAATAATTTAAATATTTTCTTTCTTTAGTAGGAAAGAACAGAAAGAATATAATACTCGCGCCCACTACTTAAATTATAATTCTATATCAGCAGTGTTTTGTCCACCTCCGCAGTGTAATATTAGCGCTATAATCGCTTTCCTCGGATGACCAAGTTCGAATCTCGGCCCTGCTCGAATTTGAAGACTGGCAAAGGGGCTGGTATGTGGTTAAACAGGAACATGCTGATCACCTACGTTGGGGGATGCTTATGAAAAGGCCTTCAACACCTTGGGAGGAGGACACTAATTTACTGTTATAGCATTGTTTTTATAGCCAATTTCCTCGTTTTAACTTTTTATTCCTCGCTTTAACTTTTTTTTTTGCTAGGGGCTTTACGTCGCACCGACACAGATAGGTCTTATGGCGACGATGGGATAGGAAAGGCCTAGGAGTTGGAAGGAAGCGGCCGTGGCCTTAATTAAGGTACAGCCCCAGCATTTGCCTGGTGTGAAAATGGGAAACCACGGAAAACCATCTTCAGGGCTGCCGATAGTGGGATTCGAACCTACTATCTCCCGGATGCAAGCTCACAGCCGCGCGCCTCTACGCGCACGGCCAACTCGCCCGGTCGTTTTAACTTTTTAAAGTCCTACATGTTGAGCAGTGTTGTATATTATAGGATAAAAAGAATCTTGTCTTTCACTATTTGCAATACGTTTCTTTTCCTTTCCCGATATGATCTATGTTAAGTAGTTCGACAATTGTGAAAAATTATTTTTGTATTCCTATTTTAACTTCAGACTGACCTTAAAGATATTTCACTCTAGATGGTTCCAACTCCTAATAGATATGCCTCTTTAATACATTAAGAAAGAATTTAATATTCTAACAAAATTCAAATTAATAATATTCCAAAACGATGCTATTAAAAGGTGGATGCATTTGGAGCTCGGACACAGATTCTTCTCAATTATAGACATATTAATCGATCAATTACCTTTCTAGGCCCATATGTTTCCGAAGCTAATTGGCAAGTGAACCCGCGACATACATGAACTACAGCAGAGCCTCTATGAGCCAACACCAGAAATCTGACTATTACATTCACGACTGTTACAAACTCCTCTACGTAAACGAACTGAAAATGATGAATGCTTTCGGAGCTCCTAAATGAATCCTCACTATTTTCGACACTTATTTCTTACCAACAGAGGAAATATAATTTTACAAGAATGTAGGAACTGGTTAGCTACTCACCAGTTATTGACTTGAAGAATCGTAAGTCCCGTATCCTGCGCCAACTGTTTTTTCTGATCTTCCGAAGGGTACGGATGCTGTAACAGATAAACAAAACAATTATATTACTTCCTTATAAAAAATAAACTTGACACAGTATTATTTGTGTGTGGTAGATGGCAATGAATACGCCAGGAGAGGGTGAAGACACGCATCATAACAACTTAACATTTCGAGTACAAGCGCAATAATTGGTAAATTATTCTAGAAAATATAGGTGATGATGATGATGATGATGATAACATAATGAAATACAAGTTAATAAAACAAACGAAATGCCGTGATATTAGAAGTTATATTTTTAATAGAACATAATAAAATAATGTGAATAATGAAAATGAAAGCCTACAACCTGTTTTCCAGACTTCGACCGGGTCAGGGATGTAATGAGTGAATCACATATAGGCTATTAGTACAATCGGGTCGCCACTCCCGAAGTAATGACTCATATATGCCATGCCATGAAATGATAATGGAGAGCATTGCTGGAATGAAAGATGACAGGGAAAGCCGGAGTACCCAGAGAAAAACCGGTCCCGTCTCCGCTTTGTCCAGCACAAATCTCACATGTAGTGACCGGGATTTGAACCACTGTATCCAGCGGTGAGAGGCCGACGCGCTGCTGTCTGAGCCACGGAGGCTCTAATGTGAATAATATATCGACAATATTAATATTCAATGAAAAAAAAGAACAAAATCGAAACGATAATTGCAGTCACTTAGCGAAATATAATAAGAAGAAGTTTACGTCCCAAATAACTACTTTAATGGTTTTCGGAGGCGTCCAGGTGCCAGAATTTTGTCCTGCAGTACTTTTACGTGCCAGAATATCTACCGACACGAGAGACTGGTACATTTGAGCACCTCCAAATACCACTGGACCGAGCCAGGAACCAACCCACCAAGTTGGGCCCAAAACGCTTAGTGGACCATCTTCTGAGCTACTTAGCTCGGAGAGCAAAATGTGACAGAAACTTGACAAAATTGGAAGAATGTTAGCTGAGAAGTAATTTTCGTACAATAAGCACCCAATAATGGACAGAGGGGAGAAAAGCACCACTTAATACGCTAGAACTTAATGCTAAGGTATGTTCCAGGCAAAATCAACACTCAGTTCAACCAGGATGAAGTACAAACAATGGAAAGTGATCCAAAGATAAAATCTTGAACACGGAAACTGTGATAAATGTGATTCTCATTCATACGGATATGTAACTTGTTCTTACCACACTCCATTTAAATTCCTTAGAGCCAATCGCACCAAGGTTTATTCTAAAACAGAACTTAAACGTTAACTACCATAGATTAGTTTAAAGATCAGTGAGACTTCAGACGCGTAAGAACCTTTCTCTTAACTATTTTTCAAACTCACTCCGAACAAACGTGTGGACAGTATGTTACGAACATAGCGTTCACCGCATTCTAAACCGTAATAAGTGCAATCACGTCGTCAACTAAAGATACCAAAATAATTCAGGATATGGGACTAAAACTACGAGTGACACTAGCCTCTAAATGGCTCAACAACGTTAAGACACAGAAGATAGCTACTGTATCCCTTATTGTCATATTCAAAAAACTCGGCCAATTACTCACATACAAAAACTGATAATAATGAATGCCAGCCTGCGAAAGTGTAGAAGCCGAGATGTTAAGGTTGGATGCAATTAATAACACTGCATTTTCTAAAATTAGATTTTCGAGGTTGAAAGTTAATTCCGTTACATCAGGATTTGAAAACTCAGTCATGAGGATGAAAAGCCAGCAGCAAATCAAACCACTGAAAGGTCTCACTGAAATCCTGAAGAGAAAAGAAACATCATTCAAGCTTAAATAATCAACGAAATATTAAAAGCATATTTGAACATGAGAGGTGCTAAATATTCGTCTCTGAAGGAAGAGATCACTTTCTAAGAAGGAACTTTTCTCTTTCGTTGAAACTCATATAGCATAAAGACAATTATAGTTCCTGTTAGTTGTTTATTACTAAATCAAAAATATAATCTATTTAAGGTAACAAAAGAGGCTGTCTTCCTCCCACCCTTCCTACAATTAGGACATCAAAGGTAGGTATTTCAAGCGTGAACGTAACATCAAAACTTTCTGTGTCATTCAAGTCCCATGAGAAAACGGATTTATAATACCAAGCCTAAAAAGGAAATGAGAGAAATCTTGTAAATCGACACTAGTATTGCCTATTTCTTACAATCGATGTAATTAAGATTGGATGGATGCAGAATGATAGAGAAAAGAGGCCAACAGGTGTATTATCGTAGTTCTTTCTTCTCTGTCCTGTTGGGAGGTTCTTTTTTTAATCCACTCCCCCCCCATCAAATTTACGCTGAATGGCGAAGGCACGGTTGGAATGTGGTCTAAAGAACGCCAATCAACGGGGCAACACGATCCTGAAGAGAAGCAGAAGAAGAAGGGGAGAAATCCAACACCAACACTCTCTGAATTCACGTCTAATCAAAGGAAACCATTTCAGACGGATAAATCCGCGTTCGATAACAATTCGTTCTAACGAATGCACACCGAGATTCCTATTCAGAGACCATCAAAGGCATGCTCCTCGTATCCTCTACTTCCCGTAATATACTATGTTTGTCCAATCATTGTCCCGTTTTTCTACGGGTTGGGGTATAAAGAAAGAATGGTCTTCGTAACGAGTTTTTACGAACGTACCCTAATTTGCTATGAACTCATGAAAATAATACTGCACTAAATGAGATTTAGCGCACAAAATAATTGTAGGCTGCTCACCCATAAAGACCATACTATGTCACAGTTAACCCTGTGCAGCAGTTGGAAGTTTCAACAACTCCCACACAGTAACACAAACGTAAGATTAAGTATAATCGTATTTTCTGTCACTACATCACCTTCGGATAGACCATTCAAAGCTTGTTTCATGTTTGCCTTCGAGACAGATTATAGGCAGTGCCTTGAACCCTAGTCCATAGACAACAGGTTGTATAAAACCGATATCACACCTTCAATCTGTTTATTATGAAAGACGTAACTAACTTGATATCGTGTGTCAACCTCGGGGTGATTGGAAATGACCATTTTTGGTCACCTTTTACATTGCACTTCCCATTTACTGGAACATTCAATCCAAAATATTGCAGAATGCCATAATCATTTCCAGATCTGCGATCAATGTTATTAATAAGAGATAGAAATATGGTTTGTTTTACCTGGTAGAGTAATGGAAACATGTCCCTGTCTCACACTTAACCAATTAAATAATCTATAGGACTAAAGTAACTGATATTAACTTGAGGCGATTTCTTTTTGCTATTTGCTTTACGTCGCACTGAAACAGATATGTCTTATGGCGACGATGGGATTGGGAAGGCCCAGGAATTGGAAGGAAGCGGCCGTGGCCTCAATTAAGGTACAGCCCCGGCATTTGCCTGGTGTGAAAATGGGAAACCACGGAAAACCATCTTCAGGGCTGCCGACAGTGGGGCTCGAACCCACTATCTCCCGATTACGAGGCGATTTCTAGGCAGATAATAATAATAATAATAATAATAATAATAATAATAATAATAATAATAATAATAATAATAATGTATTGTGTATGTCCAACCTTTGTCCCGTTTCCCTATGGGGTCTGGTATGAAGTGAGATGAATCTTCGTAGCGAGTTTTCAAGACCAGATGCCCTTCCGGACGTCAACCTTATCATAGGAGTTAAAGAAATGAAATGAATGACATGATATATGATAGTAGGAAGGCAGAGGGTGAAACCTGGTGCCGGCACATAGCCTACTTCTGTCGAATAGCACCAAGGGGTCTGCTTAAGGCTCAACGTCCCCGTCTGATGGACGAATCACTATCAACAGCGTCATATGCCAATAATAATAATAATAATAATAATAATAATAATAATAATAATAATAATAATAATAATAATAATAATAATAATAATAATAGAAGAGCACATTAAGGGTCTTGGTTAGCTAAGACAATTACTGTCGAGTGAGATACCCTGCAGATGTAAAAGTGTACCATGTGATCAGCGTAATGACATCCTCAGCCTGATTACATGGCTTCCGTGACCAACTACACTGTCTAATAATAATAATAATAATAATAATAATAATAATAATAATAATAATAATAATAATATACAATTATCCGTGTTTAAATTAATATACAAATTTTACAGGTTATGACAGGGATGGCGAGACCTATTGTTTACCGTGCACTATGATTTCTGGTATGGAATAGGTCGAATTTGTTACTTTCATTCACCTGTCTCAGTCCCATCTTGGCTTGGATGTATGAAAGTGACTTATGGTATGAGTGATGGTAGTAACGCTTTTCCCTGTTAACAATGGTGAGAAAAGGTCGCTCATGGGATCGGTTGGTGCATTTATTTCAGTGAACAGACTAATTTGCAATAGGAAGTTCTGGCTCGGTGAGGAAAACAACGGGAAACTACCTCATACATTTCACTAGTATGCTTCTTCAGTGATTTAGTGACGCCTAGGCCATCTATAACAGCTGATGGGAGAGCTGCTGAGGATCAAACCAAACTTCGGGATGAATACCCAAGAAACATACATACATACATACATACATACATACATACATACATACATACATACATACATACATACATACATACATACATACTCACATACATACATACACATTTGATACATTAACTGTAAAGAAGATGGTAGATCTTGGGCTGATCGGCACTCGAGGTAGGGATTACTTAAGAAAGAAAACAGCTGAAGATTAACACCTTGATAGAAAAAGAAAGAAAGAAAGAAAGAAAGAAAGAAAGAAGAGCTACCTTTGTCTTTTGTAAATATTGTATACCATGAAATGTAATACCAGATAAATGTTATTGAACTTACTAAACATTCCTCCACATAAATCACTTGTGCTATGAACAACACTAACGTTATTGCTGTATATCCTCTTGATATTTGCATTCTATCCCCATTCTAAGGTGTTCAGAATACCGCGTCCTGTTCAGATATACAAAAAACACGACTATCCAAACGGAGTACAAAAATGAACAGGGGCTAGGTCCAATTTTTTACTTTCAATGACCCATCTCAGTCGCATCCTTGACTTTGAGGATATGAAAGCAACTTGAGGTGTAAGTGATGGAGGTAACGCCATTCACAACTGAACAGCCGGTTACATCACTAATGATCTATAAGCTTCTTGAGAGAGGAGAGTTAGATCCCAAAGAGTCTGGGAGATATTTTTATACCACAGAACGTTAATAAATACACACACGAAACAATGGCTGGACGTACGAGGAATTTGGCGACCATGAAATTCTTGGCAGGCAAAGTAGTTTCAACACGTCTTAGAGCTAAATCATACTCCTATGCTTGGTCTGTAGCACCAGCTGCATCTCGACAAGACAACCTCAAATACAGGATAGCAAGGCTGCATCAACCTGGTACTTAGAGAGTGTGAAATATAGCAATATATCAATAAAACTTTTATTTCTCTATTTAAATGAAAGGTTCAGGTTGTAACAGTGGTGAGTAATGACTAATTCTCAGCATCACCGACGGGAATAAATTACTAAAATATGCAGAATGTTTAAAGTTTGAAATATTTCTGGAATTGTTTTACAACAACACAAAATGATTAGACATATTTAGCATTTATGTTGGTTCATATATAATGTCAATACCGTATACAACTGGAACTTCCTAGTCGGCTATTTCTTCTAGATGCATAACCACTTGCTACATTATTTCCACGTGTCAGACACCACATCTTCATCTTTCCTATCCGGTCTCCCTTGGCCAGCTCATATTCTCTTCCGACTCCAACCCTATTACGTTTACGAAGCCAAGGAGTCTTTCTAGTTTCATGCCCTTCGTGCCTCTTCCCTTTCCTTTGCCAGTACTCTCATTTTTCGAAGGGTCAGACCCCTTCCTCTTTTCTTTGTCATTGCTGTAAAGAGAGGATGGTTGCGAAATTATATTTCCTCTCTAAACAGAACTCGTCATCACGTTCAATTATAAACAATACATTACATTTCTAACAACCGCAGAAACGCGCAATACATCCCTCCACACAGGGTTGGCGTCGGGAAGGGTATCTGTCACAAAACTATCCTCAATCCACATTAGTGCTGACCTCAAATATAACGGAAGGGAACCAGGAAAAAGGGATTCGAATGAGGAAGAAGAAGAAGAAGAAGAAGAAGAAGAAGAACATGGCCCCTTGGAGTCTTATTAAACAAGATACTTTCGAAACAGACTCACCTAGGACAGGATGAGATTACGCCATCCGGCTTAAAAGCTATAATATTACTGCCATAATTCGTTGGTAGATGTGTCGAATTACAGTCGAAACCATTTTTAGTGACATCGCTTTTAACGACGTACCGGATATAACGGCGAAATATAACGGTCCCATCTAAATCCTATATCAATAAAGACAAAGACAGCCCATGAAGGCCCTTGGAGGAGTGGAAGGTAAAGGCTTCAACCATTGTTAACCGCGGCACATGGTATGGTAGAGTGGTTAGCTCTACGCCCGGCCGCCTTTGCCCCCAGGAATTAACCTGGTACTCATTTTTGGTGTAGGCTGAGTGAACCTCAGGGCCATATGCACCTCCAGAAGTGGAAATCTCGTTTCTTAAATTTTACGACTTCCTGACGGGGATTCGAACCCACGTCCTTCCGGGCGAACCGAGCACGCCTTTACCGCCTCGGCGAGGCAGCCCCTAAACCTATATCAACATAGTATTTAAAAAATCGCTTAGTAAGACGTTGCTTATTACGACATATATACAATAACGACGTATTTTAATAGCATTTTCGGATACATGCATCGGCTATTAAGGTCCAATGTTGATTTTTGTTTGTTAGATATTTGGAGATTGCTGACAAAAATGACGCAAAAACAGGAAAATGAACAAAACGTCACACAAAATATGGCCATTAGAAAACGGGGTGCAAAAGACTGAATCCCGAAGGAACTGCGTGTATCACGCTCAACGATTTCTACAACTTGGAAGGACAGAGTGAAAGTAAGTCTCTTTTCGAAGAAAAACCTCAAAAATTCATCTGAGCACGAAGATACTGAAGAATCTTTACTAAGATGGTTCAAGCAGCAAAGAACAAATTATGTGCCGATCCATGGACCTACTCTTCAAGCGGAAGCCAATGAAATTCCTCCTCCCCAAACACTCTACTGCAAATACAGTACTTAATTCAGTTACATTTTTGAAGTTTTACATAAATTCTGTTAAGTAACCATGTACGTGTGAAGCCTAAAACTTGCAGATATGACATTCTTAGAAAGAAAAAAAGACAATTTGTGCGACTATTGGCTCAAACGCCTTTGTTTTCTGGTCATCATAACCGATTTCGACTGTATTTTCTTTTAGAGTGAAAGGGAAATCTTGGAGAAATGCATAGCTAATCATGGCTGAAGCATATTTTGAGTGTTGACAAAACAAGAAGACCATTCCGGGCATAACACAACACGCGCAGGAGTAGCAATAGTAACAACACAGTACAACATCAAGGGAACAGGAACTGAAACAGCATCTACGATAATGAAGCAATTACTCCCCCAAGCCAACCCATCCCCGGATCTCGATCCCTTATCGCTGTGAATACCGCCAGCAAAGCAATCATGGTAATAGGCTAGGAACCGCCGCTCTCTCAATGAAGACACAATACCGCATTTGCACAATACTGGCCGGTTAAGAACATCAACTTCAAGTACATCAATACAATTACAAGGTATTAACAGTACTCCACTCAGATACCCGTGAGGTGAAATGACACCCTATATTCAATGTATCTACAAAATACCCTAAGAAACACAGCCCTCCCTTGAGCGAGTGTCAGGCTCAGCTGTCTCTCTCTCTCTCATTACAAATATTGATAGCTATAAGATACTCTACATGCTGACCTTAGCGGTGAATTCGAGTAGTCTCTGTGACCATATATTCCCAAGGTCGTATATTCGATCCCAGCTGCGGTCGGTGGCATTAGAGGGTGTTTAAATGCGACAACACCGTGACGTTAGACGCCGGCACGTTAAAGAAACTCTATGGGTAAAAGCTATGAAGCAGATTTAACAACCCTAAAACATTTTCTTTGAACAGGAACGTAATGCAAGGAAACAAGCACGCAAGCTTGCAGTGTTACGTGACTGTCGATATCGGAATCACGGACAGGAAACCTCCAATTTTACGCGAAATCCGAAACCACACAGACGTGACTTTCTCAAAAATCCCACGTCCATTGGCGGGGATTTGAACCACAGCTGCCTTGGTGAGAAGCCATTGGCATTGCCACCCAGCTACCACGCCTCTAAGAATTCAACACAATACGTTGCTCTGCATGGTGAGCTATGTAGGACGAGCATTACTTGCTTCTTCCTGGTTGCAAACGGCACGCGTTTGTGGTGAACGGGTTTTGACACGCCTGCTGTGAACTATGGTGAAGTCGCATCATTTATAGAGTTAACCTCTAACGCAGGGCCTCTCAAACGCCCAAAATCTCACGCGTGCAGACAGCGGCGCAGAGTTCCTATGCACAGTGCATCGGTTCCACTCGGCTCGGACCAACGCTTCGTCTCTGGGCTACTCGGCTAAGGTCGGATCAACTCGGCTCGGATTTGGAGCGCTACGCAGCAAGTGAGGAATAGGGAGACAGGGGGAGCGAGCGAGACAGGCGTGGGGAAAGGGAAAAAAGAGAGAGAGAGAGAGAGAGAGAGAGCTATTGCTCCAAATCGAGGAGAGGGGTCTGCACTCTGGACAACCAAGCGAAGTCTTTTGCACCGGACGCATGCACCCTGAGGGGCACTGCTCTAACGTGAGAAACAAGCCGGCATAAGCATCACTCTAGCGACAAGAACGAACTTGGATGTCCGTAAAAAGGTATTCGACCCATCAGATGTCTTTTAGGATGCAGAACAGAGTTAATGTGTCTACCACGAGTCTTCTGCACGTGGCTTCAGTGAAAGGCGTTGTTGTGACATTTACCTGTGCAGATACTACAAGTGTGGCCTTGGACACAGGCTACAAGTGAAGTGTAGAACGACGGCCTTGAAGGCCACATTATTGCTGTACGTTCCAGGAACCAGCGGAAATATTCGAAACTACATACAACACACGGATGTGGAGTAGAAGAATAAATGCGGCAACGTCGCTGCTGGCTTGGTACAGTGACTTGGTGCAAACAGACTGTTAACGTGTCGCTCATTACAAAACGAGTCTGTGGTTATTAATGTT
Source organism: Anabrus simplex (assembly GCF_040414725.1). Lineage (NCBI taxonomy): Eukaryota > Metazoa > Arthropoda > Insecta > Orthoptera > Tettigoniidae > Anabrus > Anabrus simplex. Next base: position 476,334,786 of record NC_090265.1, on the reverse strand, counting down.
TCAAACGTCCAGTCTTCCACGATTTTCAGCACTGACGGCAAAATATCGTGGATTTCAATGTTAACGAATAATTGTAATAATCCCAGACACACGGAGGGATTGTCTCAGTCAAAACGACCACGGTAGTCCCAAGTTAATGCCATCTGCCATTGTAACATTGAAGACCGAAACTAAATTTTTTGTAGAATTTCAAAAGAACACGACATTTATTGTTCTTCTCTTCGTTTCACTTCATAAGCTCGAATGAATGACAGATTTGAATGTAGAAGGTGGAAGATTACGTGGGATAATAAAATCAAGTCAAATCCCAGGAGGGAGTACGAAAGTGATTGAAGAAATTAACGAAGCCAATATATAAGGAAGAAATGAAGTGACAGGCAGACAGACAAGATACGGAATGACAGTCGAAAATGACAGAAGGGATAGCGTTAATCTTTTTGAATTCACGACTAATGCTAATATGGACATTTTAGAATGAGGCGCATTTTCTTCTGTGACAGGGATAATAGAAGATACGTGACTTCCTCCGAACACACACACACACACACACACACACACCAATAATGCTCCATCATATTTCTACAGAGTGAAGATGTAGGCAAAACTGTTTCATTGGAACTGCTCGTAAACGTGGAATATGCTTGGCAGATAGTATTTAATTCGTCTTAGTGAATAGAACATGTTATGAATTATAACAGAATGCCTCAATGTAACTCCCATGTATCACGGAACACTTCAAATAGAACATCTTTTCATGCCAGCCAAGGTAATAACCGAAAATTTACAGGAATTTTGGAAATCAAACCCACCTCCATGGCACTACAGCCCAGCTGGGGCTAGGCCTCCCAAGCGACCGCTGCTGAGTCTGAGGGCCTGCAGATTACGAGGTGACGAATGGTCAGTTCATCGAATCCTCTCAGCCCTTATTCTTGGTTTTCTAGACCGGGGTCGCCATCTTGCCGTCATATAGCTCCTTAACTCTAATCACGTAGGCTGAGTAGACTTCGAACGAACCCTAAGGTCCAAGTAAAAATCCCTGACCTTGCCGAGAATCGAGCCGTCATGTGAGAGGCGAGCACGCTCCCCTAGGCCGCGGGACTGGCCAGTCACTCAAATAACAAACATTACTGAGACTCTGTAAAGTTTAATTTGAGAAATTAATTAAAAATGTGAACTATTATAACGTCTAAGTTAAGAGAACCACAAAGCTACCTTCACCACGGAATAACTGTGAGAATACAGGAACAGCATCGAAGTCTTCAAAATTCCTACACTATTATACTTCCGGAGATACAAATTTATCTTCTGATAAATTAACAACCCTGTTGAGTTATACACGTAGGAATTTTAATATTTTCAGTCAGACGCATTATTCACTCTTACTTTTCAATTCGTGTACTTCCGATATGTATTCTCCTGCATCGCGCTTGTTTTTTTTTTAAATCTATGGAATTCAATTCAACTCAAGTATGTCAAGATAACGCTGGTTCGGAATTGGAAATTTACCTACCTACAAGCTGACTGCACAATTTGACATGGTTTAAAGGCTCGTAAACACTGCATTTATGTCTGTATTTATTTATTTATTCATTTATTTATTATGCTTATAATGAGAATAAAACTAATTTCGGGATACATATAGGTTCGTGACCCACTATCGGCAGCCCTGAAGATGGTTTTCCGTGCTTTCCCATTTTCACACCAGGCAAATGCCGGGGCTGTACCTTAATTAACGCCACGGCCGCTTCCTTCCACTTCCTAGGCATTTCCTATCCCATCGTCGCCGTAAGATATATCTGTGTCGGTGCGACGTACAGCAAAAAAAAAAGATACATATAAACTTTAATTATAAACTTATCTTGAAAATCAAAGGTAGGCCTATGCCCAAAATCAATTTCCAAACATTAAACCAAGACAGTTTTACCATTGGAAGTTTACATTCATAGCTAACAGTTTAATGAAATAGCGTATGGCTTTTAGTGCCGGGAGTGTCCGAGGACAAGTTCGCCTCGCCAGGTGCAGGTCTTTTGAATTGACACCCGTAGGCGACCTGCGCGTCGTAAAGAGGATCACATGATGATGAAGGCGACACATATACCCAGCCCCCGTGCCAGCGGAATTAACCAATTATGGTAAAACCCTGCCGGGAATCGAACCCAGGACCCCTGTGACCAAGGCCAGAACGCTAACAATTTAGCCGGACAACTGTTTAGTTATACGTGTGGTAACTATATAGAACTGATCTGAAGAGAATGCACAAAATTATTAATGAACAGCAAGAAATATTATTTTTGATTTACGTCTCGTAGGAAAGGACTTATTCTCAATTAAGTATATTTTGAGAGCAAAACCATCACTAATAATTACTAGTAATTCGTGTGGTTAACTTCTTAAAAATTAGTGGTGAGCCAACTCAATTTTATAACAATGTGTTGAATCCCGATCTATTCCAAATAACTGATGCCTAACCTTACAGTCTTCTCGTACATACATCGAACAGAAGTGCTACACCGCTCCTTATTGACATCGGCTAGTTACAAGATCGCATTGAATGCCGGAGATATCGGCAGACCAGACGGAATATAGAATTAGATTGTAAAAATGCCTTTTTCTCGAAACGATGTACGGACAGTGTACCCGACAGAACAGAAATCTGGAGCATGGCTCGGAGAGTTGTTCTCATATTATGTTGAACGAGCAGCGAGAACACATGTCAAAATGACATTGTGTTCGTTAGTTAGTAAAAACGTGCGAGCCTCAGCAGAACAGTGGCGACGTGTCATTGTGTGACATGGGAGCTGACAGGTCGTGCCTGGACGATGGCAGCGCTAATGTCACTGGCTGTGGGAATCTGGCAAATTAAACACGAGTCTGATGCCGGGAACGTGCGAGGGCGTATGAAGGGGGTGGGGTGAAAGGATGGGTCCAACTCTCGACGACAGACACGTGGATGTGACAGCGAGTTCTTTAAAAGATCTGCACGCCCAGATAGGGTCCTCTATTACACTGGGTGGTTCACAAGTAGATGCATTCAAGCGAGAAGGATCCGGTTAGGGCGACAATACTAATACGGGGGGAAAGAAGGTGTTGGTCTAATTGTTAAACAATGTAGCTTAAATAGGGGAATGGCTAGACTGTGCACGTGACCTTCAGGTAGCCATCGTCCTCATTGTCTGCACGATTAGTGAATTAGTGAAAGTAAATAAGGGGCGTTACACTGGTTAAGTATATTAAATCCAGTTTCATATTTTGATCTTATGTGAAAGCTAAAATTATAATTTAAAATAATATATAATACTTGGTATTAAGTATCAAACGCCCGTAACCCTTTCTTGATGGATGCAGTATTCTTCCATCTGTGTCTTAGCACAGGCCACAGCAAAATGTAGATTCCACAGAAGTCAGTCTCATTCATGGCTCTGACAGTACAGAAGCTGCTGAGGTATGAGAACATATCGAGTAATGAAATGCGGGGCACGACTTGTGCGTGTGAGTGTTATGAAAGGGCACTGATAACCTACCAGACAACAGTATGTAAGAAGCGTGTGTATTTCATCTGCTAATAGCAGAAAACGGTTTGGAAAAATCCGCTGTAAAAAAAAAGAAATGAAATGGCGTATGGCTTTTAGTGCCGGGAGTGTCCGGGGACAAGTTCGGCTCGCCAGATGCAGGTCTTTTGATTTGACACCCGTAGGCGACCTGCGCGTCGTGATGAGAATGAAATTATGATGAAGACGACACATATACCCAGCCCCCGTGCCAGCGAAATTAACCAATTATGGTTAAAATTACTGACGCTGCCGGGAATCGAACCCGGGACCCCAGTGACCAAAGGCCAGCACGCTAACCATTTAGCCATGGAGCCGGACTCCGCTGTAGAAGAAACTATGCACAAGATGGAAAGAGCATATGGTGTGACTGGGAAGAGAGAGAGAGGGAGAATGCGTAAGTGTGTGCGGGAGAGAGAAGAGTATTCTGAAAGGACTCAGAACTATTAAAACTACAAAACTCAGGTACACTATTACGGGAGATTCATACGTGTATATGTATTCTACGTGTATATTTACTCTTTATATTTTTATGCCAATGTATGTGCTGCTGGCTATACGGGAATATCTACAACAAAGAGTGTTTATATAAAAACCTTTAAAAAAAACACAGTAGTCTATACGCGAGTGATGTCTAGTACCGAATTACAAACTGGAAAGAAGAATTATACGGAACATACTCGGTCCGCTAAGAACAACAGAATGGAAATCAAGAGCTAATGATGAAATATACCGGAACATAGAAAATATAACAGAAACAATGCGGAAGAGGCGACTGATATTTCTTGAGACATTTATACAGAATAAATGACAACAAGTTAAACGAATGATCTTCAAATAGCTTTGTAACAAGAAGTCAACAACAATCTTGATTCATCAAGTGAAGAAAGATTTGAAAAGAAAAAATATAACAGAAGCTACAAAAGAGAGGGATGTTTAGGAAGCGTGGTCCCTAGAAGACCCTAACGGAGTAATAATAATAATAATAATAATAATAATAATAATAATAATAATAATAATAATAATAATAATAATAATAATAATAATAATAACAATGACGATAAAATAAGTTCATTCAATTAGTAGTTCCCAGTGACGTGCACTGAACCCCATCTACCCGAGCGCTGCTGGGGTAAAGAATTTTGTATTAACATTTTCTAACTATTCCTAAGAACGCTTTTTATAAAGTTTAAAAACTTCCAACATCTAAACCAAGCCAAGTACAGCTGTCTTGACAGTCCTCTCGCACTCCCGCAGTTCAGCTTCTCCAGTGAGTTGGGTTTCCTTGCCGGCGCGAAAGAGAGCTACCCCAGCCAAATTTAAGGTCGCTTGGGTGACGCATGCACTTCAAGCTTCCTTGTCCTGGCTGCGGGGCGGAACTTTAGGCCCTCCCCCGACAGCAATTTACGACGGCAGGCCAGCTAGCTTAGGTAAGATAATGCTAGTTTTAATACTTGACACTCGAAGTCTTTAGCGCCACACACTAGAGACTGCAAGAATAATGTCAACATCTTAACAGTATAGCCAGTTGCACATCGTCTTGCTAATAAAAATAGAGCCAGTATATGAAATCAATTGTAATATAGAAGAATATATTTTAGTCTTGGGGTCGGCATGTATACAGTTTTTTAGAGCAATTCATTGATGGCACGTGTAGACTGTGTGTTCCGCAGAAAAATATTTACCTTGCCCAGCACGAACACGAGTTAAGCGCGAAGTAAAATAATTTTGTATTTGGTTGTCTGTGATGGTGGTATATAGTGAATTTTTGTAGTGTTCCTGTTGGATTATAGGTGAAGGTTTCGCGAGTTCTGTGGCATTCTTCATTAATATAACGTGTGTTATACGTCGTGACAAATATTTTCCCTTGTTTGTCGTTGATGCACGTACACTCAGTATGCAAATGAAACTATAGAACTTCAGCGACAGTAAAATACCAGTTAACTTTTGCTGATTAGTTTAGATTACACTTTTTAAATAAAAGACAAATAATCCCAGTGTAGTTTTGTAAGAACCATGACTGTACTATCACGAAGTGTCACCGGATGAAACCGTAACTACATTGTTTAAAATTTGCTATAGATTAAGTTATGATGGTGTCGTCACTGGCGTGGATATCAATTTGAAAATATGTGCGAGCGTGTGGTTGAAAATATTTTTGAAAGATATTTCTTAGGTAGACCTTTCGACGAAAAAGTCAGCCTTATAAAATGGTAATGCTGACTTTAGGGAGTGTAGTGGGGCTATGATTGTTTATATTTAAAAAACTTGTTTGCAGCTGGGGTAATGAATATGTTCACCACACGCCACTGATAGTTCCTTATATGGACATGTGTCCGGCTAAATGATTAACATGCTGGTTTTTGGACCAAGTGGGTGACTTCATGAGGACTACACAACTACAGTTAACTATACTCCCCGTTCTTAATGTCAATAACTTCGCTGGTAGAGCGATTAGCGTTGCCTGGAGGTAAATCTCGCGCGTTGATGATGCACCGTAAGCATGGGCGTGAATAAGGGTGCGAGGTCAACTGCCTTGTCCAGCCCTTCCCATTATTCTCCTTCGTGAAGAGACGTTCGTTACAGCTGTCCTACCGAGGTGGTGTCACCATGGGAACAAAATAATCGTAGACAGACTGAGCTTTTAGCACAGAGCTGTTTCAACGCTGAGCCAGAAGCAAAAGAAATTCCTACAGCTGACCAAGGCATTTGGACACGATATCTCAGTGCCCAATATCTTGACCTTCTATACTCGGAGTCTCAGTTTCGATTCCCGATCGGTTTGAGAAACTTCAATATTGAACGGTTTCTTCCCTTGGCTAGGGGACTGTGCTGTCCCCTACATCTCTGCAACTCATACAACACATACTACGCTATCCTCCACCACGTTAAAACGCAATTTTCCATACACAGCAAATGCCGCCCACGTACCCGGCTAGCAATAACCACATGAAAGTATGAGAAGAAGGAGAAGAAGAGGAGGAAGAAGAAGTGCATGACTGTCATAAAGGGAGCTCGCTCTACAGCACAATCACACCATACGTAAAATGTCTGAGCACATCTCTGTGTATGTGGAGTTTGGTCTTTCTCCATCTGCCGTCCATAAACTGGAGCAACAATTCTTGGAAAATAAATAAATAAATAAATAAATAAATAAATAAATAAATAAATAAATAAATAAATAAATAAATAAATAAATAAATAAATAAATAAAAGTGCCTAGGAGTGTGAATCTCAGCAAAAGAGTGAGACGCTGACCACAGACATCAGATGCACCACGTTGCAGAAGGCCTGCCACTCCAACAGGAGCAATTACAGCACCAAGAACCCCCAAAAGAACCTCAAGCTCAAGTATTACGAGTCATTAGTCTCATTCAGGAAACTAAAACTCAAGAAAAGGACGATTCTGATGAGGATATTAGGACTCATAAGAGAAGAAAGAAAAGGACGATCCTGATGAGGATATTAGGACGCATAAGAGAAGAGGATGACATCAACAGGATCAGGCACAACAATGAGCTCTACGAACACAAAGAAGGCAATCACATCTACGAGGAAAAGGCGACTAGAATTCTACGGACATTTGGCCATCATGAACGACTGCATACTCACCAACAGGATCCTCACAGCGACAGGTAGAGGAAAGGTCTACGGAAACAGTGATTCACTTCAGCTAATAGAAATCCTTCAGTGACCATAAAAAACAGATCCCAATATCGACAGATCATCCCACAAGGTGTCTACCAGCAAGAAGACACAGTAGCAACAAGGCTCAAGTGGACGGAGGAGGTAATTCTGGTACACAGCCAGAAAATTAAAGCATTCTGGGCCAAAAAATAAAAGCAGAAAGCACTATTTAAGTGTCAAAACGAGCCCAGTGATTCCTCAGTAGACCAAAACGACTCGAATGAGAGGGATAAAAGAAGAAGAAGAGGAAGAAGAACCATCATTAGTACAGAGGGTGCCGAGGAAACAGATTTTATCTCAATGTGTTTTACAGAGAAACATCTTCCAGATCCACGCATCTGCCATAACTGTTCTAAGTTATAAGTTACCGTACTCATCTAAGCTGTTAAGAGTCAACAACCTCGCTATACGTAACGAAGTATCAATCTGCTCTGTGAAATTAATGAGCAAAGCAAACTCATCCTAGTCCCTAACTATTAAGCCCTGTCCATAATGCCAGGGAAACAACACTTCACGGACAATTTGCAATTAAAAGAAATATAGGTCGCCTTTCACGGATGTTTACACACTGGAGCTGGTCCAAGATGATAGCAATTGGAGACAAAATAATAGGAGTGAGTTACTTTGGAGAAAAAAATGACAGCAGAAGATAAAGACAAAATTTCTAACACTCTCCATTGAAATGAAATGGCGTATGTCTTTTAGTGCTGAGAATGTCCGAGGATAAGTTCGGCTCCCGGAGACGACCTGCGCGTCGTGATGAGGATGAAATGATGATGAATATACACCCAGCCCCCTGCCAGCGAAATTAACCAATTATGGTTAAAATTCCCGACCCTGTCTGGAATCGAACCCGGGACCCCTATGACCAAAGGGCAGCACGCTAACCATTTAGCCATGGAGCCGGGCAGTTTCCATTCATCTGCCATGTATACTTACTAGACATATATCTTGATCCTGTGTAGCTCTTTATCTACGTATGAAACTTATGAACAAATGTTTATCAACATAATATCATTTATACGACAACTTCAACACGTTAATACGCTGGAATAGTATTCCTTGGGAAATAGAACCTGTAGAACGCGGAGGGACTATTCTGCCTTTATGTTTCCGCAATCTACTTAGTAGCTAAAAACACACACACACACACACGCGCGAGCGCAGAGAGAAAGAGAGAGAACCTGTATACTGCCCACTGGGGCTGGGAAGTACCTCGGCTAAAAGAATACGAAACTTGTGCTTTACCTCTGCCTTCGTCTATCATTCACCCCGCTTCTCCGACCAACCCTTCCCTCCACTGAAGCACAGCAGCGGGCAGCGATCTGAGCTCTGGCACACCAAATACGGCGACTTGGTCAATTTGAATCGCGCGCCCTGAAGTAACAAAATAACCTAATTTTCTTGAAAATAGCATTTTTCTCCGCCAATCCGATAGCGTCATCGTTCTTTATATAACACGAAGAACGTCGCTGATTTCCTTTGTTGGTATAATTTAGATACACCCTGTAAGAGCAGAACAGCACAATAACACAGTTTAACAAATGGAATATATCGTACTGTCCTCGCCTCTAAATGGCACATGAACAGAACCCAAGAACTAGTCAGCTCATAAAAAGTTTTAAAGCATATAAAGTGATTACAACCTCACATTTCAGTGTTAGGCGAGAACTCGGCAGTGCTATTTTAAGGTGCACAAATACGTCAGCCTCCTGTCGGTAGATACAACGACATATAAAATAACTCCTGCAGGACAAATTTTCCGGTAACTTGACGTCCCGAAAACCGTACCATTTGTTAGTGGGATGTTGATTCAACTTTAAAACCAAAAACTTTTTTTTTAAATACTCACCACTACCCATGTATAATATCTGGTTCGAATCCGATCTTCAACTAACCTTAAAAGAGTTCACAATAATTTCTCAAAACGGCCCCAATAAAATCATTGGGTAGCATTTCTCTCGTCCGCCTCTGTGGTGTAGAGGTTAATGCCATTAGCTGCCATCCCCGGAGGCCCGGGTTCGATTCCCGGTCCTGCCATGAAATTTAAAAAGTGGTACGAGGGCTGGAACTGGGTCCATTCAGCCTCGGGAGGTCAAATGAGTAGAGGTGGGTTCGATTCCCACCTCAGCCATCCTGGATGTGGTTTTCCATGGCTTCCCACTTCTCCTCCAGGCAAATGTCGGGATGGTACCTAACTTAAGGCCACGGCCGCTTCCTTCTCTCTTCCTTGTTTATCCCTGCCAATGTTCCGATCCCCCCGCAAGTCCCCTGTTCAGCATAGCAGGTAAGGCCACCTGGCCGAGGTACTGGCCATCCTCCCCAGTTGTATCCCCGACCCAGAGTCTGAAGCTCCAGAACACTGCCCTTGAGGCGGTATAGGTGGGATCCCTCGCTGAGTCCGAGGGAAAAACCGACCCTTGAGGGTAAACAGATTAAGAAGATGAAGCATTTCTCCCAGTCCATTCTCAGTTCAAGTAAAGGATATGTAGAAAATAGATCATCTGATTGGTTCCATCGTCACGTGGTGGCAACTATTACCGTAGACAGTAGAACAAATAACCATTTCTAGTAGAGAATCATTATGATACATTAAACTTCCGTCACTGGCGTCGGTCTGAAATCTTGTTAAGGAAATACGCCAGAGCACAGATATTTTCGTGGTTATTCTCACAGCCTACGCGAAAATACTTTTTAATGAGACCTCCCTCTAAAAAGAGAAATGATTATGAATTCTCAACCGCTATTCAGGACTGATGGAACAAGCCATGTTAAGAAATATAAAAGATTCAGATGTTCTAAAATAGATTTCTCGTCCCCCCTTGACACTGTTGCAAACGGCTGAACTGCGTAATTTCTACAAGTCTTCTGAAGATATTGAGTCATTCTTTAGTCCCACTTCCCCTATTGCAGGGCATGTTATTGTTTACAAATCCTGGATCTGGGATCCAATATATTCTCGATTTATCAGAATGCAAGAAAGAGAGGGGCATTGTTCAGCCACGAGATGGAGACGTGAAGTAAGAGGGAAGGGAGGAACTGTTCGTTGCATGTGAAATATTAAAGAAGCCGCGTGAGCGAGCTCCTGACTATATCATATAAGGAAGGGCAAACAACACGACACCTCGACAAGAGCATGTCGTTATGCTAGCGACTGGGGAGCCCATCAAATAATAATGATGGCGGCAAGATTGGGTCTACGGCGCCCTTCACACCAGCTGATCCACCGCTCTACGCTCCTTGCTCGGCCGTTACATTACATTTTATGAAGTACACACAACTCGCGGAACACAACAAAAAAGACGATCTCTTTCTCCAGGAGTTAACATGCTAGTTTTCCACTCTGTTGACCTAGGTTCTATTTACGGTTCTGGTATACAGTATTTAAACCCTGGCCAGTTGCGTGGAAGTAGCGTGTCTGTCTCTTATCCCAAAGCCCCAGGTTCGATTCTCGGCCAGTTTAAGGATTTTATTTTTGGACCAAGGACTAGATCGGGGTTCACTAAGCTACGAAAGGCCGACTAGCTGCTTGATACAAGAAGCAGCGGACTCGGTCGCGAAAGCCACAACAATACGGATGAGGATGTAGTCACACTAACCACGTGACTGTGCATTTCACCAGGCCATATGGTAGGAAGCAATCGTCTTGGCAAGCCAAGGTCCTTAATGAGCTCTTGGGCCACATTCTTGTTTTCTGTTTTAGTTTAGGAATAAATTGAGGTTACTCATCCCAGGAGATACTGAAAAAATTCTACAAGAGGTTTAATAAGGATTCTCTATATCAATGTACACGCATTGTGTTAAAATGCATAACATTCAGGGAATGTAATTAGAAAAGTGAGAAATGTGGCATTCCTTCCCTAACTCCGCTACGTAGCGTACTAACTACACGAGACTATTAACCACGATATCTCCAAGACGTACAATGAAAGGAAAAAGCTACCTTCGTACGGACCATGAAGGTCCTTGGAGGAGTAGGAGGTAAAGACCTCCACAAATCGTAACTTTGGCGCTTGGTGGGATAGAGTAATTAACTCTACGTGTAGTCATTTTGTCCCCAGGAAGTAAACTGGTATCCTCATCATCATATTCTTCTTCTCCTTCTTCCGCGTATCCCACACCTGTGGTGTCGTGGGTGCGAACTGTGTCACACATGTGGACTTAGCCCTGTTTTACGTCCGGATGCCTTTCCTGACACCAACTCTATTTCGAGGGATGTATTTACTGCTGCTTGTTTTCGTGGTGGTTGGTAGTGTGATGTGTTGTCTGAAGATGAAGAGGAAAATGTTGGGACAAACACAAACATCTAGTCCCCTGAGCCAGAAGAATTAACTAGACGCGATTAAAAGCCCCGACCCGTTTGGGAATCGAACCAGAGACCCTCTGAACCGAAGGCTTCAACGCTAACCATTCAGACAAGCAGTTGGAAAGGAAGTAAACTGGTATAATAATAATTAATAAGAATAATAATAATAATAATAATAATAATAATAATAATAATAACTAAAAGATTAAATATCTAGCTATGAAAGGTATATGTATTTGCATGCTGCATGAAGGCTCGGAGAATTACAGATAATTTTCCCTGTAAGTTCGCTATAAGAACAAACGTTCTTTTATCCAGCACATCAATTTCTACGTAAAAGTAAGGAAAAGCTACTTTGCAGACATAGCCTATACCATATAGGATTATTCACCCCGTGAACGTATCCTTGGGACTTCGAGGGGTTCGAACCGAGTTTTTCATTTCAAATATACCAAATGCATAGACTGGGATTTGAATTAAGGTGCCTTTATGAAAAGCCAGTCAAGGTGTTACCCGGTACATGTGTTCTTTAATATACACGATCCTCATCAACATAGTTTATTCAATGTTACGATCACATGTTCGTTCTTCACATCAGAGGGGAGTTCGGTTTCCACCTGGTTAGCGGGAGCTGTCAGTATGCTGTGTCACTGAATGACGGAGCACTTTTAACGGAGTGAACACTATTATAATCCGCACTCCCCCGTGAGCCATAACGGCTCTGTCATTCTTCATGGATGAAGGAAAAAAAAAGCGGCGAAGCTCTTCCGATTCCACTGTTAATGACGGTAAGTGGAACTCATTTCTTCCTCGCCGTTAAGAAGTAGTTCACTGAATTCGCGACAGTGAATGCCTTCATGGCTGTCTAATTTATGGTACCTCCACATGGGCACGTGACACTTGCTTTCTGGTCTGCTTAGCAATACTTTTAAAAGTTTCACATCACGTACCTGTAAATAAATGCGTTACTCATTTAGACATGCTCGCTTGAAAAATTAAAAATAAAACAACTAATTACCCAAGTTCTGAAAGTTACTTTTGCATCAGATTTATAAAATGGACGACGAAGGCTGGAGATTCTGTTACTTCTGAACCCAGCCCCCACGAGTTCATAACGTGAGAGCTTCGATGACAGCGACCAAGGACACCAAACTGAGTCTGACATTGCTTCCACATACGTGTCGAAGGGTAGTCTCTTTCATTTTTCCTATCCGATATCCTTTAGTCAACACCGGGAGAGTTGGCTGTGCGGTGTGGAGCGCGCAGCTGTGAGCTCGCATCCGGGAGATAGTGAGTTCTAACCCCACTGTCGGCAGCCCTGGAGATTGTTTTCCGCGGTTTCCCATTTTCACACCAGGAAAATGCTGGGGCGGTACCTTAATTAAGGCCACGGCCGCTTCCTTCCCAACCCTAGGTCTTCCCTGTCCCATCGTCGCCATAAGACCTATCTGAGTCAGTGCGACGTAAAGCCAAAAAAAAAAATTCCAATTCATCGAACTGTCACACCTCTTCCTTTTCCTTGTGTGTTTAGCGTTCAGAGGGGCGGATATTCTCCTTGTACTGCTCCTTAGGAAACTAATCGCAGGCAGCATCACTAAATCTTCGACTGTTGAACTACAGTACGCCTACACAATAGCTCCTGAGATCTAAGCAACTCTCGTACATTAAGTTACATGATTCACAGAATGCCATTGTTTTACTCATTATACTGTATTTTCTCCTCTTACTGGTTTCCGAATCCATTAAAGCATCGGAGTGAGTTAGCTTTACCTTATTTTCAACATTCATTTAATGTTAAATGTTTCTTCGTCGTCAGATTGATTGCTTAGCGAGGATTTTTAGGTGCTTTCCAGCTCTGCTATGCAGTTGGTTGGTAATTTAGAATGCTCTTACATGAGCCCATACATTTTGGAAGAGTAGTTTTCAGGGGGAATATCTGACAATGGTTATCTCTGAAGATCGATAGCAAACTGAGGAACGACAAAGAGACAATAATAATAATAATAATAATAATAATAATAATAATAATAATAATAATAATAATAATAATAATAATAATAATAAATAATTAATAATAAATAATCAATAATAATAATAGTAATAATAATAATAATAAAGAATTGCGCACAATGTGCATTACGTTTGTTTAGCGTAGTCACACAATGATTTTGATCTCTTTTTTGCAAAACTGCAAGTGGTATCTTCCACAACTCTCACCATACATTTCACATATAGACTACACGAATCACACGATTCATGGAATCTGTTCTTGATGCAGACGGCATGATTGAATTGAAACCATGACATGCAAACCTGGGGGTAAGAGACAGTAATATTAATTACCTTCTTTAATCGATACTTATGAGTGCGTGTGTGAACTGTGCAATAACCAGTGTACTCGATACCATGCTAACGTCAGCAAGAAAAAAAACTAACATCACTAACCAATTGAGCACGGAATAACTGCTATTATGTCCTCAATATCTTGAACACATCCACCATATTTTTAATATTTGCTGAAAGGAATATTTCATTCATTTTATCAACTTAACTTATTTGTTAGAAGTACTGTTAATGGTTACCTTCCTTTCTAAACAGCAATAACTTGAACGGTAAACTGTAAAGGGTAAACTCCCTCAAAACGGGCGCTGAACAAGTTAATTTCAACGCCCTACGTGCATTAGCATCACGTGGTTATGATGATATTGATCGATCAGCTATAGTGTTTAGTGGGGACGGATTAAATCATAATACTTTCTTCAGATGTCACTTGCAAATTGCGAAGCCAAATTGGAACCCAATACAATTTATTTATTTATTTATTTATTTATTTATTTATTTATTTATTTATCATTAACATCCCATTTACTGTCATACATAACTTGAGGCACTAGTTATTTCTACCGGAAACACTGGCTTTTATTGAACCGTTTTGAAATCGTTCCAGAAGCGCAGAAAACATCTCTACCGGCAAGCAATTTCAGTTGCATTCGAAAGGAAAAGAAACCGATACGAAGTTCGTAGACATGCTACCAGCAGGAAGACACGGTTTAAAAGAAAAATTTCCCTCTCTTCCCCGTAGTCACGCGGAACTGCTGAGGCTTCCCCAATAGTGGCACTGATCTTCTTACACGACGTTTTGAATACAGATCATGTAACGAACCGTTTTCTATTTACCTTCTCGTTTGAGAATCGCTCTAGAATTGCAACATTATGCAAAGTACAGGAGGCCATCTCGCGGCTTTGCGAGCTGAATCCCGAATAAATTGACAGTAGTAAAAACGGCTCCCCTGGCTACACACGACGTCTCACCTCCTCCTCTCGCAAGTTGATCGCGACACGATCTAGGCGTCACAACGAGACGCATCGCGTCAACACACTGATTGTTTCGCCAATATCTTTCTCCCCATCTGTCACATATCCATTCACGACTGGGGGTCAGACATACTTCAGAGAATCATTTCCAGCTTCCGTCTAGCCATTTACGTCTAGCGTAAAAAAGTAATAGGCTAATAATAGCTTCCTAACTATGCATCTGTTGTGTACATATCTTTAATTCGTAGAAAAAATTAAACATGATATTCGCCTAAATTTCAACTATAATTAGACTAACTCACATGAAATAGTTTTCTTTGGTCCTCTGTTTAACATCACTCTAACCCTGATAGGCCTACGTACTTGGCGACGTTGGATAAAAATAGGTAGCGGAATTAAGGTACGCCGTCAGTATTAATCGGGTGTGGAAAATTTAATACATTGTAACACCATCTTCGGGGTTGTTGTGAAAGAGATTATATATATTTTAATAATCTCAAATGTTCATTCCGTAGCACATTTTTTATTTACCCAAAATAAATACAGGGACATGAAAATCTCTGACATGGAATCTATATGAGCTGTACAGATTATACTGTATATCCATACAAATGATCATGGCTTTCAAGTCATGAAAGGTACAGGAGACTTCCTCTTCCGACCAAACTTCATTTACTAAAGAACGAACTATAAGGCTACCAAAAAAATGCCTTAAAGGACTTCGGAATATTTAATGCAGCGTGTGAAACCGTCAAGATCATTAGTGGACCACAGTTTTCTTTGCTATTTGGATAAGAAGCTGCAGTTCGGAATATTCCAAGTCTTCTGATAATCTGACTATCCTCCTTCAGACTATAGGGTACGAAATCTTTCAGCTTTGAACATTTTCGTAAACAGGCCTGCATTCTCCATACCGTGGGTGAAAAGATCTCCATACACTCAGTTCCCTAACTGAGAATTAATTCCCATTAAATAAAGTAATTACTATCCGTCCATTCAATTATTCATCACAGTTAATGTATGATTTTAAACCATTTGTTTGATTGCGCCATCCAATCAATGGTTAAAAATATGCAGACAGAAAACTCTTGCATGAATAATGTTAGTAGTATATTGACGAATTGGTGTTAAAACAGTAGACGAAGTTATTCACCATTTTTTATTTCCTCTCTCCACTATACTCAGGTATTGCAATCTATCAACGTGACTCAGAAATGATTCACACTGTTCGTTCCAGAGAGGTGAACGGAAAAGTTGACGATAACGCACCTGCCATGTCACAAACCATTTGTTGTGAAAGAGATTATATATATTTTAATAATCTCAAATGTTCATTCCGTAGCACATTTTTTATTTACCCAAAATAAATACAGGGACATGAAAATCTCTGACATGGAATCTATATGAGCTGTACAGATTATACTGTATATGAAAAAAAAGAAGAGGCTACTTTTCTGCAACAGGTGTGCAAATATATATGTGATTATGATAATAAAAATATCTTTTCTATACCGTGTGTATCTGTTTCAGAAAAAAATATACAAGAGAAAAATAAACAGTGTCCCAAGCAGGATCTAATCCATCAATATGCCCGAAAATTCACCAGCGAAGCTGTATCGTGTCGTGCTCTCCAGCAGAGAACAGTATCGGTCCTGTTTTTGTATGCCATAGCATTACCGGACGAGATAACATTTGGACAAACGTTATTACGCATGGGATTAGTAGCTTTCCACTACGTACGTTAATCCCTGTTTAACCCCCCTTTGTACCCCTCGCATCCTCTCCACTACATTTGCCAAAGCTTTCCGTATGTCTGTTATCTCCTCAGAGTCTAATCCACTTATCTCTGGTTTGGTATTTCGCAGCATATGATAACATGGTAATATACACTATCTAATGAGAAACAAGTTAATTTCTACATCAATATCACAAAGATATTCTGCTAAATTAATAAAAAGAGGTGAAATCATAACTTCTAGACCAAGCCCTAAATTTAATACTGTAGAAGATCGATACACAACATTCGGTTTTCCAATGGTAGAAAAGTATCTTGCAACTAATTCCAACTCTCGATGTATAAAACTGGGCATCCATGCCCACCTATGCAATCTCTAGAAACATTTTCAGTGGCTAGGTCGTGTCGAATTCTTAATATTCCCCGACACTTCTCCAGGATGTAAGACTGGCGTCTTCGCAGACGAACAGATTGTTCACTCTAAGGCCGCACTTTTTCTTCTTACTCTCCCTATTCTTCTTATTCTTCTTCGGCTGATTCCTTACAGATGGTTGGTGACCATCATGTAGTAAGTTTTCTCAATTTGGTGTTTCCCGTATCACAGTTGCCGAACCACTCAGAGGTACCCAGTTCAGGATAACCATTTGTTTCAACCTAACGATCCAAAACCCTGTGGAATATCATTACAAGGTGACAAACCGCTGGTAAATAATAGACTAATAACAATAATAGTACAAATTCCGTATTAATAATAAACAGTTACGTTTTTTCATACTTCGATATATCCTCGGAGATACGAGCTGCCTGAACGGTTCTAGCCGTGTATTCAGAAGATGGTGGGTTCGAAATGACTACCGGCAGTCCTGAAGGTAGTCTTCCGTGGTTTTCCATTTTCACACCAGACAAATGGTGGTGCTATACCTTAATTAAGAGAGTGGTTAATCCTTCCAGATCCTAGTCCTTCTCTCTCCCACCACCGCCAAAAACATGTTTGAGTTACTGCGAAGTTAAATCATTAAAAAACATCCTTGGAAACAGAATGATAATGGTTGGGGAGAGCTGACTTTACAAAAGGCAAACCAAGTCCCACTGTTTTGCAGCTCTATTGCGCCTTGGCGTACCAAGTGGCCCGAAGACCTGCAGATTAACAAGTGACACGTGATCAGCATTGCGAATCCTCTTGGCCGTTATTTTCGCTTTCTCAGCCAGAGCGGCTATCTCATCGTTAGAAAGCTCCTTAAGTGTTCTCACGTAGGCTGATTAGTTTTAGAACCATCCCTCAGATCCATGGTAAAATCCCTGAACTGACCCGGAATCGAACGCTGGTTTTCCGAGGAAGGGGGAGACACGCTACCCCTAGACCGTGGGACGGGCGTTGACACTTCACAAAGAACAAAATATATATCAGACAATTAGTGATAAGTATGAAGGGGTGATTTATATCGTAAGTCATCTCGCTCTGTCCACTTTTTTCTTTTACGTCATGTCTGCAAGCAGCTCGTCCTCTGCTAATTGTATGTAAGTAAACATCTGTATCCAACGCGTCTGAGTAACGAAGGTTAAACAGAGAACACATTAATAACCGTGCAAGGTTCATTCTAAGTCACGCTGAACCACTGAGAATCTTTGAATGTATTTCCTCAAAAATCGTATACAGTACTGGAGACAGTAGCCGCAAAGAGCTAACAATCCTCGACTAAGTGGAGGGTTGTGAGCACCAGAAAGCGCTGACGTGTTGTCTCGTTAAGTATGCATGTATTCTGCGGTCGCGCGCGCCACGCTTTGCTGTCGTAGTGTACACACTGCAAATGCTGCTTGCTATCTCCCCGCCACATGATATGGTATTATACAAGAAGAAGGACAGCTTTCACCACTAAAAACGAGCATCTTCCAGAAGAAATGAGTCCTTCAGAAGAACCAATATTACGTTCCTTGAGCGCAACTCCAGAGTATCTCAAAAAACACGGTAGAGTGATTCTCAAATTTTCGGCGATCACTCTCCAAATAGGATTTTCCTCAAATTCATACTATCTCAAGTTACAATCTTAGTCTTTGTAAGTTTACAAAGTTGATCTGTGTCGTCATTTGTGCCTTTTTAACGTGTCTCTGCCTGTGGTAAAAATGAAATGGCGTAGCTTTTAGTGCCGGGAGTGTCCAAGGACATGTTCGGCTCGCCAGGAGTACGTTTTTCGATTTGACGCCCGTAGGCGACCCACGCGTCGTGATGAGGATGAAATGATGATGAAGACGACACATACACCCAGCTCCCGTGCCAGAAAAATTAACCAATGGTGGTTAAAATTCCCGACCCTGCCGGGAATCGAACCCGGGACCTCTGAGACCAAAGGCCAGCGGACTCTGCCTGTGGTAACAGGAAGTAACAGGCAAGGACTTAGCGAGAATGATTGGTGGTACACACGAATGGGAGCAAGTGCAAGAGGGTACTCGCAATGAGGAGATAAAGGCAAAGTTAGGGATGAACTCGACGGACTCGTATGAATCGACTTCAGTGGTGAGGTCATGTGTGGCGATTGGAGGAGCATAGGAAAACTCCAAGAAGTACGGACTCAGACCATGGAAATTAAGAAACGTCAAAGGAGATCAAGGCGACGACAGTTCTGTTAATGATTTAAGGTGTGGAACTAACCGATGTCATAGAGCGTGTTGCAAACAGAGCATGTACTTCAGTTAGATAGGCATGCAGCCCGAACGCTGAAAGACATCCCAGTCTATACTCGTTGGCTGAACGGTCAGCGTACTCGCCTTCGGTTCAGAGGGTCCCGGACCGGGCGAGTTGGCCGTGCGCGTAGAGGCGCGCGGCTGTGAGCTTGCATCCGGTTCGAATCCCACTATCGGCACCCCTGAAGATGGTTTTCCGTGGTTTCCCATTTTCACACCAGGCAAATGCTGGGGCTGTACCTTAATTAAGGCCACGGCCGCTTCCTTCCAACTCCTAGGCCTTTCCCATCCCATCGTCGCCATAAGACCTATCTGTGTCGGTGCGACGTAAAGCCCCTAGCAAAAAAAAGAGGGTCCCGGGTTGGATTCCCGGCCGGGTCGGGGATTTTAACCTTAATTGGTTAATTCCAATGGCACGGGAGCTGGGTGTTTGTGTTGTCTTCATCATCACTTCATCCTCATCCTGACGCGCAGGTCGCCTACGGGAGTCAAATAGAAAGACCTGCACCTGGCGAGCCGAACCCGTTCTGGGATATCCCGGCACTAAAAGTCATACGATCTACGTATGAATGTACTCTTCCCATACCATTGCAAATTTTCTGTATAGGCTATAACTGCTATGTGCCTTGTTATCGGTCCTATTTCAAAGTTCAGTATTACAACAATCGTCATCTGAAGTTCTTAAAGATAGTCTTGTCCATCTCGAAAATTATTACAATTTGTACTAAGGAACGGTGTGTTAAATCGCTGCAGAATTCAACAAGAATGTGTCCTTAAAATGATGTACTCTTTGCGTTCCGAACATCCTGTATTTTCAAATATTCATAGTGATTTACTGAACCGGGATGAGTGGCTCAGACGGCACAGAGCACTAGCCTTCTGAGTTCGGGCTGCCATGTTCGATCCTGGTTCAGTTCGGTGGTTATTTGAAGGTGCTCAGATACGTAAGTCTCTTGTCGGTAGATTTAATGGCAAGTAAAAGGACTCCTGCGGGACAACATTCCGGCACATCAGTGTCTCCGAAAACCGAAAGGAAACTACGCAAAACTATTATTATTATTATTATTATTATTATTATTATTATTATTTATAAGAGTAAATCGCTGAAAATATTTTAACTGGAAATAATTTTATGATCATGTTCTGTAGGTATTACGAATAATACAATTTCTCGTAACTGTTCACAGTCTGTGTAGTGATTTACACATACAAAAATGAAAAAGAACTGGGCGATCTTCTGATAATCTATCAACTGAAAATACTATATTTAGTCAAGGGAGTATTTTACGCGAGGTCTTTCCAATAACACCGACTTCCTTTTCCAACGTCCTCCTGGGAATACTGGAAGACGGGGCTTGATCATTTCAAATTACCCAAAATGAGAGCTTCAGATAAGACCTTTTATTATTGTTTTTCATTAATCAAGCCAACATGTCACGTCATGAAGAAAGTGGAGTCACGTGATCAGTAACTAGAGCTCCACCCTTCACCCCGCCCACCCTTACGATAAGCACAATCATCATAACATAGACCAACCATTAGCCCTTCAGACATCATTAATAACATGAGGCTAATTGTCTGACAGTTCTACGGCCATCACCATTAGCGCGTACAACTACAGCCGTCAGCAATGTTCCTTTCTGAGTTTTACTTCCTGAATGGTATTGCTCGAGCATGAATATCCTTTCGTTATTAAAGTCGAGATAAAAACACCAAGTATATTTTATTCACTTCCCTCGTGCAGTGTCACTCATCTCCCAGAGCCATTAGCAGCCAAAACACAGGCCTGTATTCATAGGTTCTGTGAATTGGGAGAAACTCACACTTAGGGCCGGTATTATAATAGAACCTTAAACTGTTGATTCAGTTTAAACTACGGTTTATCTGTTAGTCGTTAATCTTAAGTTTAACTGGAGATTAATTTTACTGCCACTAGTCTACCGTTCAAACTGAAGTTTAAAAATACATAACCTTACAACATGGCAGAACGAATGGATCTCGAATATATTTTTGAGGTTTTTTGAAGTAATACTAAGCGATGACGAAGAAGTTCGAATTATTGAACGACCATGGGCACTACGAGTTTTCCGAGCAAGGGGACGTCACTTTCATGTATGGAATGAAAAAGTTTTAAAATCACTTTAGGCTTACAAAACAGACTGCCATAACCCTATTTCAGCAAATTGGTGCTAGAATAAAACATGCAACTAAAAGGTAAGGATGTAAAAATGAGTTTTCGAACTGTGTGAATGTCAAATGTGTACATTTTAGAAAATAAAGTAACTTCCTTCTATTTCAGAAATCATGTTGTAGAACCCCTCAGTCAGCACTAATAACATTGCGGTTTTATGCCTCCCCTAGTATGTTTATTAAAATGGGAGATTTCGAAGGAATTCATAAGGCCACTCTTTCACGGACTATATAAATATTTCTGTACTAATTGCACAAGCAATTCTATTTCCATACAAGTAAATTTAGGACAACGTTTATTGCTTTTATCTATCATTTTACCTACAAGAAGTAAACAAAACATTATCGATAGTCATCTTTTCTCGCAAGTCACTGCTTTCGTTCGTCACCTCAGTTTAACTTAGGCCGGCCATTATAAGACTCAACATCGGTTTAAACTCAAGTTACAGTTTTACTCAATCTTCAGTTTAAACCCTCATTATAATACCGGCCCTTAAGCAGCTCAAGTGGCCCAAAGATGTTCTTAGAAAATATAGTAGGACTAGTGGCAATAATATCATAATATACCTTGTTCGAGCATCCGTTACACGGTGAAATGCTCACTGACGATTTCTCCTTCAGAATGAAATGCCTGACATCGACTACATTTTCCATAAATCGGGCCTACATAGCAATATACCTGTAGTATAATATCTTCACTTACAGTTTCCTAACTGCATACATTTACAAGTTACCGACGCCACTTCTTGTCATAAAAAAAGTCCTTCAGTAAGTTCTACCATATTTCCTTGGACGACCAGCGATACCAAATGATACACAACTGTACAATAGTAAGTTTTGGTGTTCCCTCCAAGTTTTTACAGTAAAAATATAGAGGTTGCAACGCTGTCAAGTCCGAGTAGTCATCAGTTGGCCAATGCATATGCAGTAAAATGTCGTAGACTATGGCTCCCTCCTGGCAGTAGAGATATAAGGTATCTGTACCGATTTCAAGATGGGAGTACCTGAGAACCTTGTGCGCTAACACATGCCGTTTTATTCATTTTCTAGGTAACTAAACGTTCAAAATTTGTAGGAAATATGATTTTTCCGCAATCACGACACAGTTTAACTTTCAATTGAGGCCTTTCACAGCAGCACAATTTGAACCCCTTTTGTAATTTCTCTTTTTTTTTTCTTAATCTGGTTAACCTCCAGGGTTCGTTTTTCCTTCGGACTCAGCGAGGGATCCCACCTCTACCACCTCAAGGGCAGTGTCCTGGAGCGTGAGACATTGGGTCGGTGATACAACTGGGGAGGATGACCAGTACCTCTCCTAGGCGGCCTCACCTGCTATGCTGAACAGGGGCCTTAGTGGGGGATGGGAAGATTGGAAGGCATAAGCAAGGAAGAGGGAAAGAAGCGGCCGTGGCCTTAACTTAGGTACCATCCAGGCATTTGCCTGGAGGGGAAGTGAGGAAACCACGGAAAACCACTTCCAGGATGGCTGAGGTGGGAATCGAACTCACCTCTACTCAGCTGACCTCCCGAGGCTGAGTGGACACTGTTCCAGCCCTCGTACAACTATTCAAATTTCGTGGCAGAGCCGGGAATCGAACATGGGCCTCCGTGGGTGGCAGCTAATCACACTAACCACTACACCACATAGATGGCTTTTGTAATTTAATTCACGTTTTTGTGCTCCTGTTGGGTTGGTGGAGGTTTTTTTGACAAAAAGTGCCTTCCTAACACCCGAAGCGGTGCCAAAATTCTCTCCAAATTTTCATTCCAATTGTTAATTAAGCATACGTGAGATTCAATAATAATGTTATTGGTTTAACGTTCCACTAAAAACTTTTTAACGGTCCTCAGAGACACCGAGGTGCCGAAATACTGTCCCACAGATCTTTTACGTTCCAGTAAATGTACCGACACGAGGCTGACGTATTTATTTGAACACCTTCAAATACCACCAGACTGAGCCAGGATCGAACCTGCCAAGTTAGGGTCAGAAGGACAACGCCTCAAACGTCAGTCAGCCCGGCAAGTGAGATTCAAAGTAACACAGACAACGCTTAGTATGTTGCGCGGGACAGCAAACTGGTAATTTCTCAAGGGGGAATCCATATCCAGAAATGCATGGTTTAGGCGCTGTGAGACGTCGAAGTTCGACAACTGTCTCAGATAAGGGGATTAATGTGCATTCTATATTTCGGCAAGAAACCTCACCAACCCAACAAGAGCATCATATCATGCATTAAATTACAAAAAGAGGTTCAATTACAGACCTCCTATTAGAATACATCTTCAGTTTTTAAGATAGACTATATCATAAAAAATAATTCAACTATTTTCACTTCTTTTCACCCCCGTCCCCTCCTTCCCGTCAAGTCCCTTCTCCGAAAAAAAAAGGTACATGTTCCTGTATTTTTAAAGGACTTCCCAAATACCAAGCTTCTAGTCCCTAACATGTTTTGACTTATAATGTAGATATACCGGTACTCATTTTAAAAATTCACCCGCTTTTCCAATTATTTTCAGCCCTTTAAGTGGATTTTCCGAAAACAAAAAAATACGTTTCATTATTTTTAAATGAAATTCCAAATACTAATTTTCACGTCTGTAACTTCTTCAGTTTTCGAGACATCATTATCCTCATACAAGGAATTTAATTAATTTTTCCATTTATTCACCCCCTTAAGTGGATTTTCCGAAGACAAAAACATGTGTTTCTTTACTCTGAAAGAAGATTACAAATACAAATGTTCATGCCTCTAACCTTCAGTTTTTGAGATATGAGTATCCTCATGAAAAAATTTCCACTCCTTTATCACTCCACCCCCGCCCGTTAAGTTGGTTTCCCCCATCCAAAAAATACGTGTCCATTTTTAAAGGAGATCCAAATACCAACTTCCACGTCTGTAATCTTCAGTTTTGAGATATAAGTTTCTCCAGAAAAAGAATTATTTTTTTTACTTACTTCCACACTCCCCACCCAAGTGAATTTTCCAAAAAAAAAAAAAAACCAGTAAGCATTTCTTTAAAATAGCTTCCACATACCAATTATAACGACCGTAACATATTCAGTTTTTGAGATATATGTATCCTCGTAAAAGGAAATCTCCGTTTTCATGCCCCCTTACCAACTTGATTCCCCCTCCCCCTCAAATGCGTGCTTATTTTTAAAGGAGACTCCAAATATCAGTTTTCACGCTTGTAACATTTTTAGATATATACACACTCTCATACAAATAATTCAACTAATTTTTCAATTCTTTCACCCCCAACCCCCTTTAAGGGTTTTTCCGAAAACCAAAGAATACGTGTTTCCTTATTTTAAAAGCAGATTCCAAATACCAATTTTCACGTCTGCAACATGTTAAGTTTCTGAGATATACTGTAGATACGCTAGTTTTAAAAATGCATCCCCTTTTTCAGTTCCTCTTAAATGGATTTTCCGAAAAAAGTATTTATGTTTCTTTACTTTTACAGGAAATTCCAAATACCAATTTTCAATCTGTAATATGTTACGTATCTGAGATAATTTGCAGGTATAGTCTTTTTTTAATTCAACCCGTTTTTCACTCCTGTTCACCCCCTATTCATCGGATTATCCAAAACCACCAAAATACGTGTTTCTTTATTTTCAAAGGAGTTTCCAAATACCAATTTTCATGCCTGTAACATCTTCACTTTTTGAGATATGTCTTCTCATAAAAGATGTTAAACCATTTTCCCCCCTTATTTCCAACCCCCCCGCCCCCGATGGGATTTTCCAAAAACAAAAATACGTGTTTATTTTTAAACGAGATTCCAAATACCAATTTTTACGTCTGTAAACTTTTAAGTTTTTGTGATATAGATATCCTCATTTCAAAGATTCACCCCGGTTTTCACACTCTTAGCGACGGAATATCCAAAAATACTCCTTTGGTGTGCACCTACACTCTAATATAAATGTATCCCCAAAATTGAATTTCTTTATGTCCGGTAGTTTTGGCTCGGCGATGATGAATCTGCCAGTCAGTCAGTCAGGACATGTTATCATTGTATATATAGATAGATTAGCCACAAAAGTAAATAATTTTGTTAACATAGGCACAGGAGGGACGTACAGACTTTTAAATGGTTAAAAAAGAATGTGTAGAGCAAGTATACTTGGACGAATATTCCTTCTGTGGAATCGTCGATTTTCCCATTTTCTGAACTAAGACGGATTATTTTCTCCGGAAGATGGAGACGTCAGCAAGTAGCTGTCAAAATCAATTCAAAAGTAGAATATTTCGAACGAAGATCTACAGGGTTTCGACCATTAAAATAGCGTCCAAAAGTAAAGAGGAACATATAATTTACATGTACCGATATAATAATCGGAGGAAATTACAATAAATAGATAATGCCACCTTAAACATTACGAGTTGGATAATGGAATCTAAACGTAGGGCAATTGTCTAAACGACCTGCCTATGGGAAAGAGAATGAAAGTAATTTCTCACTGTTATGCTTCAAGAGCTTTGACAACAACGCCCCCATTAAAGTACACAGTTATTTCAACTCGTGGCCGCTATCTTTCTTCCTGGTGTCGTTAGCTGCATCACTCCCTACGTCGTTTCACTGCCGATTGTTGCTGCTCTCACGTATAATTTGGACGATGTCTTGTCACAATGTTTTCTCTGTTTTATTATTTCTCTATGGTAATTAGCAGATAAAAATATACAAAAGAGACGGTGTGTGTAATTCTCACATTTCAAGACCAACGCCCAAGCTAGTGGAGTCATTAGAAGAATATGTCTGTTTCAATTCAAATAAGGGGCTAACTAACGGAGAGAAAGATGATAAAACCCACACAAACACAACATAGCACAGGCGATCCCAAGGATTATCACAACAAGAGACAGAGAACGTGGGGCGGTGGTGTCCACTTTCACAGATGAAGACTCCTTTGTGATTATATAAAGGGACACGCTCATTATAAAGACATCATATTCTACTCAAAATTACACCTTTCATCTTAACAAATAATTTCATAATTAGTTCTGAAGAGATTACTCAATTATTAATACTTCGAGAGAGGCGCAAGAGCGTGTAGATTATTCAATTAAAAAGGACGTCCCTCTAATACTACTCACAACACAAAATGGCAATACGTTTGATGTACTGTGAAGGACGATGGTGAGAATTCGAATGAAGGTCCATCAGCCAACTGTCAATTTCTTTATATACACCGCAAACAAGTATGGAATATCAAGAATGCAATGTATTAATAAAAATACAGAATGTAAACTGCTATAAACTCAAATGTTTACCCCAAAATCTAACTCATAATAATAATAATAATAATAATAATAATAATAATAATAATAATAATAATAATAATAATAATAATAATAATAATAATAATAATAATAATAATAATGTAAATGAAAAGAGAAGGTCGTCCCTTCTTCACTCTGCCTTATTACCGCGTATGGTCTTCTCTGCCACCGTTCAAGTCTTTGCCATGCTGTGGCATGCTTGCGATCAGTGCATTGACGTCAACTCGAAGAAGGAGATCTCAGTCCATCTGGGTAATATTAACGAGGTCTGGGAGTGTCTGTCGGAGTTGTGGACGATCACAACAGCTGTTTTCAACCTGTCTCATACATCCTCAATGCAGTTCATGTCCGGTGAATTAGCTGGCCAATCCATATGATTGATATCCGCCTCTCTCTCTTGAAGTTCGTCACTGCTGCATCTCGCTGAGTGCTAGCATTTTCGCTGAGGAAAATGAACTTAGAACCATATTCATCCGTAAAGTTTGTACAAATGGTTAAAGAAAGCCATCGACATAACGCTGGGCAGTTGAAGTCCCCCGAATTGGCATCAATGCTGTACGACGGCCATGCATAATCCCAGTTCAAAACATTACACCACCATCTCCAAAAACATGCACCTCTTGAACAAGCTGGTCCTTACCACCGCACTCTCAAAGTCTCCACATCTTTTGTCGTCATCTATTTGGCCTATGTGATATCCGTGCTTCATCTGCAATGACATATTGCCATTCATCCAGCGTCCAATTAAGTTGTTCTCCTTTCAACACGATGACTATTTTTCTAGCTGAACACGTCGAATTGGTCGAAATCACCTTAGCTGGTCACTATGAAACCGAAAGCGTACAGTTTGTGCAGATACATGGATACCGCCCTCAAGAAGTCATCTCGTAATTTGTTGAGCATTCGAAGTTGGTCTCCTCTGCGCTGTTACGCGAACAGACCAATCTTGACATGGCGTTTTACCCTCAGTCTGTCACTTTCGTACCTTTTCTACGTTTACGACACTGCATTTTAGATGACCCTTTACCATGTTTGTGTAAGCATACCCAGAATCAATCCCACAATTCTGCCTCGGTCAAACTTGGAAATACCTCTTGCACATGAAACGGTGAAACGGAAACACTAGATGCAGCTTGTACTGCACTTCTCTTTCAGTCTGCACCTGAAATGGCATATTTCACCACAAACTCAACACAGACCGCAGGCAACGACATCTGCTGAATTGTAAACGAGCAATTGAATTACTTGTGTGTATACAATGTTCTCTACCACTTACAACAGGGCTGCACATGTACGACATAACGTGCCTCATCTCACATTATACCCAACTTGTTTTGAGGTGGAGTTTTACGTGTGAAGTACGGAAACGTGACTTTTCACTTCCAAAATCCCACGTACAGTGGCCGCGATTGGAACCACGGCTGTCTTGGTGAAAAGCCAGTGACAATGCCACACGGCTGTCATGCCCTCTTACACAATACATATATCTTGTAACGAAATCCCTCCCAGATAATGACTATAGATTTTCTATATCTTTAATGCTACCATAATCTTTACAACGGGCAACTTGATACCAATCCTACAATCAAATGGTTCTTCAAATAATATTGCTGAAAATCAGACTGAAACGCATCCAAACCCGAGAGAGTCTAACACCGAAATCGCCACCTGCTACAACGTAATACGGATGTATGATATGAAAGACTGAAACGTTCTAAACTGTATTTGAACTTTCATTATTAGACTAGTATATATTAAAAATATATTGCATACTACAGTGTGTTACAAAACATAAGAGGAAAAATTTACGGTGTTGATAATGATGATCACTGATAGCAGTTGTTCTAAGGAACCATGCATCGGGGTTATCGACCTAAGGTAAATCAAGCACAGTTTTCGTGACTATATTGCTTACAAAAAGAATCTAAAGTGTATTATTATTATTTGAATATTCAAATGTTCTGTCACATGAATCACTAGAATATTACTTAATAACGAGGCAACTAGATTCTTAAAACTACTATCAACACGATTGAGAATTGTAAACGCGGTTATATTTGACGGTAGGCATACAATATTTCTTTTTCTGGGATAGCGTATGAAACGGAAATTATACACATGTTTTCAAGAAAAAGTTAAAGGATGTGCAAAAAAAGGACGCATGTGTGTTTTAAAGACGGTTTACAGGACTTTCACTGTATTCTCTTACTCATACTACCAACACAGTATGCTACTTAAAAGTAAATGTAAGTAGAACAAGACCTTTCTATATGAATATACCGAGGGGAGATTATGCACATATTATAAAAATATACATACAAAAGAAACAGGAAACATTATTCAGGCGTAAAATTATGTCTCGGGTAGAAATTTTAATAAAAGCAGAAAACATACTACTACCAGGGGATAGCCCAGTGAATATGAAACCATTCCTCATAATAATGGAATCATCTTCCAATCCCTAAGGTTGAAAATTAAATGAAGTACTTGGATTTGCAGTGCAAACGCAGAGAAAAATAATGAACACGACGTGTGATAGGGAATATTTTACATATCCTGTGGAGAACGAATTTCTGAAATGAAATACCACGTTATATTAAAAGAGAGAGAGATGAAAAATAAGGTTGAAGTGTGTGACGGGGAATTTTTTTAATTAACCTCGAATTGCGGAGGATGATGACTTTCCTCACCCCAGCACCAACAGCTTGTAATCCACGCAATGAGCGAGATTCAAAGAGCCCATCTCTAGCCCACAACGCACAGATTAAAAGTGCCGATAGATCGAATGCCGGTGTGTCAATATAATTATATACTTCCTCATTTCCTTAATGTTTCTTTTCAATTGTTTTTTAAATAGTAGTAACTGTCTACGAAAAACCATAGATTGCACAGGGAGTTCTGAAAAAGAAAAAGAAAGGTCGAACTGAAAGGATGTAATATGCATCAAAACAGGAAATAAAAGTCCTACAGTAATGAGCGAGTGTTTAGCATCACTTTAGGAGAAGCATATCTTCTACTATGGCCTCTATGGCAAAAAAACAAATGAGAAAACAAAACGAAGCTGTTTGTAACTGCATTCATCTCGCAGGAAACATTAATTTCAGGACCCATGTTCATAAGAATGCCTTTTTTTTAATTTGATGCATACCATCCCCTCTAAAAATACTGGAACCTGTATGAGTCGTGGTTATCACAATCTGCTTTTCTCCTTCAGGGTGGTGTCCATCCAGTGAACAACGACAGAACGTCTAATGTCTCGAAGGCTCAGAGATTCTTACCAAAGAATACATTACCCTCGTGGAAATGAATTCAAAATCCTAATAAGTTACAGTCTTTCATTATCGTTTAGAAATACGTATTTACGACATCATAGGAGTTTTTGCGAATGGTTTTGTATTATCAGAGCCTATCATACCATCATCTATGTACTGTCTGAAGGCTTGCAGGTCTCGATATTTCCTGCAATGAAAAACAAGCAATTAATCATTCACCCAGTTACAGCTGAATTGTAATTTAAATGACGGCACGTAGCAAGAGTCACAGCTTACTTTTATTAGGATTACTGCTTTGGTCACAGCATTCTGGTAACCACAAAACGTTAAACCCAATATATCACTTAATTTCCGATCCTTTACACGTAAAAACATCCTTACTTCTTGTACATTCAACATTGTATTTGATGTGCAATTCTATACCCGAAATAAAATAATTATCTTAACTTCGGAATGAATACACATTTATGGCAGACATTAAAGAAATATTTATTATCAATATTATTATTATTATTATTATTATTATTATTATTATTATTATTATTATTAACCTACCGATGTGGATCCAATTTCGAATTTTAGGTAACTAAAATACAACTAATACAACTAAAATAGCTATGTATTTATAATTTAACAAACAATTCTGAAATATGAAATATATTTCTGGGAAGGTTAAATACCGTCCGAAATCAGGTGCTTCACACATGGGTCACTTCAGCCGTTCAAAATGTAGCAACATTTGAAATGTATGTCGCGGAAGAAATTCGTGTCTGAGGACTTAAAAAATATAGCTTACGGGAACCATCCGATTCTGGATTCTTAGTCCATACATACCTCATTTTAAACAGGTAAGATTTTTCATCCAAGAACGAAAAGAGGAGCGTACATTATCCAACATAAAAAGATACGCGCTTACACAACACTTGCTACTTCATCGGCAATAAGAGGATATATTGTAAATTATAAAACTTAGTTAAACTTTGTTGGTAAATATCACCTTATTAGCAGATACCTACCAAGTGGCTGGATACGTCGTGCTCTCTTTACTACAGGAGGGTACGTAAGAAAGAGACGCGCTGTCTGTCTGGCGGTAATTTGATTGTAGGAGTCGCTTCTTGACTTGTAATCGTAATGGTGGTTTAGTTCGCTTGTCACAGTATGCCACTTCCGTAATGCAATGCCGCGGGCGGGCGCGAAGGGGAGGGGGTGTCACTCCCATGGGAGCAACCCCCTACCACAGCGAACATCGATTTGACAGCGGAGTTTAACGGCGCTTCGGATGTCTACAGAATGCTACAGTAGCTTTCTTATCTGCCATTACTATTACTCAAGATCGTTCCATTACAAATCCATATCTTAAGGGAACTGACTGTCTTCGAACTGGCAATTTAAGTCAAATTCTACGGAGATGATTGATTTATCGAAAGGAGCTATTTAGGAACAATGCTGTGTTACCTTTATATTTCGTGGAATGCCAATTTTAAGGAAACGTTATCAGAATCCTTCGACTGCGACTAAAATCTTAACTAAATTTATGATCAGGTACCATTCACTCAGTCTTCATTAGTGAAAGTATTTATACTTAACGATTAACAAATTTAAACCAGAATCCCACTAGTATAATATAGTTAATCGAATGACTGCTGCTGAAATTCTCATAAGTGTGCCATCATTTGTACGAGGAGCTAAAATATAAAATTGTAGTTGCACATACGTAAATCCCTACAAACTGTGAGGTAAGAGCAACTTCCTGACCACAGCCGAAGTAAGATGGGAAATCAGTGAGGAAAATGCCGTACGAGGATATTCTACGGTATATTCAATATATCGGGCTTGCTATCACTTACATTATAAACAAAAGAAAGAGGTGATCTAGTCAAGGTGGGAGGATTTGAGTTAATTTTCTGTAAGGACGGAAAAATATTTAGGAATGAGACTTCCAGTTTGATAGAGGCACATGGGCTTGGGTGATACGCAAATTTGTGGGGCCGAAAATAGCAGGAAGTAAAGCTAACCAGCACATTATCCCAATTAGTTCCGACGTTACTGATTGTAGAAGCCTCTTCCAGGGACTCTCACCGCCTCTGTGGTGGTGATAGGTGGACACAAAAGGGGAAAGCTAGAAAATCGTATAAATCAACTGCTTCATAGTTACACTTCTTGATGTTCTCCCCGTATACAGATCACTGTAATCTCATGGAATCCTGACTGCAGATGAAGACTAAACTCTCTTCGGACACAAAGCAACATCAACCAAATTTCGCATTTTTTCTCAAAAATGAGACTAACTGATAATAATCATCAATAAAATCAATAAAAACGCTGGACGGTGGATCTGACGATCAGGCTAATATTTTCTTCACATTAATTGTGAATGACGTGACCGATCAGGTCAGACAATTCTAAAGTATAGTTAAACACTTGCATTGTTTGTTTTATGTTTACAGCACGATGAGATACTAGAACTAATGAATGAGAGGCATTCCGATTCACGATATTTTGAAATAACTTACTTGAACAAGAATCGAAATGTTGAGGACGTTACTGATGACTGGATGTATGTATGTATGCATGTATGTATGTATGTATGTATGTATGTATTATGGGTATTCAGCACGAAGGCTGGTTTGATCCTTAACAGCTCCGCCACAATCTGTCGTAAATAGGATCACTAAAGAGGCGTACTATGAAAATGAGGAGCGAGGTAGTTTCCCGTTGATTTCCTCACCAAGCCAAAAGTTGCTATTACATATCAGTCTACCAAGCCCACAGAAATTCATGCACCAACCGACCCTATGAGCTATATTTTCACACCATTGATAACAGGGCCTGGCTGTGTAAGAAATGTTATGACTAGCATCGCTCATACCTCAGTCACTTTCACATTGTCAAAGCCAGGGATGAGACTGAGACAGGTCAATGAAAGTAACAAACTAATTCTAGCCCATTCCAGAAGACACAATGCACTGTAAACACTAGATCTCGCCAGTAAAGGCATAAGGACAGGATAGATAGTATTAAATATACACCGAAGGAACTTATTGAGTTAACAGTTTGTATCGTATGTTAAAGTGTCACAGGAGAATACTATTTAAGTCTCGTGGTTTGATCCCAGTGAAGGTCGATGACGTTCAAAGGTGATCCAACGCAACGGCATAAGAAATATTCAAAAGGCTTGTTGTGGGTCATACAATCTCTAGAGATAGTTCTAAGTTGTCAGACAACACTAATTATACTTTCGTCGCTGTTAGAGATCACATGGTTGAACTTAAGATACATCAGTCAATTGCCATCCTTGAAGAATACCCCACAAGTCAGAACGTCCTGATTCTTATATACACCTCTTCAATCGAGGAAATACAAGAATACTGATGATTTAGCACCTGTCTTCCACATTACAACAAATAAAACACGGGGAGAGGAAAACATTCAACGATTTTATCTCTCATATATCTTGGACATATCCGTTTATTTTTACGTTTCTTGCTTCTTCTTTATATACCTTTATACCTAAGGTCGGGAAAGGGTCTATCAACAACAAGGGCGCAAGACAGCAAGCAGGCAATCTCACCATCTCAAGGTCCTGATCATCGTCGGTGGTGCACAGCTATAAGAGCTCCGCCGAGAGGAGCCATCTACTTTATACGGCGTCTCCTGGGCTGGATAACTCCCACACCAAAAAACATGCACTCACGCACGTCTATGGAATTTTGCTGCTTTTTTAAAAGAACTTTCACTCCCTCCAAACCTCTTTCTCTTTCTTTCTCGCACCCCTCTGCAGTTTCCCCGCCAACAAAAATGCGAAAGTTGCTCCTTCGGGATAGCAGAAGCTCGTATAGGTTAGACAAGAGTGATTTTTCCACTTCATGGTGGAAAGAGAGGGAAGTGAAAGACGGAACTTCCTTCTTCGCTACTGTAGGTCTGCATGACTGCTAAGAGCAGCAATAAAGTAAATATATTCACATGTAATTGTACCTTAGTCGCAGCCTATTATTATTATTATGATTATTATTAATATTATTAGTATTATTATTATTATTTCCGCCTCCTTAGCTAAATAGTGAGCACGCTGGCCTTTAGTCCAAGGGGGCCCGAGTTCTATTCCCAACCGGGTTGGGTACTTTAAACTTCATTGGTTAATTCCGATGGTTCGGTGTGTGTGTGTGTGTGTGTGTGTGTGTGTGTGCGTGCGTGCGTGCGTGCGTGTGTGTGTGTGTGTGTGTGTGTGTGTGTGTGTGTGTGTGTGTGTGTGTGTGTGTGTGTCTCGTCTTCAGCATCAAAATTGATTTTAAGCACGGACCCACTCTCGCACACGCGTGTAGGTCGCCTATCAGGCGTCACTCGCAAGACTTGCTCTTGGCCTCTTCGGTGGCAAAACTATTATTATTATTATTATTATTATTATTATTATTATTATTATTATTATTATTATTATTATTACTGTTATTACAGAAGCAAGTATGCTTGTTGTTTTGCTAATTGTTGGTATCATAACCAGAGCCATGGGGCATCCAATTTTACATAAAATTCGAATTACTCGCTCATAATTTTTCGATTCAGAAGTTCCACATGTATTAGCCTGCATTAGAACTATCTACTAATAGTGTCATTGACTTTACGTCCCACTACCTACTTTCACGGTTTTCGGAGACGGCGAGAACAGACATAATTCTGAAATTTTCTATGTCCATACATGAACTCATATAGGCCTAGGTTGCACGAAAACAGTAGCTTCAAGAGCCCCTCAAACATCATTCTCCCTTTGAACAAGTTCAATCTACACTGTGTTTCGATTTTGTGAAAATAGAACTACTTTCTTTAAAGTTACTCTATTTGAACAAAATCCTTTGTTGCATCAGATACTAACCCTTACTGAGTGGAGTCTTGAACGAAAGATTTGACGTCAATCTCTGTACGCTTCGCGCTATGGCCTTTCGAAATATGCATTTCTTCTTTTACTTATTTTATTTTATTTTTGTATCAATAATAAAATGAAATAAATGTGTCCAATAAATGTGTGAAATCCTACTACATTATAAAATTGAGAAGGAGAGTTCTCGTAAATGTGTAATGAATGCTATAATTAGTGCACCTTTTTCTTGCCAAAGTGTATATAAAATATAGTGAATTAACTAGCCCCGGTGTAGAAAGCCAAGAATAGGCTAACGGCCCAGAGGATTCGTCGTGTTGACCACATGACACTTTGTAATCTGTTGTACCATGGAGTTTGGTTTTGGTATTAACTAGCAAAGAAATATGTATATTAATGTGCTCTTTCCTTTCCCTCGCTCTTGGACTCGGGATCACATTTCTCTGCCAGGAAGAGTACGTACATCACTACAGAAGTATAATATATTTCTGACCAAAAAGTCTATTCAAGCGAAACAACGCTTATAACATAAATATTAAAAAAAGAATTTTGTATTTTGTTTATAGTCTTCAGTGCGGGAAACAGTTCCGTCTTCTGGAAGGATAACACACAGGTCGGAAATTGAAGAAGAAACATTCACATATGGGGAATACTGCAGCACGCGGCCAGAAGTCATTTGCTTTTTAATGGTCCGTGGAGACTTGTGTAGCATGGAGAGAAAGAATGATTGTGTTGCAAGGAGAGAAAGAATGAAGAAGTTATAGAGGATTTCCAATAAATAATCTTGATGTATATATATACATAGAAAAAGATCATACTCTCCGGTGTTGTAGCCATCAGCAGCTTATAACACCCCTGGGTGAAATACGTATGCATGAACGTTATTATTCAACAGGAAAAGAAATCAATGCACCAGAAAACCAATTTTGGACAGGTCAGGGGAGGGAATAGGCTATGATGGAAATAAACTTCAAATAAACATGCACAAGACATCCAGAAAAAGAGACCTGGGATTCGCAAGCGGAAAGATCAACACTATAAAAGAAATACAAAAGCTTACACGCAGCCCGCAACATTAACAATCGCCTACAATTCGATCGTTTCCAATTACATGCAGATTTTATACTGATCTAAAAATATAAAATCGTACGTAGTATATTGGGCCGATTTCTCTCACGGTGGTTAAATATCTGGCCATTTGTCAAAGGATGAGTTTCCGATTCATCAACACTAGTTTTGACTGATCATATCGAACATCAACGCAATTTAACCAAGCAAATCAGTTACCGTTTACCGACTCTTTGACTGAACGGTCAGCGCTGAGGCCTTCGGTTCACAAGGTCCCAGGTTCGATTCTCGGCCGGGTTGGGGGATTTTAATTTCGTCTGATTAATTCTTCTGGCTCGGGGACTGGGTGTTTGTGTTTGTCCCAACACATTCCTCTTCATACTGAGACAACACATCACACAACCAACCACCACAGAACACGCAATAGTGATTATATCCCTCCATATAGGGCTGGCATCAGCAAGGACATCCGGCCGTAAAACAGGGCCAACTTCACTTGTGAGACACAGTTCGCACCCACGACCCCACTGGTGTTGGAATAGCGGTGGAAGAGGAAGAAGAAAATGTCAGTTACCGTTCAATATGCAGTGTTTATGTTACAATTTCTATTATTATTATTATTATTATTATTATTATTATTATTATTGTGTAATTATCATTATGGCCTGTGCTTATTATGCTTTCAATCCATATACATTTCAAGAGACACTGGGACTCTCAGAATTCTGCCGCGAAAACCGCACCATTAAATTTACGGACAAGAATCTTACAAATTTCAGCAAAATTCCACCCACCTCCCACAATATTCAATTTAATACAGAAGAGGACCAATGAACATGGTTCAGTCGAAATTTTCCCTCCATTCTTACTCGATGAAACGCTGACCAGAACATCAATTTTATCAGCCAACGATACGACGGCAAACTATTCCTCGGAGAATAGTATGTATGTTCAGTCCGTCAGCGATTCCGCTGGTGGGATCCTCAACAGCTCTGCCATCAGCTGTTATAGATGGCCTAGACATCACTGAAGAGGCGTACTAGGGAAATGAGGAGAGAGGTAGTTTCCCGTTGCTTTCCTCACCGGGGCAGAAGTTGCTATTACATATCAGTCTGCCAAGCCTACTGAAATGCATGCACCAACCGACCCTATGAGAAATATTTTCACACCATTCATAGCAGGGACTGGCTGCAGAAGGAATGGCATTACTAGTAACACTCATACCTCAGTCACTTTCATTCTGTCAAAGCCAAGGATAAAGCTGAGACAGATCAATGAAAGTAACAAAATTGCTCTAGCTCATACCAGAAGACATACTGCACTGTAAACACTAGGTCCAGCCAGCAAAGGCACTCGGAGAATAGTAAGTGTCTCCAAAACGGGAAGGAAAATGCTGCTGCGCTGAATTTGAACAACCGACGCAAGGAAAGGATGCAGCCCTATACCCAAATTTGACCACCGGACGCAACTGGTGTAGGCCCAATATCCACATGTGATGCGTTCCGATCAGGTATAATTTTATCTTGAGTGCAAATGATGAACGCCCCAACATCTAAGTGTCAAAAATGCCCGTTTGTAAGGTTCCAACTCCATTAATATTGTATTGGATAGTATTCTTTCACTCTGTTACGTATGGACAGTTCTGTATGTGCAGGAGAAATGAACCGTGTTGGTATTCTACAAGTCTTCCCTCTCTCACTCCTCCTCTTGGTTCACCTGCTCCCTAGATAAGGTAATCACCTCTCCAGAGAAACTCTCAAGGGAGACGTGAATTTCAATTGGTGGTGGCTATACGAATGATGTCTTGCCTGCAACATTCATGGAGGTTGAAACGCAACCAACCAACCATCGGATCCCTATAGAACTTACCCTCCAACCCCATCCCTCTCTCTACATCGAAGTCTCATCATTGGGAGAGATGTGTGATAGAAATAGGGTTGAGAGAGTGGTGTAATACACATCCAGGAAGAAAAACACTCTTGTAGAAGCCGTGACTTGATAATAAAATAAACAATGAAGGAGAGGGTGCGGGTGTCATACAATATGTACGAAATCCTACAAAACGCCATGGGAGTGTTTTTTCTGTTTATTTCTCGTGACTGTGACACGTCCAATCCATCCATTCGCTATTGTGTTTTATGTATCCCAACTTAAAGGCTCCCGTTTATAGAAATAACGATTTTAAAATCCAAGCAGGCCCTGTTTCTGAAATATACCGAAGCAGGTGTGCAGGTATTTTCATTTTTTCTCTTGTTTCGCCCCAGGGAGGTAATACTGGTTGGTTACTGATTATAGCAACGTAGAGAAAAGCAGCCTTTTCCTTTCTTTGATCATAAGAACATTATAATGTGCATAAAATTATCATAATATTAACTTATTACCGACTCGAATAAACTGGAAACAGCATAATACCTCCTTGGTTACATACTGGACATGCAGAAAGTTGTGCATACAATATAGTAATTCCTGAAATCGTATCAGAAGTGCATGGTCACATTCATGAGCCAAATATCGCGGGTTCGATCCTTACACAGACTCACGTTTTGATTGAACAATTGCACCCTATTATTCGCTGCTAGATTATAGAACGATCGGAATGTCGAAACCAATAAGAAGGTTGCCCAAATGGCAATGTTTCACATCAGCTGAGGTTATATGACCATTATTATTATTATTATTATTATTATTATTATTATTATTATTATTATTATTATTATTATTATTATTAGGATCTATAGCTGAACGCCCAACGGAACGGCCTTTCGTTCGGAGGGTCCTCAACCTCATGTGCTTACTGTGCTACATCGTGTCTGTGTAACCTACGTTTAAAGTAGTTAACACATATTTTTCTCTTTAACACCGACTTCCATGTTTAGATGAGGACAACAAAGCACTCATGGTGAATTCGAGTGTGAGACCGGATGCATCTCCTACTGAAAATTCCATCCGTAGTCATCTGGATTCAAATACGGGGTAGATGGCAAAGGACTTTAGAGATAACAGGAAAGGTGTTCAGTAGGAATACGGTCTTGCTAAGTGAGGTAGGTAAATAGATTGGAACTACGTCCTAATAAGTGAATAAAGCTTAGAAATCCTTTGGGATTGCTACTACTCGAACTCACCAGGTAGGCCCTATCGAGTGAGTGAATTGGCTGTACGGTATGCACGCATAGGATTTGTATCTTACAATCGACGACCCTGAAGATGGTTTTAAATTTTTCCCTTTTTCACATCAAACATTTGCTAGTTGCTTTACCTCGCACCGACACAGAAAGGTCTTATGGCGACGATGGGACAGAAAAGGCATAGGAATGGTAAGGAAGCGGCCGCGGCCTTGATTAAGGTACAGCCCCAGCATTTACCTAGTGTGAAAATGGGAAACCACGGAAAACCATCTTCAGGGCTGCCGACAGTGGGTCACACCAGACAAGTTTGGGGGATCGTACATTAGTTCATGGCCGCAACCATCTCGTTTCAAGTCCTTTCCAGCGCCATCGAAAATAGCTTGACTTTACACAGTTAGAGAGACTAAGTGCTGCTTCTTACCTTATGGTTTTGTATTGCATCGACTCAGACACATCTTATGGTGGTGTTGGGACAGGACAGAGCTAAGACTAGGAACGAGGCGACCACAGTATTAAGGTACTGCACCTACATTCACCTGGTGTGAAAACGGGAAACCACGGAAAAACTCTTTAGAGCTGACGACAGTGGCATTTGAATCCACCATCTCCCGAACGCAACCTCACAGTTACATGAACTGAACCGCGCAAGAATCATTGCACAGTCCTTTTGTCTGGGCAAGGGATACATGCTTTCTCGCTCTTATATCCCCGCAATCCGCCAAGGCAAGAAGAACTTGAATCAATAGTTGGCTATATTTTCAATTGATGACAAACAAACAAACAAACAAAAGAAAAAATATTGCCATAGATTCGTAGCTGTCTGCCTGTTCCATACTACTACAACGTGTCTAACCTATTTACTCCTCACGAAAGCTACTGGTTGTTGAGTAGAGAGATCTATCGCCGGGATGTTTAATTTAGTCAGCGCGTGTTATCTCGGTTCACTCATGAATCTGAATATACAGGAACATCTCATTCTTGTTCCTGGCGCAGACTAAAAGCAAGACGTACTCCATACAACACAGAGAGTACTCTCTCTATCTCTCACCATACACGCATATATTCGAGAGAGAAAGAGAATCTGAATTCTCATCCTCGATGCCGATGCTGAAAGACGAAGACAAGGATGACATAATAGAGTAGCTTTGTGTTTAGGAGAATCCTACAAGACTCCAGCTCCAGTTTGGTACAGTGTAGCATAATACAAGAGCGCTAGCGAGCACAGGCTTTAAAGCTATTCATTTTCCCCGGAAACTCGGGACGGTACGGGATGGGAAAGAGGAAGCCAGATGACATGACATGCAGATCACGAGCGAGGGAATGGAATGTACCCAGCATCCGGCACAGATCTGCAGTAAAACAAACAGAACAGGAAAATGTTTGGTGCGTTTTCTTAGTGACGAAGAGGAGAAACTGGAGAAGGAGAGCCGAGGAATATTTCTTGCTGCAGATCATAACAAACGAGAAACGGAAAGAACAAGTTGTTGGCGAGATGTCGGAGAGGACAAAACATGAACATGAACTTACACAGCCCAAGGAACAGACGGAGTTTCAAATATGATTTGGGGTTGAACAAAATGATTGTATTTAAAAGATTTTAGCAATACTTCTTTTCCAAATAAATATGCTATTTGCTTTACGTCGCACCGACACAGATATGTCTTACGGCGACGATGGGATAGGAAAGGCCTAGGAATTGGAAGGAAGCGGCCGTGGCCTTAATTAAGGTACAGCCCCGGCATTTGCCTGGTGTGAAAATGGAAAACCATCTTCAGGGCTCGAACCCACTATCTCCCGATTACTGGATACTGGCCGCATTTAAGCGACTGCAGCTATCGATATCGGTCAAATAAAAATGTACACTAAAGAATTGATGAGATAGTAATTAGTAGGAGTAGTTAAACACGTCATCCGGACGGGAAATATTCGGTTACCCAAGCATTACACGCTTTAATCCGAGAAATGGGTAAAATTCGCTGCATTTCCCAAATCCGTTTGTGCAAAAGGACTTTTACAAGCTGCGAAATCAAAAAAGAAAGACATCAACTTCAAAGTGAAGACCTCCTACAAACCGCAAACAGACCTGTGTAGGTCCAGTCTCAAATATTATAGGCTACAGGCATTGGTCTAATAGTTTGTTGTTGTTAATTAACAATATAGTGAGTAATACTCATTTTCTGAAAATACCGAGCGGTGTGGTCTCGCGTATTAAAGCACTACGGCTATGGAGCCAAGCTCTACATTCGGGATACGAGCGGGTTTGAACCCCACCGCTGAGTGTCCTGAGAATGGTTTTAAGTGGTTTTCCATATTCAATTTCAGGAAAACACTGGGACAGACCTTATTCATAGGCCACGGCTGCTTCCTTAAGACTTCCTTACCCAATTTCAGTCATTTACCATCATTCATTTCATCTTCATTATTAAAAAAGTGAGATTTACTCCAGGAAGGCCATGCGGGCGTAAAAACATGCCATAATGATTTATTCTCACCTGATACCCGAACCAGTGTTAGGAAACGGGACTGAGGGCTAGACATACATACTCATTTTGTAAAAATATCCGGTTCTAGCACTAATAGTCGGTTCTAGGACATTTCGTACCACTGACATATCGTACCACCGGACATTTCGTACCACTTAACCGGCTGATTACCTGCGTAGTGTCAGCTAATGACTTTTAAAAATTTCGGAGAGGACATTTCGTACCACCTGAAACAGTGGGAAGAATTGAGAAGTAAAAACGATAACCTAATTAACTTACTCATTTGTATATCCATTGTCCACTACTGGCACAGAAGGCACCGCACGGTGTGACCACTACTGATGTTAACCACCCGTCGGGCGCAGCTGATTTGATTGGCACACGTGTTAATTCTTATCTCGTATTCCTCATTCGCGGGACCTAGCTACTTCCACCTATCAGTAATTTCCCGTTCATCAGAATCTTTTATTTGACTTACTTGATAGTGAAATAAGGCAGTAGTTTATAAATATTCAAAATAGTAGTAATATTATCCATCCTTATGCTCGTCAGGCACTTTGCGCCCGAACACGAGGTATAGGCCTATGTCTATTGTAATGTTTTGTTTCAGGATTTATACTTTAAAAAAACGACTTTCTTATGATAATATTTACATAAACATAAGTGATAAGGATAAGGGCAATTATTAAAATAAAATAGACATTTTCTTCAGCAAATGTAAATTATTTTTGTTTCTGATTTCTGAAGTGAGTCTGTCAGGCTCATTATGCCGGCTGGCGTGGAAATGGAATTCCAATTTGACATCAAGTAGTACGGATTGTCCTGGCGTAAATATTTTGGGATAACGGGAAACCCGTTGGCAGGTAGATAACGACCTAGGTGGTACGAAATGCCTTCAAAAATTAAGTGGTATGAAATGTCCGGACACCTTAATAGGCCTACAAGTTGATAGGAGTACATCCGCGAAAAATGACCGAACTCACTATCGCACTCCCTAATAGCGTACATTTCAGGAGATAAAAATAGGGTGGCGACGTGTGGGAATGAAACCTGATAAAACGAAACATCCAATGGGCCCGTCATTACCCTCCAAGATTCACCATCATTGAAAATCACGTGCCTCAGCTGTCGAAATGCAAGTCTTTATGAATGTACACCATCCGGGAGACTAGCGTGCCGAAGCGCCACTGTAGTTCACTAACACCAGAGTCCCAATCAGCAGGATGCTTTGGTATACAGACATGAACGACATAGCTTACTATTGATATTAAAGTCTTCGAAAGAAAGAGGTTAGCACATTAACCACTTCATCGTCAGCGCTGGTTAATAGAAAGGAGATAGATTAAGGTCAAAAGTGAACTATACACTCCTTAGACAAACGATCAAACATCTGTTTTCATAGGTCTGAGTAGCGAAAGGCCTCTTGTAGACCTCGAATTTAAGGGAAAAAATCATCAAATTATTACAAGCGTTATAGGTACAGTAGTTGGAATAAGAAGGTGATCATGGCGTGATTTCCGGTCGGGAAGACCAAAGATAACATCGGTACTTTTCATCCAAGATACTTTTTTTTTTCGTGTGGCTATTTCTTGCCGAGTGCAGCCCTTGTAAGGCAGACCCTCCGTTGAGGGTGGGCGCCATCTGCCATGTGTACGTAACTGCGTGTTATTGTGGTGGAGGATAATGTGTGGTGTGTTAGTTGAAGGGATGTTGGGGACAGCACAACCACCCAGCCCCCGGGCCAATGCAAGTAACCAATGAAGGTTAAAATCTCCGACCCGGCCGGGAATCAAACCCGGGACCCTCTGAACCGAAGACCAGTACGCTGACCATTCAGCCAACGAGTCGGACATCCAAGAGATGAACGACCAGCTGTGGCTCAATTTCAGATTTTGGGACTTGCCAATTCCGGGTTTCAGCAGTCAAAACGGTGGCGTCAGTGGAAATTGAACATTGGCGATACGCCATTACCGAAATGTCATCTGCATTCACTTTGAAACCTACATGGGAAACCTTGATGAAGAATTACTAACGATACCACTGAGCAATTACGATTATTAATGTTATTCACGATATTTAATTTCCAAATCATACAACAGATTAATATTAAATAGCGTACTTGTTATACCAGCCAGAAGACTCGCAGATGGACTCTGCTCCATTTTTTGGATTCTCCTCATTTTTTAGTACTGAGAAGCTGTTTGACGGGAGGAGTAAAGCTAAATGAGATGAAACTGGCCCCTGCTTATAAACCACCAAACAAATGGGGACTGGCTGACATAAACCCACTTCTCTTGTCAATTAATGGCTTCATTAAAACCCGTGACACATCGCCCCATTAAGGGTCGTGGACTCTCCTGTCAGATGGCCAGAAGATTTTGGAGTGCCATGCAGTCAGCCGTATTGCTTGGCTTTTCTGACCGGGTACACTACCTCTCACATTAAACAACAGCTCAATTGACCTCGCATCGGGCGAGTTGGCCGTGCGCGTAGAGGCGCACGGCTGTGAGCTTGCATCCGGGAGATAGTAGGTTCGAATCCCACTATCGGCAGCCCTGAAGATGGTTTTCCGTGGTTTCCCATTTTCACACCAGGCAAATGCTGGGGCTGTACCTTAATTAAGGCCACGGCCGATTCCTTCCAACTCCTAGCCCTTCCCTGTCCCATCGTCGCCATAAGACCTATCTGTGTCGGTGCGACGTAAAGCAACTAGCAAAAAAAAAAAAAAAAATGACTTCGCGAAACTGAGATAACACCGTTACACCGAGAGATCAGAATTACAATCCAATGATGAACCAGGAATCGAATCTGGAGCCGCGGGAAGGCTACTGCTTCGCGACGGGACAAATTCCTGTATTCATACTTGCAGGTTCAAAGCCGGCACATTTGGTTGATATTTAAGGGTGATAATTTAAAAAAAGCTTCTCTCGAAGTAAAGTTCCCATAGGAACATTCACTGTTTAA
The DNA here is from genome assembly GCF_040414725.1 of Anabrus simplex. Lineage (NCBI taxonomy): Eukaryota > Metazoa > Arthropoda > Insecta > Orthoptera > Tettigoniidae > Anabrus > Anabrus simplex. The sequence goes on along the minus strand of NC_090265.1, from coordinate 476,290,250 downwards.
GATACGATCAAAGCGCAGTATGGTTATTTCTTTCCTCCCACATTTTGATAGCTTCCTTTTTTTCTTGTTTTAAAGTCCATGTGCCCACAGAAACCAAAGCCGTATATTATGTTTTGTATTCCCCAACAATGGATGCCGCTGTTTAGGGATGAGTTTTGTTCTCCAGAGTACAAGCAAAAGATCCTTTTTTATTTCGGTTTTGTTTTGTTTTTCATATTAGCCAGAAATATAAACCCAAAGAGGAGGACTTATACGTGCACGCCAGCCTATCGCATTGCTTGGTAAATAGGAGTAATTATATAATAGCCGTTAATGCACGCTATAGAAGATAATGGGGAGAAGAAGGGTTGAGGAAGGAGTGTCAGAACGTAGGAGGAGAAGAAAGTGAGAGCACTGGTCTAGTGAAACGCCAAGGGGGTGGGGCAGTCCAATATTACTTAACACAAAGCAATGTGCTATTAGATGACATTTAAAAAGGAAACAAATGCAACCATTTCCCTAAAAGTGAATTGTGCAGCGAAATTCAGTGATGTCCAGAAGAGGAGTCGAATACAAAATTATGTTATTGGCCAGACACTTTTCTGTTTTCCTGTGTGCGTCAGTATTCTGCCCGCCCTTGCCAGCTCTCCCTATCTCTTGCCAACATGGCGGAATTCTACTCCTGTTTTCCTCTCTTTCCTTTTTTTAATATTATTTGTTGTATATGCTCGCATTTGGTATCCGCCTCTATAAAACACACACGGTGCACAGGACCTTCTCTCTCTTTCTCTCCCTACTTCTTATTCTCTGTACCTCTCTTACTCTCTTTCTCGCTCTCATGAGCTCGCGTGTAAAGTTTTTTTTTTAGGCATTTATAATTGGAAGGCCGGAGGGTGTGATTAGTTCATGGCTGGTGGCTTTTTGTTCAACGTGAGAGAGGGGGTGGGTGGTCGTGGTGTATGTGTGGTGGTTTTAGCCCCTACCTATCGCTGGATTTTCTCTCCCCCACCTCCCAACTCCCCCACACCCACATAAACATACACGGGGTAGTGGTTTAATGTCCAGTATTCGGAACCAGTAAAAATAAAGGAAGAATAGAAACATGATGCTCTCTGTAATTTTCTCTAAACGCTATTGGGATCTGATTGTAATGAAATGTAATGATACTAACTTGGTTCACGCCAGCTCATGGACGACCAGGTGAAATGAAGTAACTGAACCCACTACTATGGTGAATCCAAAACATATGAAGTGATTTAAACTGTAGTAAAAATACTAGGGAATACTCCAGAGTATAACAAATCGTGAAGAATATCAAGAAGAAGAAGTAGAAGAAGAAGAAGCGGAGGAAGAAGAAGAAGAAGAAGAAGAAGAAGAAGAAGAAGAAGAAGCTAATGGCACATCAAGTAAACGGAAGCAGAAAGGATAGCAGAAAAGATCATCCTCTTCCAAAAAAACAGAAAGATACAAGTTCCATGGTTGAAAAAATTATTTAAAAAGTTGTGAGAAGACGACATAGGAAATACACATAATAATAATAATAATAATAATAATAATAATAATAATAATAATAATAATAATAATAATAATAATAATCATCATCATCATTCGTTTTACATCCTACTAACTACCTACATTCACGATTTTCCGAGACGCCGAGGTGCCGGAATTTTGATACGTAGGAGTTCTTTTACGTACCTAAATCTGTAAACACGAGGCTGGAGTACTTCAAATACCACCAGACTGAGCGGGATGCATGATAATATTATTATGCAATGCATCGGACTCCACGAAAACATGCGGTGTATGATCAAGTAACCAAAGATCTGTGACTGGTCGCAGGAAATGAGATTGTATCGTCCCCCATGCCAAGAGTGAGATAATTGTAATACTGAGGATGATAAATAAAAGTAAGTACTGGGCATAGAAACAGCAAACAGAGTAAGAAGGTATATACAGTATCATTTGCATCCAAGGGAGGAAAGAAGATAGGCTACGCCTTGATTAAACTAATTCCAAAGACCCGCGCTCATCAAAGACTTTAAAAAACACACATGTAGTAAACCAGAGTAGCCGTAAATAATTTCTTTTCGATATTTTAGGAACTTTGGACAGTTGATTGAGGTATTTTAACCCTCGACACTCTTTCTAACTATTTCCAAAATTTTGTTGAGTGAAAGAATGCCTCTTTTTGCCCAAATGATTCAAATTCTAAGCCACACAAAACAGCCAGCATTCTGAATTTTTTGGACACAAATCAGCTAGTATCTTTTGAGATATGATTTAGCACACATAAAGTTCCAGTGAACGATCATAATTTCTAAGAATTGTGATGGGAGTTCACTGCAAACGCATCAAAAGGCCAAGATAGAAGATACTCTCTTAATTTTCGATTGTAAACGTGTATTTACAGCCTTTGTTCGAAAATATAATTATTGTTAACTTCCGAACAACAATCTCATGAGATTGGCCTCTCCACTGTACGAAATAAGATTGTTATTCAATGCGCTGCACTGCGGACTTGCTGGAACAAAATTCTCGTCTCCTTTCCTCTCTTTTCTCCCAATACTCTTTTTGCACTTCACACAGAGGACATAGATAAATTGGCCCAAAACGAGGAGAATGCATTTGTTGGACAGAAAGCAATTACCACACAAGACAAATGTGCTATCTTACATGCTATGCAAAAAAACCTTACACTTCCAATAGTAAATACATGTCTTCATTGGATCCATTTAGGACACTTGCGCTTTATTTTCTCCTTCATTTAAACGCATTTACGATCTCGGTTCAAGACTTCTTGTCTGTTTCCAGTGTGTTTTTATCTGACTAGGTCGTTACAGCCTTGCAATGACACCGCCTAACCAATCAAAAGTATGATGGAGGAGCAAAATTTTCAGCCCACATTCGATCGCTTTTCTATAGAATGAGTCAGACTGGAAGGCCTTCCTGTTTTAGTCCTATTTAGTGAAAGACTCCTGGGGATAAATTGCTCAGTACTGCAAATGCTCTGTCCTAGGCTTTATCACCATATAGACAGGTCATGATATAGTCACTGAACATCAGCATTTGCACAAGAAAAGAACCACACCCCCAAACAGCAAAGAAGTTTTAGTCGCGTTTAAACCACTAACTGCGACATAAAGCCACTAGCAAAAAAAAAAAAAAAAAAAAAAAAAACCAAAAAAAAAAACACAGTAGGCCTTACTAAATTTTTCGAACTACTACTCTAATACTCTGTATGAATATTTTTGCCGATCCGGTTCCTTGACTCAATGGTCAGCGTACTGGCCTATGGTTGAGAGGGCATTTTGTTCAATTCCAGGCCAGGCCGAGAATTTTAAATGCGTATGGTTAATTACTCTGGTTCGAGGACTGGGTGGTTTTGAGGTGTGGTTAGATCTATGCCCGGCTGTTTTGGTGCCACTGTTGAGACCAAGCATTCGCTTCTGGTGTAAGCTAACTGAACCGCAGGTTCATGCACCACTAAAGTAGAAGCCTCCTCTCTAACTAATCGACTTCCTAGCGCAAAATTGAACCCACGTCCTACCACGTGAACTGAACCTCCCTTTACAGCCTTCGTTAGTTTGTAAGCAGGTATACATATTTTGATATAATCAGACTCCATTTCTCGAGATGAGAGCTTCATTTAAATTGTAACTATCAAAGTATTAGCCTAACAGGAGGCAACATTCCTCAGATCACTAATTGTACGTAGAAAATTGTAAGAACTAGAGGGCGCATGTTATGCTTAAACTAAGATTTTACAATAAAATTCGTATTCTATTAAGAATTTTAAAATAACGGAACTGAAAATCCATTACAGCGACGGAAAATAATTCCTAGTAATCTCACTTCGACAACTCTTGTTCTCTTAAAACTCCGACGGTGTAGACTCAGCGAAGAAATATTTTTTTCCGAAAGGGCACCATCTTTCTTCACCCAATTTCCTGTTCACTGAGAGGCAGGAAAGCTGTTGTCTTCTTCTAGTGATGGCCACACTGTATATTTTTCTGTTACTCCAATAACTAACGTCCCCGGAATTTCTCCTCGCCTATGAGCCCATGCGACTTTTGGATATAAAATACTACTAATATTGCATCATAATTCAATAGCAACAATTCACAAAAGCATGGTGGTGTGTATTTGGGGTAGTTCTTCAAAAAAGAAATACATTCCTCGTTCCTTCCTGCAGGGAGAATACGAGTAGGGAAGAAAGGGGTTGGAAGGGACTGAGTTAGGGGGTGGGGGGTAGCAGGTGCACTGGCGGAGATTGGGCGCAGCGCCGGCGGCAGAGCAGGGAAGGCAAGGGGGACAGTCATGCCCAGCTCAGGATTAACCTGGAGCGAGAGAGAATTAAAAATGGTGGAGGTGCAGCAACCGCGAGCAAAGATGGAGGTGTGCTGACCAAATCAGGGTATTTCAAAACAGGTTGCGATCGCCGTAAAAGAGCATCAATAAATAGCAGTCCAGGTCGTACGACAAGCATGGGCATTTGTAGGACCACGAGCCATAAATGGCTCCTCATCTTCGCACGAAATACAAGAGACAGCATTGCGTGAGCTCATTCGTCCGTCACTCTTCCGTATCGTAAACTTCAACTAGAATAAACGCAGATTTAATTAGGCTTTTAGGCGTAATCTCCTACAGGCAAGGAGTCGAGCCCTGGGCCCTGTGAACAGAGGCTGCCATGCTGGCCAACGATACATTTATGGCCAAAAAAAAAATGCATTTTTGACATTAGAGGTGCCAACGAAACTAGCCGCCAAAATCCAAAGAGACTAAGGCTCAAGACAGAGAGGTGAAACGTTATCTCTTTCTTAAATAAATTGAATTTATTATATAATTTATTTATGCTTTGAAATTCATACGCATTCACACACAGGCAAGTAACATATGATGAACTTCGGATGGTATCAAGGTCACTGATTATTGGTTTTTAAATGGCGGAACAAACCAATTACATCACAAACTCGGAAATACATCTGAATTTCAGTCGAAAAACACACTGCAAAGGTGATTACTTTGTCATAAAGTAGTCTATAATATTTAAGGGAGAGAGTTTTAGAATGTTATTATTATTATTATTATTATTATTATTATTATTATTACATCCAGTCTGTATGCTCCATCTTAATCACAGTGGCGCGCAGTCTGTTCTGCATAACACAAGGAGAAGACAGAGAGGAGAGCAAGCAATGTAAAATCCTCTTCATGCCAATCCCCAGCGGCGGTATTGTATTTTAAAAGCAGAGAACAAACAAAATAGCCGAGGGTATTCTTCGTTCCTTTAAAACTTCCACTCCCCTTTCTCAAAAGCATACAGGCAAGAGAAAGAACTGTACCGATTAGAGAAATTCCCTTCTCTTTTTTTTATCCTCTGTTTCTTTGAATGCCTTCCAGTTATGTTTCTATAAATCATTCGAGACGGAAAATTGCAGGTTTGTGGTTCAAAATGGAAAGGAGGGCGAGGGGGACGAACAACAGAACAGGTGGACGATGACAATCGGTTAACAAACACAAGTCACACAAAAATACTGTGTTTACAGATTAACAATATATGCATTAGAATCCTTCCGTTTAACGAAATACAGAGAGTCGTTCTACAGCCTTCACTTTTTAAATATTAACCCATTACTTAATTTTTTAACCTCAGGAGGCAAACAGGAGCTTCCGTGGCTCAGGTGGCAGTGCACCGGCCACTCGCCCCAGTGTTTCGCGGTTCAAATCCCGGTCACTCCATGTGAGATTTGTGCTGGACAAAGCGGAGACGGTACAGGCTTTTCTCCGAGTACTCCGGTTTTCCCTGTCATCTTTCATTCCAGCAACACTCTCCACTATCATTCCATCTGTCATTCATTAATCACTGCCCCAGAGAAGTGCGACAGGCTTCGGCAGCCGGCACAATTCCCGTCATCGCCGGTAGATGGCGGCTTCGTTCATACCATTGCTGACCCGGTCGCATGACGGGAAACAGGCTGTGAATTTTCAGAAGGCAAGTAGGCCTAATGATCCATGCCGGAATCGGTTTAAATTCAGTCCGTTTGCACGTTACAGCATGAAGGGGAAATGGCTATGTGGAATTTCATGGAACTTGCTACTGAAGGACGCTTAGGATCTTGAGTCCTCATTTTTAGATTCGTCTTAATGGAAAGGGGGATTGAGAGAAGGACTTGAACATAAAGGGAACAAAAGTTTACTAATATTTCCCCATAACATAAATAGAAAAGGAAGAATTGCATCGTCTGATCTAACATGTGCAGGTTGCCTGCAAGACAATTTTGGACGTTCCGTCTTACTCTTAACTGAAGGCACAATAAATCGGATCTCTGTTAGCCGATCTATGGCTGAGTTTTAATTAATTTTGTCGAGTAAACACTAAATACTTCACCCTGATGGTATCGTGCGTCATGGAGTATCAGAATAACTTTTTTCCGCCCATGAAAAAATCCAATTATTTCTGTCGGGTTTGAACCCGCAGAATTCTACCACTGATACACAGAGGGAGCTATATTTTCCATAATATTAGTCTAATCAAAAGAGTGTGCATTTCTAAGACGTTAATAAGCTCCATTTCCCAACATCTTGACTTCATTTTCTTTCATATTTGTATGGCAAATAAGGAATCGATATGTCTTAGATCTGGGAGAGACGTACTGGGAAGAGGAGGGTGGGATGGGGTCCACAGAAGTGTCTTCTAGTCGGCCTGACTTTCTGCCGCCATCATTTCGATTTTCAAGTTCGTCCTGTAGAGTCGCATCCAGCTGATCAAGCTTGCTGAAGATTTTGGTTACGCTACTGGGTTTACGCTTTATTGAACTGATCGCAAGTGTCTACCAGGCTGTTGTCCGGCTCCATGGCTAAATGGTTAGCGTGCTGGCCTTTGGTCACAGGGGTCCCGGGTTCGATTCCCGGCAGGGTCGGGATTTTGAACCATCATTGGTTAATTTCACTGGCACTGGGGCTGGGTGTATGTGTCGTCTTCATCATCATTTCATCCTCATCACGACGCGCAGGTCACCTACGGGTGTCAAATCGAAAGACCTGCACCTGGCGAGCCGAACATGTCCTCGGACACTCCCGGCACTAAAAGCCATACGCCATTTCATTTTTTACCAGGCTGTTCCTTTTAACTAATACTGTCTCTAATAGCTGATTTTTACGGGAATCTTGCCGCCTTATGTCCATAGGGATGTATGAAGTGATAAGGGAGAAAATGAGACTCAATAAAATGTTGACATAAATGGTGTTGAAAATTCTCACGGAACTTGAACTGAGTACTTCCTCTTACTTTTGTTGTGCACAGCTGTTCATGAAAGCAGCCACGGGTGTGTGGAATTCAATAAGTGGCTATAAGAGGAAAACTCAGCATGAACTTTGTTATCTTTCTAGTATGCACATGAAAAACTCATCTGAATCGCGAAACTGTTAAAGGGTGGAGTTAAGTAAAAAAAAAACTTGCAACATTCTGCACTAATTCAGGATAGCCTATAGAGCAGTAGAGTGTGATTGATGTCACGTGACAAGCGAAGCTGAAAGACTGCATTGGCGAGGTTGAATAACATTCCCTCCGCCCGAAATGTTTCACTAGTGCCCAAGATTCATTTTGCATGCATGCATGCATGCATAATGCTGCTTTGGCTTTCTCATTCTTTGGTGCCTTAGACACACCCTCTTGTCCAGTACTACAAGATTCTTGGAGCCAGCCAACATTCCCAGTGCTGCTTCTCTCCGCTACACAAAATATAGCCTTTCTCTTTACTTGATCGTCTGAATTTACTCCCCTCTATATATCCTGGACAGTTCCATATTTGACCAATAGTGACATCATCTTTGGTTTTAAGCGTTTTGAAAACATTCACCACTATAAATGGGATCAAAGCTTCTATTTTAAATTACTAAGGAATCAGGACTGAAAATGTTACGCTCAACACAGCCACTGAAAAGGAGTAGTGTACAATTTTCCCTTCACTTACGTTACCGGAGTTTCTCATACACTGACCCAAAATGTCATTGAGATTTTCATTTAATTTTAACAGAAATCAATACGTACACACGTTGGCGAGAAGACAGCTAAAACAAGTCCATCGTTGTGTTAGAGAAATTGAAATTTCGCTCAACAATATGCTAATGAATAATCTATTAAATATTTGTTGTGAATCACGTAAGTTTTCTCCTTCCCTGGAATTAATTAGGCTATTGATTTTTCTAAGGCCTCACTTAAGTCTGTTTACTTTTTCAACCACATTCTAAATAGATTTCATTCAGACATGAACGTGCATCGGATATCAAGACATTCTTCCCTCCACTCGATACTTGACTGATTCTTTCTTTCAATAACACAGTTATTCAGTTTGCATGCCACCAAGGTATTATATGACCAACGTAAATAAATAGTGTTTTCATACATAAAGGCTATTATTTCAAAGTACGAAGTGGATTAATCAATAAAATGCGTTAGTTTCCTGGTCGGAAGAACAGTGATTCAATACCCAGTGGTCGAAACGAGTTCTACCATGCCACTTATCTTCCTGACAACTTCCTAGACCCATCTGTTGAACGTGCGCAAGCGAGGGATTTCTTAGACCATGATATGTCCTTGATGAAACAATGTAATAATCTCTGATGTCCTATAAACAGGACAACACTTCGTCTTGAGAACAAACACCCTGATAAAAAATAACTTGAAAGTTCGTGGTTGGCAGAAAGAAATAAAAAATTAAGTTATAATGCTTTACAGACTTAATGTGGTGATATATTAAAAAACTTGAGTTCAGGACTATACCAAATAAATTAAAAGTATTCAAAACGAAACCTAAATCTGCATTTCTATCTTATAATTACAGCGGTACAATTTTCTATTTAATGTCAACAAGAGTTTACGTGAACGTAGATTACGGCATGGTTGGAACTACATGTCTGATATTAAGATTTTAAGAAATTAGATTCTGACAGAAAATGTGAGAATGGTGCCGAAATCCACCTGAACTGAACAATGCAAAATCTAAGATGAACGCACCCTAAGTTTTCTCCACAGTCTTCGTTCTTCAGTTTCGACCCTAAAGAAAAACGACAATTACATCATTCTTCCCAGGATGTTCACTCCTACTGCGAGGGATTCATTGCTTTCAACAACAGTGTTATTGAGTAGGATGTCTTGCATCTCAGCCAAGGTGGGCTCTGTCAGCTTCTCACAGCATCACACTTAATGATCTCGTTGAGAGAAAGGCGCGACAGTCCGCACCAGATAGATCATTTTAAAAGCAGAGCTCTTGACGTGGAAGTAAACTTTTCGGTTAAGAGATTTCTCCCTTCACACTTTTTCCCACAATGATACCTAACCTTCAGAGTTCCTCCCTAGGTATCATTAATCCCGAACAAAACAGCTGATACAACACGGGATTATAAATAAAGACGAACTCGCTCAGATGTAAGAGAGGTCTTCTTAAATTTCCCCCAACAGAGGGAATAAAAAGTAGTATATAGAGAAGCTCCGTATCTTCAATGTGTTACTTTAATTCCTCCCTCGACAATGACCGTCCAGTGGTACCACCACCGCCACTACGATGACGAATAGCCAGCCCCCAAGCCCCTTACCACTTTACACGCTAAGTGCTGCCAACATCACAACACAAAGCAAGGGGAACTTAAAAGGAGACCAAGACTCATCGTTGACGCTGACCACTATCAGTTGAAATAAGATTGAGCAGCGCAAGCAATTGTATCCCTAAGAGCTTTCTTTATGCGAAGAGCTACCCCAGCTTTTTTTCAGTATTTTTCCCCTTCCTGAAAACCATGAGAAGGATGAGAGGAGAGCAGGGGAAATACGACTGTGGCCAGAAATTGCTCTAATGGCAAGGAAGAACGCACAAACATGAAAAAGTACGGTGCTAGGATAAAATACATGCTCATCCCTGGTATCATTCTGTGCTTTGGAGAAGCGTTAGCAGACACAGAACAAGAAAAACTCGACCTGATTGATCCTTTCTATATTGGAACAAATATTAAGTAAATACCTTTCCGATCGTGTCTGAACAGAAGGAAGTGAGCGGTCACGTCACTCTACGAAAATAAACTTGGACATTACTTCACAGAGTGACTCAGGAGTAATTTAACGGGGCTCATTTCTAACGATATTTTCTGAAAGAAAAAAAGGAAAAAGAAAATATTACAGACACGGTTGCGTATTTCAATATTCTCGGAGCAATCTTAAAAGTCACTTGGGGATAAAAGAAAACTGTAAGTTCAATGTTTGTGCTTCCTCAGACTGGCTGAAACTGGAATTGCAATTGAAATTTCTCAATTGCTCTATAAAATATTTATTTATTAATGTTTATTGTTTTTAATATTCATTAAAATAACGCCACATCAAACCATCTGGAATCGTCTACAGTTAATAATTAGCACCGAAAAGCATAGTCGCATAGTATTTGGAAAATATGTTCAAAAAATGGCGCCGCCCACTTCGCTGTTTTAGTCCACACGATTACGAAATATGTATACGAAGTTATAGGGAAATTTGCAACATATTTTTCAGCATCTAAATACTAGCCAATTTAAAATGATCTGTATCGGAAACGTTTCTGACTAGCACGGGAGCAATTATGAATTTATAGTGATGAATGATTTAAGAGAAGCTTTCGGATCTCCCGACGACAATTATCACGAAACTTTCTGGGGGCGAACAAGCAACAGACCAAAGTAACTGGCGTGAAGTGCATCATTTTGCAATCATCCGCAATGCCTGTAAGACACAGGCTTATGAAAGCAGGGCACGCGAATGTAGTGTATGCAATCATAACCTGCCGCACTTCACACACTTACTTTGGTGCCCTGCTTGTTCACCCCAGAAAGGTTCGTGACGATTGGCGTCATGCCTTCCCCTATTTCAAGATATCCTTGTCAACGACATTACTTCTTTTCCTTCTGACGTATTTACGAAGCACATTGTGGCGTTTTCCCAACGCCCTTCCTGCCACCTGCCCTCTCTTAAATCGCCACTGTTCGGTTCCCTTACCTAATAGATTAATGTTCCATGCACCTGAAGCTTCACCAACAAATGGCCTAACTACGGTGAAAATCGCATCAAAACTCATTTGGAGGCTTCCCAGATAAGCCTGCAGAAACACACAGACACCAACCAGGGACATATTTATAATAAAATATCTATTGATTTTCCTTTATTCCTTGAACTACGAAATGCTTCTTTTACAGAGGGCTTTCTCATTTAGTGTAATGTAATTATATTAATAATTATTTAGGATAGGACCGGGGACTCTAGAACTTATGTTTAAAAGAGTGATAAGTGCTTGTCACTCAGACTACATTTCACTTTTCTATGCTCGTCTAAAAAAAACACTCATAGAGAAGTAATAAGCTTCTTATACTTAGAACCCAGTTCACTTTGGCTGAAAAGCTCATGCTGAGAACAGTTCCAGGAAGAACAGATCAGCAAGAACCGTTCCGTTCTTAAAGCCAACATCTCTACTTTAGATATGCCGAAGGTACGTAATTGCTGCCGCTCATTCAACAACAAGAAAGGACTGTCAGAGAAATTTAACATAACAGTCTGTTTGTAGTTAATACGCTGATGGTCGATTTTATGGTTGGAGCATGTCCGTTCTGTCTTGTATTATAACAACCTCGTCTATCCGGGATAGAGAAGCAAGCAAGGCCGGAGTGAGGGTTTCTCGGATGCATATCTTGAGGCACAAGAAACGTTTTACGATCCAAGTCATTATATATCTGTTGCTGCCTGCTCATAACACACAAACTTCATTAACTAGTTCCATCTCTCTCTGTGTTGCAAAGGAAGCCCACAATTTGCCTTCTTCCTTCCTTGTCTCCTTTCCTCCCTCAAAGGCAACTTCCTCTTGGTTATGTTTCCGGGAGCCTTATCCCACTTCATCCTCGGAGAGCAGCCTTAACACGTGTCTGTCCATTCGAGAAGGATTTCACCCCCCTAGAGGCATCTCCAACTACAACACAGCTCCACTACCCCCCTATCGCACAAGCACTTCAGAATTATGTCTTGGACACAAACTTGGAAACAAATTCACCAGAAGACTCCCTGCATTGATAAAAGCCATTCGGCTATAACATGAACAACAATTACTCAATATAAACTAAATCTACTACGTTATTAGCGGCTTTATACCTGGATTTTACAATCTAATATGCAGTTTCCTCAATTTTTAATTTAATCCAGTGACATTGTACTTGCAAGAGAGTGAATATTCTAAGTTTTAGGTCTATTTTGTAAACTGTAAATGAATTTTAGAGCGACTTCGTTATAATTATGTTACACTATATGCAAGGCAATATTTTCATTCTTTCTGCAAATTTCGTGTGAATTTCTATGCGACTGCTATTTATTAACACGTTATACTAGGATATACCAACGGCCGTAGCCGTGTTGAAACACCGGATCCCGTGAGATCTCCGAAGTTAAGCAACATTGGGCGTGGTCAGGAGTTGGATGGGTTGCCACGCGCTGTTGGTTGGGGGTAAGGGAATAGAGGAGCGGAAAGGAACTGGCCATCCTACCGCACGTAAACTCCGGCTCAGGAACACCTCTGCGGAGGTTCGAACCTGCCTTCGGGCAGAATAACCCTTACCTATACTAGGATACTTGGAGGTACGTTTTAACTGACATAAATGTTTTGTGCCTTGCTTGAATGTATTTGGTTTTACTCTTCTTCCGTTATCATGACATCTCTTGTTTTGATATAATTTCTTGTAATATCTTATTTTCATGCAAAGTATGATGAGCAGTCTGACCATCAGTAGCAAGGTTCAGCATGGCTGCTAATGGAATGCTGCTACTTGAAATAACTGACAATAAATGCCTATCAGAAATCAGGAAAAGTAGGTATGCTGATAGCCAAACAAGTCTTTCAGAATAGGAATATTTTACTAGGCCCTACTAACTGAACACTAGATCTCGGATTATATGTAAATACATAATCTGTTCCCATATATGAAGCAACACGAAAATCTAAAATGTCGGTGAATCACACTAAACGGACCATTATTCCAGGAGTTCAAAATTACATATTTTTACATATTTCGATGCATAATAAATATTTTGATAAATGTTACATACTTTGAAGGATACAGTGCACTTGAAAGAAAATACAATTTTTTCACTAATTTTACATCGATTGAAGTCTTTTAATTAAACACTTGAAAATTGTTCTAAAAGCCTGTACGTCTCTAACATCACACTTCAGACGAGTGGAGATGTCTATGACCTTCACATAAAAGAACGAACCATCGCAGCAAAGACGGCAATTAATAGCATAAAGAACCTAAGACAACTATCCTTGCCCACAGCTACCACACTGTTTCGCTTAAAAATTGCTCCCATCATAACATTTGGACTGGAAACCATCTGGACACACCTAAAGAAGAAAAACTTCGAAGACATAGAAAAGGTCAAAGCCAACTTCCTCAAAAGAGCACTGTGTCTGTCAAAGTACACATTATCCCGACTTACATATGTACTAGCAAGAGAGCAATTTTTCATCGAAGACCTCCGCCTTGACCTGCTTCTACCAGCTACCAAAGCCTACTTGGATGTACTGCAGGAACTCAATAAGAAGAGACAAGAGATATGGCCAGAGTTTTATTCAACGGATGCGATGATATATAGGGAATGGACACAAGCCAGTTATGATCTACGTCATGTATTGACAAGGTATGCCGTACACGGTTTCCATCATCGGATATGCCTTACAGATAAATTCCATGACCCGGACGATAACTGCAAGTGTAAATTATGCGGAGCCTACTGTGACCGATATCATCTGATATTGTGCAACAAAAGACAAAACTCTTTGACAAGTTTCTGTAACAACTAAATGCACATTGTGCGAAATTTATCATATTATTAAAAATAATTTAATAATTTCATGTGAGGTATTCTGTCAAAGAATGGCATCCCTTAGCTATGTTAACGGTACAAGTCTTGGGTGACTCGAGCTGTATCTATTAATCTCCCCTTGCACAAACTTTGTCACACTGTTCTCCTCTCAGATTTAGCGACTCTTCTTTTGTGACCCTTCGCCAGTCATCAGTTTTATGCCATATGTCAAAAGCACTTTTTCTCTTTCTTTCTTTCTTTCTTTCTTCTTCGGTTATTGCTCATGCTTCACTTCCGTAAAGGGCTACACTCCACACATAAATCTTCAGAAACATTTTTGTAATAAGCATATTTGTGTTTGATGAGATCAAATCTCTTCTCTCTTAATAAAGACCTTCCTAGTTTGAGCAAGTCTCTAATTAAATATTTCTTTGCCGGGCAGTTTGGAGTGTGCTGAAACACGGATGTGATACCTGGACTAGAAGACGAACTGGAAGAAGCAAGGCTAGAAACCGCGGAAATGTGGGTTGGTGGAAGAACACTGAAGTTTCAAGTGCCATGCATTAAAATATATATAGGCAGGGTGAATCAAAAGGTGAAAATTTCAAATGGAATATCTGGTGAAACGGTGCGAGTTTCAAAGATAATTAGGCTCGAAATACAACAACTTTCGAATACCAACCTATACAAGGTGCCTGAAAAACCACATGCACAGGAATAACAACTTAAATAACAAAAAATGTTCTATATGATGGCCTCCCAATGTCAAAACATAACTATAGGCATTCCTTAATGTTCCGCAGAATGCTTTCGCCATGACTGGCGTTCGAGTATGGTACTCAGAAGCTATCCGCTCACGCAAATGGTTTCTATCCCTGATATTCACACTGTCAACTTTCGCTTTAAGGTAACGCAATACAGCAATATCCATTGGATTTAAGCCCTGAGATCGGGTAGCCTCAACCGTTCCCCTTCAGCCAATCCAATGTACTATATACAGTAGTTGTTTTACCTATGATGCAGCACTTTTGGGCCACCGTGTGGTCTAGGATAAAACCCCACGCTGATGTGATGTCTGCACTGAAAGTGGCGGGCGCAGATAAAAGACATTTTGTAAACAACATTCAATGTCAATGTTCAATGACTGTCAGTTGCGCACTATTTAGGAATGTAAAGCATTTTGGAAAAATATAAAAATTGTAATTAGGCTATGTCGTTTCTGACACCCCCAGATTTGCCCTGTTCGTCCTAGACTTTACTCATTTATTTGAAAGCTGTTGTACTTCGACCACTTTATGGGCTACTTCGGTGTCTGCGCAACTTTTTTAATAACACTACGAAATTGTAATAAGTGGGTTTTCGTATTTATCAACGTTGGACGCCGTTTTTATAAACAACGAGGAAATGGCTGGAGGAAGCGGTAGTGAGAAATTAAGGTTATATTTAAAATCCAGGTACAAACAGTGTTCCCTGCTGCATAAGATTGCACTCAATGAAATGGAACGAACATTCTTTAGAAACTATTTTCCCTGCGGCAAAACGCTGAACTGGAATTCCTTGGTCGGTCAAGAATATATTAAAATATCTTCCTTCCATAACATACAAAGTATAAAAAATATGAAATATTCTGACCAGCCGTCAGGCGCAGCTGACAAAATGATGTTACATTAAGGTCAAGATTGATATACGATGAACGTTTTGTTGTGGAAGACCTCTACACTTTTAATATTCACTAAAATATTAGCCTAGCAAAGGAAGCAGTACACAGGCTTGCTTAGGAGAATATTACAAAAATAATGCGATTCTGATACAGAATGCGGAAAGAACAAGGAGAAATCGCAACAACGTGGCAGCCAAATGGTCTTCTCGAGGATGTCAATTTTTCTCTCCTCACCTACCATGCCGTTGGAAACTGAATTTGGACTTAAACGTCATCCAGGGTGATACGATCATCTCAGCGATCGCAAAAGCTATGGATTCGGGTAACTTAGGTTGTTTTAGATTGTTTTTACATGCCACCCCCTCCCAACCTAATTCTGGAGTAAGTCAAATGTGTACCAAGTTTGGTTGAGAGCTATGTTGGTCGTTTTCGATTAAAATATGTCATCCTCTCTCCTAGGGATGCTGGAGGTGCATTATCCCCAACACTTCCCACATATTTTTCTCCAGATAGTAAGTGATATGTGTACCAAGTTTTGCTGAAATCGGTCCTGTGGTTTAGGAGAAGTGGAACAAGCGTACATTGACTTATTATATTATATTATATTATATTATATTATATTATATTATATTATATTATATGATTAGTGGACCCCTTTTGCTCCTACTTGCACCATATGTGAGGAACCTGCGTGTATTTTGTAAATGGTGGAAGTGTAAAGTGTTGAATGTGAGGAAACTCAGTCCTCTTGTTGAGCGCGAATATTCGCACTCAGCTTTGAAATCAACTCTACACCGACAAGCAAGGATGTCTCAAGCCTCTAATACGAATAAACACCAACCATTTCATGTTATTATGAAAAGTAATTGGAAATCCGTAGGTCTCAAAAGTGGTGTAGCAAAGGTAACAGGTGGGGTGTGGAATTCCAAAGAAAGGTGTTCTGCTTACAAACTTTATCTCTCACAAGTACAATAACAAATGTCACAGTAACGTATATATGTACCTCTAATATTGTAATCTCCTCAGAACCCCGCCTACACTGTTTAAACCCCTCCTTTACTCTTTTACCTAGAGCCTTCTTCATAACGCGGGCGACCAAGAAACTTTTAACACAAACGGATTTCCATTCCCTTATTATACAGGCTGTTCCTTTTTCCCTTGCGTTACCCCTTTTCTTCCTGTCTGTGTGTGCACACGGGCGAATCTCTACCTACCCACTTCTCAGCAAATCTTAATTAACACAGGTTACCATGGCAACGCTGAGCTTCTTCCCTCCTTTTTTTTCCTTCTTCTTTCCTTTACGGTAATTACTGTCACGTGAAAGGAGGTAGCAACGTTGTAGTAGTTGTTGGCAATTTCATTAGACACCAACATTTGCCCGCTAGGGAAGGATGGGTCGCGACGGCAAAGAGATGCCCATTTCTGTTTAATTTCAAAGACAACCTCAAATAATTCGGGTTGAATATTTATTAATCTATCGAAATGGCATCAGCTAATACTAAATGAGTGATTGTAAGGGTTCTGAAAGGAAGTATAATGTCTCGCCCTAGCTCAAAAAATCCAAAAAGATATATTTACAAAAGCGGACCAAGAGATTACTTCAGAAGACTGGAAAAACCCGAAATTAGTACTAACCTAACTTTAAAACTGGAAGTTTAATAGATTCAATTGAAACAGGGTAAACGTTAATACGAGGAACAACAAACTTGCGTCTAATTAATCAGGACTGATCAATGGAATTAAAGACTGGTCAATATTGTTCGATGTTTGATCAATTTTCCGGGTACAAAGATTCGACAGAGACGGGCGTATGACAGAAAACAGGATCGATTTTCCGAATAGCATAAGATATACGGTAAAATAATTTTAAAAACAATAAACATCACCACATCCCTAAATTATAAACAGGAAAGAATCAGAGGTCAAGCATTCGACAAGAAGCTCCACAGTGTCTCCATGTTACAGTTAGTAATATAATGGTGAAGGGTCCATCAAGAGCACCAGTGTCCCGAAGCTACAATTCGAAACAGAATCGCGGCTTAAGGGTACTACAAATAAAATCACGGTGCCACGGAGAAGCTCCACGGAAGGATCTGACATGAAGCACCCCATTGTGTCCCAAGTTACAATCAGGAGTAGAATCATGACCCAACGGTTAGAAAACAAGCACAAAATTGTTTATAAGTAGGGATTAAAAATAGTGTAATGTTACACTCTGAAAATACATGATGAATCATAGAGTAATTGAGACAGAACGACGTATACTCCTAAAGTGGTAAATTACGATTAGGGCACATGAATTCCGACTAACAGTCTATATTCATAGCAATACTTAAGTTCTCATTAATATCCGTTTGCTTGGGTAAATGGTCACCGTACCAGCCTTCGGTTCGGATTCGATTCCTGGACGGGATGATGATTAATTCCTCAGGCTCGGGAACTGAGCGTGTATGTTCATTTTAACACACTTCTCTTCATCTACATAAACACACCACACGCAATAGTGAATACATCCCTCCGCATAGGGCTACCGTCAGGAAAGGCAATCGACAGTAAAACTGGGCCGCATCAACTGTCGATCCCAATAAATTTGTGGAAAGGTCAGGAGTTCAAGTGCGATCAGAAGTTCAGGATGGCGCATACCTAATACAGATGCACAATAAGAAATAATCGCATTAGCACGCAGTGTATCAGTTTTCCTAAATAGCCTAAATAACTGTATTTTTCTTGTTAGGTCAAGTCAGTGTGCAGAATGTGTCACGAAAGGAATTGATTCCCGGCACAATAATAGCCGACAGCGCTCCCTTTTCTCTCGTCCCATATATTTGCCCATCAATCTCGGGTAAGTACATCAACCCTTTGACGCGCCGGCTGCAGACATTTCCACGGTTATTGGTGACAACATCTACACTGGACAAGAACATAAACAGGCCAGCGGTAATGCCCGAGCAAGTAAAACAAGGGACAAAAGAAACCGACACACGATGGCAACGTCACACGATATTCTTACTAGTCCGTCCATCATTTCGGAGATAACAAGGAAGTCATCCGAAACTACTACAGTCATCGCAGCCGTGGTCTTCAAAACCCGTAAGACCTGGTTCGATTTCAGGCTCAGCTACCAATATAAGACTGGCCTGAGGGACATTGATCCCTGGCTAATGGTGTCAGGAAAAGATGTGTAAGATTATTTCGGTTCGCCTCTGGGGTGTAGTGGTTAGTGTGATTAGCTGCCACCCCCAGAGGCCCGGGTTCGATTCCCCGCTCTGCCACGAAATTTGAAAAGTGGTACGAGGGCTGGAACGGGGTCCACTCAGCCTCGGGAGGTCAACTGAGTAGAGGGGGGTTGGATTCCCTCCTCAGCCATCCTGGAAGTGGTTTTCCGTAGTTTCCCACTTCTCCTCCAGGCAAATGCCGGGATGGTACCTAACTTAAGGCCACCGCCGCTTCCTTCCCTCTTCCTTGTCTATCCCTTCCAAACTTCCCATCCCCCCACAAGGCCCCTGTTCACTATAGCAGGTGAGGCCGTCTGGGCGAGGTACTGGTCAACCTCCCCAGCTGTATCCTCAGACCCAGAGTCTGAAGCTCCAGGACACTGCTTTTGAGGTGGTAGAGGGTTCATCCCTCGCTGGGAGTCCGAGGGAAAAACCGACCCTGGAGGGTAAACAGATTATGAAGGAACGAAGATTATATTTCGTCCCTAAGACGTGTTACTGCGACGCATAATCGTCTCCTGCCAATAAAAAAGGAACTAATAATAAGCTTTTCTTCTCCATATACATTACATATTGCATGCTGTGGTAATCAGAACTGGTGACGGGAATAATAATAATAATAATAATAATAATAATAATAATAATAATAATAATAATAATAACCCGACTGAAAGCAATTAGAGAATTTCAACGAACACTGTCGAGTCTAATGTGAGAGAACGAGAAATATTCCGTAGGGTATTTGCCTTCTTTCTAGCGAAGATGTAATGCACTATGCATTGCTACTCTCTCTCTCTCTCTCTCTCTCTCTCTCTCTCTCTCTCTCTCTCTCTCTCTGTGTGTGTGTGTGTGTGTGTGTGTGTGTGTGTGTGTGTGTGTGTGTGTGTGTGTGTGTGTGTGTGTGTGTGTGTGTGTGTGTGTGTGTGTGTGTGTGTGTGGCCCTTGACGTCACTTGTTTGCGCCTCTCAGACGTATTTGTGCCGATTGGCTGTTTGCCATGGAAGTTTCTTACTCCTCTGTCTTATTTGTCTCCCCGTCCGTCTGGTTTTCTCTTTTTCTTTCTCCTCCTATCTTTATTTCCATGTTTTCAATCACCAACTGAATCATTATTTGTAACATTTATTACACTGATTCCCAAGAAGTATCACGATCATTATCAAACAACGAACACTGTTAAGCTTTGACCTTCAAACCCCAAGGTCAGGAGTTCGATTCTGGCTCGGCATGACGATACTGGTGTTTAAACACTTCAGCCTATCGTAAACAGAATTACCACATGGAAAATCGTGCGACACACACACAAGACACTCCCACCATCTCTGAAATGGAGTGTTGTTATTATTATTATTATTATTATTATTATTATTATTATTATTATTATTTATGCGACTCCTTGGACGAATGGTCAGCGTTGAGGCCTTCGGTTCACAGGGCCCCGGGTTCAATTCCCGGCCGGGTCGGGAATTGTAATCGCGTCTGATTATTTTTTCTGACTCAAGAGACTGGCTGTGTGTGTTAGCCCCAACACTATCTTCTTCATATTCACACAACACACCACACCACAGAAACACTCAACAGAGATTGCATCCCTCCACATAGGGTTGGCGTCAGCAAGGGCATCCGCCCGTAAAACAGGCCCAAATCCACGACTGCGACAGAGTTCTCACCCGCGATCTTACAACTGACGGAAAAGCGGTAAAAGAGGAATCATTTGAAATGTCTTCACTTTAAAAGTTGAACGATGGCAAAGCGACGTCCTCACAGGCTTCTCATGAAGGCGCCTGCGAATCAATGCACGTGGGATTTAAAAATGAAAACTCACGCTCCTGGGGATCGGATTGCAAACAACAAAACAGTAGTCCTGTAGCTGATGACCACAATATTTAAGATTTACGCTCTTGCCAAGTAATGATGATGTTTGTTGTTTAAAGGGGCCTAACATCTAGGTCATCGCCCCTAATGGTACGGATGTGAGACGAAATGCAAAAACAATTCAAAAGTACAAAATTCATCAACTGACTAGAATTCAAAAAACGGGATGAAGAATGAAGTGATGAATATGATTTTAAAACAATCAGTGCATCCGACCCGCAATGCCTCACCTGCCCAGAATCTATATTACTGATCAAGGGATCTCTTCCAAAGCACAATCCTGAATCGATTATGCTTGTTGTCTAAAGGGGTTCAATATCCAGGTCAACGGTCCCTCATAATGGCGCTTATCGCTAGTAAAGTAGGAGCATGGTATTTCTCAAGTTGCGATACTAATCAAAGGTAGCGTAACTCGTGGTGTTCCAAATAGTATGGTACTACTCACAAGTATTGTATGTCGTAGAGGTAACACAGACCTGTGGTGTTTCTCACATAATGGCGCCACACGTAGGCAACGCAAACCCATGGTGCATCTCACGTAGGGGGTAGAGAGGGGAAAAACAAGAAAAAGAAGGGATCCGTCACTTCGAAGAATGAAGTAACGGATGAAGAAAGACAAGGACCACGAAGAACGTGAAAATGAAAGACCCCTAGGACTCGAATGCTCTAATACCGTCGGGGTAGGAAAAGAACAAAAGTTGACCAAGGGTGTTCAGACAAGATAGATTAAAGTGAGGAGCCTGGCACAAGTAAGTGGAAGCAATTCCAGGACTCAGCTAAGGGCCCAAGTCCGAGCCCCTGGGGCCCCTTTTAGTCACCTCTTACTACAGGCAGGTGATACCGTAGGTGTATACTTCATCTGCGTCCCCCAACAACAGGGGCTGCCAAGTAATGTAAGTTGGATCTGTTTCGCTTCATTTCATACATTACATTGCAATTAAACGGTATTTCATTGACTTATTCTTGCGAGATGTGAATATTGGAATTTTTTGATTAGACTAAGGGGAGAATAATAAAGAAAAATGTTTTCTGGAGGAATGTCTTAGAAATTCTAATGTTTGTTTTCTGGACATGAATACTAAAATTCTTTCAGCAAAAAAATTCAATCAATTGTAGAGCAAGCACCAATTAGATGTGAAAAATATGTACAATTTGATATAATATTTAGAGGTTGTTATTTATTTCGTAGTTACAGATCTACTAATGAGCTTGAAGTAAGTCAGTGTTGTTTCGAAAACTGAATTAACAAAGTTAAGAGAAATATTCTGGCTCCTAATCTGAATTATCAGAATACTGCCCTTGGTTCAAAGGGCCCTAGTTTCGATTCCCGGGCAGCCGGGGGTTTTAACTGCGCATGCCTAATTCTTCCAGCTCGAAGACTGGGTAATTGTATTAATCTAAATACACTTGTTCTCATCTAGATGCAACACAAAACACTACCAACCACAACGGAAACACGCAATAGTGAATGCATCTCTCCACATAGGGTTGGCGATAGGAACAGCATCCGAGCGTAAAACTGGGAAAAGTCACTTAAATTGGGAAGAAAAGGTAGGAAGAAAAAAATAAAATAATACGGGCAACGCATGTATTTTGATTTCTTAATAATAATAATAATAATAATAATAATAATAATAATAATAATAATAATAATAATAATAATAATGTTACTGTTTTTACGTCCCGCTTACTACTTTTCACGGTTTTTGGAAACGCCGAGGTGCCGGAATTTTGTCCCTCAGGAGTTCTTTTAGTGCCAGTAAAGCTACCGACATGAGACTGATGTATCTGAGAACCTTCAAACACCACCGGACTGATTGAACCTGCCAAGTTGGGCTCAGAACACCAGCGCTCCACCGTCCGAGATAATCAGCCCGACTTTTGATTTCTTTGAAATAAGCTTGTAGCTTTTCATAGTATTTGATCATAAGCCGAATGTTTTAAACGATACATGCCTTTCTCTTGACAAATGACAAGCGTAGTCTGGGATTTGAATCGTAGCTGCCTAGGTGAGAACATAGCGATTCTCTGTAACGTTACGGCGTAGAATATTAAGCTAGACAATGACAAGAAGAAAGGCGCTGGACAAAATGTAAAGAACGCATAATAAATAGTGTTTACTCCTTGAGTGAATACATTCACTGCTTTTGTTTTGATTTGACTGGCCAAGTCCACTGTTGCAACACTACGTGTCTGAGCGGATCTGTTCACGTCACCAGATAATAAACACATGAGATACGGAACGTGACACCCGGGATGTATGAGCATTCAAAAGGCATATCTGCCTGTAGTAGAGTCAGACTTTCAAAGTGCCACTGACAATAGGTTGGAAAACAAACAACCAACCAGTGTCAATGTTACTGTTCTAAACGAGAGAGTCTTATGCCACCGACAAGAGTTTTATGTCTTTAAATACACTGAATGCGTAGAACAAATTTTTCTGGAATTCCAAGGACTAGCTCGTAAGTTGTGATAGAACACTCTTTTTCAATCGCTTATTTAAGATGACGTCAATTAGCAACTGCTAGTCGGGATAGATAGCTAGTTGTTTAAGATGCTCGTCAGGTTCACTATTATTCTAACCGTAATGAATCAAAGGAATCACTTAAATATACAATGAATTCTATTTACTTCAAAACTTATTAATAAGCAAATTCGAATCAGATCCACCGCGGACAATCCTCGAAATTACTTTTTTTAATCGGGTAGTCCATTTCTGAAAAGCAGGAAAAAATCTTGCTGCTCCATGACATTTCAGTAAGTAGATCAATGACCTTGGAGGGGGTGGGAGAGGATAACTCGGAGTCCACGCTGTAAAATTAACTACACTACCTCATAAGTCAGGAACGCATGTCGCTTAAGTTGCTCCAATTTCGAAGAGTAGCAAAGTAGCAATCCACTGAGGTTATTATTATTATTATTATTATTATTATTATTATTATTATTATTATTATTATTATTATTATTATTATTGCAATGGCATTAATTAGGTAAGCTTCATGGTGATCATTTCGAACTACTAGATGATTCTAGAGTGAAAGCGGCACGTGTTTAAAAACGTCCTGAGACTCTGCATAGGTCCATACTCACTACTCTTCATCAGAGCACAAACAGCAACAGCACAAGTATGGTTTAGTTTTCAAGTTATTTACTATTTTGAAAAGAAAACAAATCCAGTCCCCCTTTTTTTGTCTGTAGACTTCAAATGCTGAAGTTTTCCAAAAACGCATTCGAATGCAGACAGCGACGCTGCAATTTTCTGGCACCCAACCTCCTTTTCTGAATACAAATATCCTTCAACACTGACGGAGCTTCCGTTCCGAGATTTTGGCTTCCATATTAATCCTCTTAAAATTATACATAGGATGGTTCTATACCTTCTCTTATATCAATAATCATCAACATGAAATGATTTTATGGACGTAACATTTTTATAGTATTACTACCAAACAACGAATTGCTCATTCCAATGGAAACATATTCCTATCTCTACATTGTGCAGGTATTCAACATTCCAGAGAGTTAAGGTTTACTTTCAACTCAGCCAGCTTATACAGCATAATATCACATAATCCTTTATATTAATTCACTCTGATTCGTGTCAAAGCAACATAGAGGCATTATGTGACATGACAGGATCTCAGCAGATGACGCCACAATGCCAGACGGCTTTGCTTTGATGACGTGACACTTGTGCTGGACCGCACAGGCAACGCAAGCGGCGATGTATCAGTAGAGGACCATGCACTACTACTGCAACCCCCATCCTCCACTCATGAACACAAATCTACGACAAGAGTCTCCCTGACACTTGAAATTTACACATGCGAGAATAATTTTTAATTTTCGTCTGTGTGAGTGTGTGCTGTATCTCACTGGACTATAATAAAAAGCACAACTCTGACAGTCTCTTCACAGAGAAATGCACAATAAACTAGAGCCGAGATGTCAGACAATTCGCCAGTGGAATGTTTCTCTTCCTTCTACAAATATTACCATGTGCGATCATCTAGTCTCTTAGCCTTGGTATAAAGAGGCGATTCTATTGATTGATAACAAGAAAATGGTTACGAACTTAACGAGGTAAAAATTAAGCAGTTATCCAATATTTCGTCAAGTTTTTGAATCTCAGGGAAATGCAAACAAAATTTTAATTATATTAATATAAAAAATGATGAACTTTATTTACGAGTTGTACAAACAGAGAACAAAAAACTGAATTCTAATTGGTTCCATTATTATTATTAATACACAAAGGGCCAATGAGAAAAAAATAATATACTGGGTGAATTACCTGCGCCTAACATTTTCTTAAACACTAGCAACCTGCTACGATGTGAATCTTTCTTAATTGTATTTTACGCGACATCTTACACCAATCTTTATGCACGTATAGCCCGGTAAAGGTTTCCCCATACAACGCAAAAGCCGAACAAGACGCAGTAAGTAGAACCCATCTTAAAAATCATTGTTCCCTTTTACGTAGTGCGGAGTCCACTTTACTATCATATTTATGAAATGGTACTGTACAAACTACATCCACCCCCCATAGCTGTCACTGGAGATTTGCGAAGCTGACTGCTCCAACACGCATTTCTTTTCGGGCGAAAATAGCGAAGAGGTATCACAGGTTGCGCCCAATTACAAACGCGTCCATTCACCATCATATGGGGCTGTCTCGCCTCATCACAATTGATATCATTTTTCCCCCTAAATTACGCTACGAACTATGACTCGTAAATGGTATACAGCATGTAATAACTAGGGCCAGGGTTGATATGCACTAAAAACTCCAAAAATATGCATGCACATATGCATTTAAAATGTTGAAAATATGCACGAAAATATGAATTAAAACAAAATAATCTTGCCAAACGCATTATTTAATTTTAATTCAGTGTTAAATTGATCAACAGTTTCATTCCTTGCAAAATGATGTATGTCAGTAGGTTATCAACTGTTTTCCATGTTTTCAGGGGTCAATGACATTCTGTTGTCGGACAGAATTAATTTATCCGCTAAAAATGATCGTTCTACGTCGCCGGCCGTAACTGGGCAACACTTGTACACTGGCCTTGACTGCTCGGAAAATTATTCTGTCAAAGACTGTCTGATTCCACTTATCTTCGTCAGTCATAGGTTTGAGTTCACCACCGCAATGAGTTTACCTTTAACTTTCTCCCCAGTCTCACCAGGGACACAGTTTAAAGAACTAATGGTGTTTTGAATTAACTGAAGAGATTCGTGTAGGGGTTCACCGCGAGTTTCAAGGCCATTAATCGCCATCGAAAGTGTTGAAGAATGCACATGAATGAAACTGATATATTTTTATACAGTTTCAGATTCAAACATGCACTTTGTTTCACAATCACACACGCTATGAACTACATAGTTTACTTGATTAAAGTTCTTCTTGTAGAATGATTCTGCGGATAACTAAGTTCCCCATCTTGTGAGAACAGGTTCCAGCGGAAATAGCTGTTGTAAAAAGGGCATATCAGTCTACCTGCTTGTATTGCGAAACTGAGAACACTTCCCTTGATCGAGAAAGGCTTCTCGTGTTGCCAGTGGATATACAATATATTTATTCGATTTTTTATTTCCTTCAGCTTAGATAATCGATCACAACATCATCATCATCATCATTATCATCTGTTTACCCTCCAGGTTCGGTTTTTCCCTCGGACTTAGCGAGGGATCCCACCTCTACCGCCTCAAGGGCAGTGTCCTGGAGCTTCAGACTCTTGGTCGGGGGATACAACTGGGGAGTATGACCAGTACCTCGCCCAGGCGGCCTCACCTGCTATGCTCAACAGGGGCCTTGTGGAGGGATGAGAAGATTGGAAGGGATAGACAAGGAAGAGGGAAGGAAGCGGCCGTGGCCTTAAGTTAGGTACCATCCCGGCATTCGCCTGGAGAAGTGGGAAACCACGGAAAACCACTTCCAGGATGGCTGAGGTGGGAATCGAACCCACCTCTACTCAGTTGACCTCCCGAGACTGAGTGGACCCCGTTCCAGCCCTCGTACCACTTTTCTAATTTTGTGGCAGAGCCGGGAATCGAACCCGGGCCTCCGGGGGTGGCAGCTAATCACGCTAACCACTACACCACAGAGGCGGACCGATCACAACATAACAGAAAAATATAACTTTATATGCGCATACATTCAAAATATGCACTAGGCTTCAAAATATGCATTTGCATATGCGCATTATACGCATATTATGTATTTTTTTAAATCCGGGCCCTGGTAATAACTGCTGTTAAAACGCTCAATAAAGACTAAAAAAGGACCAATGTCGAAGTGAGAACGCCGGTGTCTTAGTGAACAGAGTTATAATGCGTAAAACTGAACGATGCAAGTTCCTGTATGGAATTATGCACGTCAGATATACCGGTAATATGGTTCGAAACCTGCTACACTCATGAATTTATTTTCATGTTTCACTCGTATAGGCATCGTTTATGAAATTTTCACATTCCCTAAGTTGCAGACAACATTAAACGAGAGTCTATATCCATGGCTAAATGGTTAGCGTGCTGGCCTTTGGTCACAGCGGTCTCGTGTTCGATTCCCAGCAAGGTCGGGAATTTTAACCATCACTGTTTCTTTTCAGCTGGCATGGGGGCTTAGTGCAGGTGTCGTCCTTATCATCACTGCATCCTCATCATGACGCACAGGTCGACTACGGGCATTGTATCAAAAGACACTCCCAGCACTAAAAGCCATACGCCATTTCACTATACCTTAAACGAGGTTAGAGTAGGTACAATAAATATCGCGACCTAAATTCCGAATACGGACCAACGCATTGTGTATACCACTGCCAGCGTTTAGCTGTACACTTTCAATAAAGTTATAGGTACATTCTGCACTCATTGGGAACGGTTAGCACTAACAGGGCTTAAGAGGACACACTGTGGTCGCTGCATCAAAGAAAATTTGTCCACGAATTCAATTACCACCAAGATTTAACCTCTACACACACGAAGCAGGGAACAGTCAGTTACAGCTGTACTTATACTGAAACATGTCAGTGTTAACGCAGTTTCTGATCAAACGTGAAACATTCCTCTATGCTTTCACTAATTATTACCTCTTTACTGCTAGTTTGTCAGCAACGAATACCAGTATTTCAAGCCATGCACCTAAAAACGAACGTATTATGGGAGAAGAGGGGAGATGTTTCCGCGTTAGATCATAAACTGCGGGTCGCATAAATCCGAAGAAAAAGGGGCGGGTGATTCAACCAACTATATTGTTAATATTCATTTACACTAAATTTAAATTTAGACTACGGTATATATTAACTTCAAATTAGGAAAACAAAATGCCGTTTATAACCAAATATGAAACACAACGTAGAGGTGTATAACTTCTCTCAAATTTCCCAAGAAATGCAATAATCTTCAATTAAAACGTTCTATAGACGTTAACGTAAACATGACGCTTCTTGTGCTATATGAAAGTCTCGGTATTAGTTCAAACACCACGTACGTTACTATGTGGAGCAGTGAAGATATTGTTGTATTTAACAACAAAAGGTATCACAGTAACGTCAAGAAGATTACGAAGAACACCTTTTACAAGTATTATGAGAGACAAAGGGATCATGTCAGATTT
Source organism: Anabrus simplex (assembly GCF_040414725.1). Classification (NCBI taxonomy): domain Eukaryota; kingdom Metazoa; phylum Arthropoda; class Insecta; order Orthoptera; family Tettigoniidae; genus Anabrus; species Anabrus simplex. The sequence continues at coordinate 476,262,036 of NC_090265.1, read as the reverse complement.
AAGATGCGTACACACCGCTTTCATAGTTCAGACACATGACATTAATTTTCCTCAACATTGTTCATCTTAAGGCCTGGTTCCTCACACATACTTTACTTTAAATCTCTGCTTCCCTCAGATGCCAACAAGTTCTGGGTACTTTCATCGTGACGAAGAAATGAGAGATCATACCCAGATAGTCATGTCATTCTACTGCAATAAATCTCTACTTTGAATACAGTTGGCAAAAATATTTAAAAAATGAACGCGGAAGTAGGCCTATGTAAAGCTAGTCCATGAACATCACCAAGTAAAGAAACTGTTCAGCATGTTGCTTACAATTTCCTCTCTAATTACACTCTATATCTTCCATAGATATAGAGTCCTCCCTGGCTCAATGGCTAAATTGTTAGCATACTGACCTTTGGAGCAACGGGTCTCAGATTCGATTCCTGGCCGGGTCGGGGATTTTAACTTTCAATAGATGATTTCTCTCGCTCGGGACTGGGTGTTCATGCTGTCTTCAGCATTGAAACTCATCTTAGGTAGGGCTCCATTTTCACAAACGCGAAAGGTCGCCCGTAAGGCATCAAGTCCAAAGACCTGCACAAGACCTCTCCCGAGGTCACACGCCATGATTATTATTATTATTATTATTATTATTATTATTATTATTATTCGTCCGCCTCTGTTGTGTAGTGGTCAAAATGTTTAGCTCCCACCCCCGAACGCCCGGGTTCGATTCCCGGCTCTGCCACGAAATTTGAAAAGTGGTACGAGGTCTGGAACGGGGTCCACTCAGCCTCGGGAGATTAACTGAGTAGAGTGGGATTCGATTCCCACCTCAGCCATCCTGGAAGTGGTTTTCTGTGGCTTCCACTTCTCCTCCAGGCAAATGCCGGGTGGTAACTTACTTAAGGCCACGGCCGCTTCCTTTCCTCTTCCTTTCTATCGCTTATGATCTTCCCATCCCCCACAAGGCCCCTCTTCAGCATAGCAGGTGAGGCCACCTGGGCGAGGGACTGCTCCTCCTCCCCTGTTGTATCCCCGACCCAAAGTCTCACTCTCCAGGACACTGCCCTTGAGGCGGCAGAGGTGGGATCCCTCGCTGAGTCCGAGGGAAAAACCAATCCTGGAGGGTAAATAGACTAATAAAGAAAATATTATAATATTATTATTATTGTTGTTATTATACTTTCCATACGTAAACTACAGTTCCTGAATTCCTTTATTAAATCGGATGAATTCCCATGCCCTTATCGATGAAATATAAACCGTTCTCCACAACATACATTTCTACAAACTTAGTTCTGATTCACATTCAGAACGCAAAGGGGACAATAAGTTAAGTATAATTTATTTAAATATGAAGTCGTTGAAGTTTTCTAACTGACCTCTCTACTTAGTCATACCATCCTTCGTTTAACTAGAACCCCTCCGACGCCCGAATTGGATGCAGAGGTAGATGACCTCGCAATTCCCATCTAATTACTGCTATTTAACCATCAATCACCATTGCACATCCGTTCTTGTATTAAATAATCCTTCTTGAGTGACGCGCTTGGCACAAGATTCAAACGGGCACTGATAAACATGTGTGATTCATGTTTCTATCCAGGCGTTAAGAAGTGTTTATAGTAGGCACAAGTGGCTTCCGAAAATGTTACTGACAAGATTCGTGTTAATTTATCGTGCTATTTCTATCAATGTGCAGCAGTGATTATGGTTAGGAGAAGAAGAGGTTTTGCACGCAGAAGAAAACACACTTTATCACCGCACACGGAGAGGACGAGTTGGATCACTGCCTAGATAAACAGTGAAAAAGCCACCATGAAGTAGCATCTAATATAACTTGTCTCCAACCATATACTGTGGTTTACGAGCTAACAAAAAGTAAAACCACAAGCCGAGCAATAAATATATAACCAGCTCAACAATCTGTTCCCACTAAAAGAGAAATGGTTTTACGATGAATGTTTGAAAATTATGTGGAGTGATCACTTTCCTGCAACCAAACTTTCAAACTGGCCTTGTTACCGGCAAATGCGGAAACGAGCGACACTGAAATTATAGGCGCAAGTTGATTCTCAAACAACAGCATAAAAACTCTCTGAAGAGGACCAGCCTTGTTAGCAGAAGAATCATCTTGAATTCACGTTCCCAGAACTTCCAATCACTGCGATGCGAACATTCGCAATAATGGACAGATATTAATTATTATCTCCCTTTGTGGAGCATTGGTAGAGTGTCGCCTGAAGATCGCAGGTTCAAACCCGGCAGACGTAATGGGATTTTGAGGTGCAGAATCTGCACTGCATGTCGTACGTTGTCGGCGTGTAAAAGATCCGACAAAATTAGACAAACCTAGACCACAGATAGCTCATAAGAGTTTTGGTTTCTTTGCCCTCTGGTACAGTAAAACGATGATGATAGTGATGATGATTGTTTACACGGAGCTTTACATCTAGGTCAACAGAGCTCGATAGCTGCAGTCACTTAAGTGCGGCCAGTATCCAGTATTCGGAAGATAGTGGGTTCGAGCGCCACTGTCGGCAGCCCTGACGATGGTTTTCCGTGGTTTCCCATTTTCACACCAGAAAAATAGCTGCCTCTGTGGATCCGTATTAGAGTGTCGGCCTCCGGATCCCAAGATAGCGGGTTCAAACCCGGCAGAGGTAGTCGGATTTTTGAAGGGCGGAAAAAAGTCCATTCGACACTCCATGTCGTACGATGTCGGCATGTAAAAGATCTCTGGTGATACATTTGGTATTTACCCGACAAAATTAATTAAATCTCAGCCATAGACGCCCAAGAGAGATCCGGTTTACTCTAGGTCCGCTAGATCGCAGACAGAGTAAACCGGAACGTCGAAATTGACGAGCAGACAGCCAGATGGCGTCAATTCGAAATGTCTGCAAACGGTAGCTGAGGCCATACGATTATTATTATTATACCAGAAAAATGCTGGGGTTGTACCTTAGATAAAGCCACAGATGCTTCCTTCTCACTTCTAGTCCTTTCCTGTCCCATCGTCGCCATAAGACCTATCTCTGTCGGTGCGACGTAAAGCAACTTGCAAAAACACCTAGGTCATCGGCCCCAATTGAAAGGTCGAAACTGACAAGAAGGCAGCCTAAATGGCGTCAAATTAAAACGTCTACGCACAGTAGCTGGGATCATGCGTGTAATAGCCGAGTATTTCTCTGCTCGATTAAAACAAATGATGCGTTGTTTATTTAGAAACGTCATTCTAGTAAGCAGTAAACATTTCATTTACTGTGATATGATGTGGCGGGACGGGACTGTACCTGTGCACTTGTGGTGGGATAATACATTCTTTTTAAGTGAGAAATAGCAACAGCAATATTGTGTCCACTCCGCTTGGCGGCCCGTGTCAGATGAGAGTGCTCTACCATTAAAGTAGATTTCTCCTCATATATATTCAGGTAAAATTGTTTGTCTGTGTGCATACTCGCAGTAGCCGTTCTTTTACATGAGATTTGTTAATTTAGTACGTACGAATTACGAATCACGAATTTCTTATTGGCCGACACTGTGATATCTAATGTCAGTCTTCTATAAACAAATATAATGCTGAATACCGTTGTCACCACGTGAAAGCCTAAAGTGAAACTCTTACGTTTACTCAGTGTCGTCAGACGCAATTTCACAGCCTTCTTTCATAACGGTTTAATTCAGACATTTCTTTTAGGGTTTCTGTTAGGACCGTTAGAAATACATATCTCAAAAACGACTCCTCAATAGTTTCGATTCAATGCTGTGATACATACGTGTTTTTGGACGAACTTTTAATTCGGTTATGAATATCAAGACATCTAATATAAACAAGTATTCATGACTCAATACAAAAATTCCATATACACTACAGTAATTCTTTCCTACTATTCTTAGAAGCTACAGTAACTTTAATTTATTTGCGATGAATAAAATCATTTACATAACCATCAATAGACTAGTTGTTTAAGATGTCATTATCTAAGAAAGAGGCCTGTCTTTCAATGTTAGCTGCAAACACAGCTTCTGTAGGGTGATTAGCAATGCATGCATCCAGGAAGAATTCTGATAAAGAAAGATCTGTCTGTTAGGTCATCAGCCCAGAGGCTGGTTGATAAGATTCGATTTAAATCCACAAACCAAAGACGAATGCTTTAGTCATATCACAGTACCAATACGACGATATATTTCCCTGTCCTAGAGCAAATAAAAGAACAGATGGGAACTACTGTTCAACCATTAGAATAGCAATAGTTCAACAAACAAAACAGATGTAGTGGATGACGTTCGTTACCCAAACCGCTAATTATAATACACTTCATAAACAATAATAGTCGGGCTGAATGGCTCAGACGGTTGAAGCGCTGGCCTTCTGACCCCAACTTGGTAGGTTCGATTCTAGGTCAGTCCGGTGGTATCTGAAAGTGTTCAAATACGTTAGCCTGGTATCGATAGATTTACTGACACGTTAAAGAACTCCTGCGGGACTAAATTCTGGCACCTCGGCGTCTCCGAAAACCATAACATCAGTTAGTGGGACGTAAAGCCAATACCAATATTATTATTATTATTATTATTATTATTATTATTATTATTATTATTATTATTATTATAAACAATAATATTTGCTCTAAACTGAAATAGGCAACTAGGGAGAAAAATCTCCCACCAAAAGTGATTTTCTTCAAAGGGACACATTAGCGAAGTTTACTTCAGTTTCTAATGTTTATTTTCAATTTAAATTTCGAAATTACAACCGGATATATTTTTGCAATTCTGTCCCAATGTCAGACTAGCAGGAAATAGTGTGTTAATGCCTGTGACACTTATTGCCTAGCAAAAGTACCTATGCGAAACAAAATGCATGGAGTTTAGAACATTCAGTATGACACCCGTGAGATCAAAATGCAAATGCAACTTCCTGTACTAAATGTCCCGCCGGGCTGAGTGGCTCAGATGGTTGAGGCGCTGCCCTTCTGACCCCAACTTGGCAGGTTCGATCCTTGTCTCAGTCCGGTGGTATTTGAAGGTGCTTAAATACGTCAGCCTCGTGTCGGTAGATTTACTGGCACGTAAAAGAATTCCTGCGGGGCTAAATTCCGACACCTCGGCGTCTCCGAAAACCGTAAGAGTAGTTAGTGAGACGTAAAGCAAATATTATTATTATTATTATTATTATTATTATTATTATTATTATTATTATTATTATTATTACTAAATGTCCCAATAATTTACCAAAGCAATTATTTTAAACCAGAGCCTGGAAGATCGTCACATACTTGGAGGCCTTATGGCACATCAAAGATCTAATTTTCTCTCCTGTTTTAAGAACAAGCTTGCAGCTGAAGGAAGGATTCACTTCGGGCTATGAAATGTATTTTTACACCTTGAATTTAAAACGTGGATGTAAGGTTTACGTTTATTTCTGTTGGCGGAAACAGAAACTCCTCAAAAAAGTAAAATTAGATCTTGTACCTTTAATATATCTGCCATGTTAATGTAACAAAAGAGTTCATAATAAGCACAATATAATGTTTGTTATGTTCTATCACACTCTTGTCTCCTCTAACAATCTCATCATTGAGGGTAATGCCAGTACATTGTTGACACATCAACCGACGAAAAGATGAAGTAAGCATTCCACTAGCACATATTATAGCGAGAAAGAGAGAGGAACTCGTCAAGATATTGTGTAGCCGCCAAAACAACTGTTCTATTCATGTCATGGTCTTTTGTTTTAAAGCAAAGGCCCAGCTAGCTAACATTTCGTAAATAAACACGTCACCCTGAGCTGTCTGGTCGTCAGATCCCACTGCCAGCAGCTATTCGTTTGTTTCCATGACAGTGAGTTTCAAAGTCACACAGAATTAACTTAAAAATCACTCTGACATGTAATGTATATTATCTCTCTATATTAACAGTTAAAATTCACTTTTATTTACACACCTAAAAGGTTCTCCTCGGATCTTGACCATCTAAAAAGAATGTGGCTCCCAAGCGACAAGCACCAAAAACGCAAAGATTCATGGGTATGTTAGAGAGCAACAGCTACAGAAAAATACACAAATAATCAGCAATATTTAGTAGACGTACACTTTTGAAGTGTTGTGGTGTGTTGCCTGAGGGAGATGATACTATAAAGTAGTAAAAAGTGTTACTCTTACACAGCAATATTATGGAGCATTAATGTTGAAAGTGTATCAGATATTTGATCGACATTTACAAGGAAAAGACGGGAAAAGAGTTTTTAAATTTGAGGGCAAATCTATGGCCAAAAGACAAACTCAGATTTGAAAGCTACACAAAATGATTGAAGACTACATAAAGAAAACCCTATTGACTTACCGCAAAACTGCAATATTATAATTTACCTCTTATCACCTACTTTACGGATCTGACGAATTTAGACTCTGTCCTAGCAACCTAATCTTGTTTCAAGCTCTAAATCCATACCCAAAAGTGCCGATTCAGTTGAAGAGTTACCTTAAGGAACCCACTCACGTTTATACTGAGACTACCACAAATAATTCAGAATAAACTATCAAATAGCGTATGGCTTTTAGTGTCGGGAGTGTCCGAGGACAAAATAAAGCGATGACCTCAAAGATGTTTGATTCGTCGTGTATTTATAGTATATTGAAATTAGTATTTAGTTCAAAAGTCCTTAGTAGTCTACACAACAAATTCTATTAAAGATAGTTTCGGTACACCTCAAAGATGGTTGACTGAATTTCACGGTGCATAAATGTTTTGAAGGTTTACAGTAATTAAAATCTTATATTTTGTTTCCGATATGTTGTTTCATGTCGAAAGTAGCAAGAATGATTGCTGGTACAAACAGGTGGTAACAATGGCAGGAGGGTACTCGGAAGGAGGAGATCAAGGCTAATTTAGGAATGAACTCAATGGATGAAGCTGTACGCATAAACCGGCTTCGGTGGTGGGGTCATGTGAGGCGAATGGAGGAGGATAGGTTACCTAGGAGAATACTGGACTCTGCTATGGAGGGTAGGAGAAGTAGAGGTAGACCAAGACGACGATAGTTAGACTCAGTTTCTAACGATTTAAAGATAAGTATAGAACTAACTGAGGCCACAACACTAGTTGCGAATCGAGGATTGTGGCGACGTTTAGTAAATTCACAGAGGCTTGCAGACTGAACGCTGAAAGGCATAACAGTCTATAATGATAATGTATTATGTTGTTTCATGTCCGTAAGTTATGTATTCGTTACGATTTCTGTAATGTAGGCCTATATTCTAAGGGTTATTATGCGGATGTTCGAATTATTTTGAATTGTGCGGAATAATAGAGGAAATCGCCATTTTCGGTGCGATTCCAGCACTGTCGATTTAGTGGGGGTTCAGCGGCAGGAATGAATTCAGTCCAAACTCACACTATCCATCTGTTTATATAAAGACCTCCTTATTTACGAAAACAAATTATTCGCTGACCATTTTGAAAATAAAACAGGTTCAAATACACGGGAGAGAGTGTGTGGACGAGATAGAGTGCAGGCAGTAACGTTTCCCTATGTTTGCAGATTTTAATTTTTTAAATGTTAAATTGGATTTAAAGCAGCAGTAGAAAGTTTTATCCTTTCCTTGCAGTGGTAGAGGGAGGATGGTATCATATCAGGCTAAAAGGCTCCAGCGCAGCGCACTGGACCAAGGGGTGGGGAAGCGGGGGGATTAGCAAGACGTCTGGTAAATGACTCGTGGTACTAAAGCTTGGGATCAGAGAGAGAGCGAGCCAGAGGAAGGGAGTTAACCCATCCCATCTCACATTCGCATCAATCACAAGCTAGAAAACTAACTTCTTTCCTATGGTCTACAATAGTCTGTGCACAACAGCACAGTCCAGTTACCAAACATACTGATTTCTACGAAAACTTTCCGGAACTGCTATATGTAGTCTACAGAGGCGTATGGGGCATTAAGATCGGAAATTACTCATTAAAATAATATTAACAATATAGTCTAATAGTAATGGTATTTGCTTTACGTCCCACTAACTAATTTTTGAGTTTTTCGGAAAAGCCGGGTTCCGGAATTTAGTCCCATAGGAGTTCTTTCACGAGCCAGTAAATCTACCGACACGAGGCTGACGTATTTAGCACCTTCAAATACCACCGGACTGAGCCAGAATCGAACCTGCCAAGTTGGGTCAGAAGGCCAGCGCCTCAACGGTCTAATAATAATAATAATAATAATAATAATAATAATAATAATAATAATAATAATAATAATAATAATAATAATAATAATAATGGGCTCAGCTACAGAGATGCGCACCTTCGAAGGTGGTGCTATCTACGCGGCCTGCGGACCAATTTCAACATTCCGATTGTATTGCTATTGAGTAACGAAAGCGGAATTCTACTGGATGGATCCGAAAGCTGAATTATTTTAATGTTGTCGCGTGACACGTAGTGCACCACCCTTACATCTTTCAACATGCCAACAAGAATGCCAAGATATCTGATCTTAAATTAGCATTAAATTACTATTTCAGAAGGCTATTCGGATTCCAAGAATAATGGTCGAGAGGATTCGTCGCGCTGACCACGCTTCACCTCGTAATCTAGCTTTCGGGTTGAGCAGCGGTAGCTTTGTAAGCCAAGGGCTGTGGAGCCATGTGGGTTTTATTTTTTCAGGTAATATCATGTTTCCAACTAACGATTTTCAACATCAGAATCTTCAATCAATTAAAAATAAGACTTACGAAGGTATTCTCCTTCACTGATAGCCAGGCCTCAAACATGACACAAAATTGGTGTGTTATGGTACATTTCGAAAATAAAGAAAATAAGATGGCGAATTTTCTGCGTCGATTTCATTTTAATGAAGTTACAGAAAGATTGAGCAACCTCTAGTGTCAGTAACGCTGAGTTGCGATATGTCCCCACAGAGCGCCGCTGCTGACCGCAACAGAGCTGCTGGCCTTGCTGTCCAATTGCAAGCCTCCCACCCACCATCATTTAATTCCGGGTGACAGGTAGACAGCGCTCCCACCCTTCCTCACTCCACTTCGTTTCTCCGGGATTTCCTCCGGGAACCAATCTTATCCCCGGCGAGCAGCACGACCGAACGTGCGCAAAGCAATCTCCAAGAGAGAAAGACGCAAAGATGAAGATATACGTCTTCTTGCTACCGACACATTCCTCTAGCTACCTTCATATTGCCTTCGATATCAAGCAAGCACTAAGACATCCCCTAACGGTACAGTGTGTATATTTTGATGTACGACATGCAATTTAACACAAATATTTCCTCATCATCTCACTACATACGGCGGAAGAATATATAACATCCAGAATTATTTGATAATATAATTTAAGACTAAAAGTCAAACAAACCCAATGGCACTAAAGCCCTTGAAGGACCTTGGCCTAACAAGCGACCGCTGCTCAGCCCGAAGACCTGCAGATTACGAGGTGCCGTGTGGTCAGCACGACGAGTCCTCTCGGCCGTTATTCTTGGCTTACGAGACCGGAAAGACTAAAAGTTGTACATGAAAATTCTATCGCCGAAAGTGCACAACATAAAAATTTAAGAAGTTTAGAACATAAAAATCGAACGAGTGAACTAAAGATATTTTCAAAACAAAAGAGACATTTAAAGTGCTAGAATGATTACCAACAGAATAAAACCGATACCACGACCTAAAACTGGGAGCAAGGGTTACAGACTATAAAATCTGTATGATAGATGATTTACTTTAAAAGACATTGACACTGGTATTTGGAGTGAAAAGAATAAATCAGAGGACGCAAGAATACTGTTTCTTGTTCCTTCATACAGAGAAGTTCCAAATATACCCTTGTCCTCGTCCTAAAGATGTAATTCACACAATATTCTTATCCGAATGTTCATTCTAAGATCTACGTCCTCCATATACACAGTTCGTAATTACCATAAACAAATGACTTAAAACAATTTTTGCAGTCGGGGTTAACTTGAAGTACATTTAAGTTTGAATAGTGTAACGAACAATCCAAAACTTAACGGAGGCGATTGGTCCCAGGACAAGAACCCATTTCACTTCTTTATTCAGTCCTAATATTTTCAAATGTATGTCGATGAATTGGTTTTGAAAGTACCAAATAAAATTTCTCATAGACGACGTAGCTTACCGTACGTCGGAAAACTGATACCCGTAATATACGTAGTCATGCCATGTTTGCTCGTCAACAGAAACTCATGAATGTCTTTTGAAATTAAAAGAGAACACTAATGAAAAACAAACTTACGAGAAAATGTTTTCTTGTCGACAGATTCTGCGAAAATTTTTACCATTTCCATAAGGATATGATCTTCTTCTTACCTTTCTACCACTTTTCCCACATCTGTGGGGTCACGGGTGCGAATTGTGTCGCGAATGTGGATATGACCCTGTTTTACGACCAGATGCCCTTCCTGACACCAATCCTATATGGAGGGATGTAATCACTATTGCGTGTTTCTGAGGTGGTTGGTACTATAGTGGTTGTCTGAATATTAAAAAGAAAGTGTTGGGACAAACACGAAAACCCAGTCCCGAGGCAGAAGAATTAATCAGACGCGATTAAAATACCCGACCCAGTCAAGAATCAAACCCCCGACCCTCTGAACCGAAGGCCTCAACGATGACCATTCAGCTAAGGAATCGAAGTTCCATAAAGATCCGATATAGCAATAAAATTGAAAGTTGCCATGTTTCAAGAGAAACTCTTCTGTATGCTCTCTACGACCATCGCAATAAAATTAAAAGTTGCAATGTTTCAAAAGAAACTCTTCTGTATTCTCTCTACGACCAGCATCACAGAAGGTAGTCGGACAAGTTGTCAGGCTGAGTTCACTAAAGTAGCCTACATGAGGTAGTTCGTAACAATGTTCCAAGCTTCTTATATAAACATCACGTTTTCTAAGAATGTTGAATTTCCTGCTTCTCTTTTTTTTTCTGGAAGTAAATAATACGGTCGTTCTCATAAACAGGGCAGATCACCAGCGCAAAGCAGAAACTCTTCATTGTTCTAATCGAACATGGGATGTTTCTCTCACCTCCCTTAATACTTACCGAGTAAAGTTCATTTTACGTTTCCACCCCTTCTTCGAACTCATTCATTCATCTGTTCACCAAAAATTACTAGCATTCCTAAATATCAAAGCCACATTTACCAACCAACTTGCGCTGTCTAATCTATAAGCATGTGCCTTACTTGCAGCGGTAGGTCCATCAGAGCTCTCTCCAGGGAACCTCTTTTCTCTGGTCTACCTCCTTCCTCTCACCCTCCGTCCTCCCGAAAGCCTAGCTGTTTGCATGGGGGCTTCCAGATAAAGCGAGGATCGCTATTAAATGTCGTTTTCAGAGATGGAATGGCCTGTAGGGGGGTTGCTGAGAGAGACAGAGAATGTGTGTGTGTGCTTGTAATCCAGAGTAAGAGAGAGAGGTGATGGAGGGGTCAAGCCCAGGCGACGTAATTTCCTCTCTAGAGACCGCCGCTGCTGCTGTAGTAGAAGAGGAGGTGGAGGAATATAATTCGTATGCAAAACCCGCAGCAAGGAGAAAGAGTGAAACATACATAGATATACAAGGCTGAGTAGACCGCAGGCTCGTCGACACAACTAGGTTATAGACAAGCAACAACAGTAAAACACTAAGCTACCTAATTGCTTTACGTCGCACCGACACAGATAGATCTTATGGCGACGATGGGACATGAAAGGCCTAGGAATGGGAAGGAAGCGCCGTGGCCTTAATTAAGGTACGGCCCCAATGTTTGCCTGATGTGAAAATGGGAAACCACGGAAAACCATCTTCAGGGCTGCCGACAGTGGGGTTCGAACCCACTATCTCCCAGATACGAGCTCACAGCTGCGCGCCCCTAACCACACGGCTAACTCGCCCGGTAAAATACTAAGAGAAAGGTAAATACTGGAAAGTTTTAGTTTATGATCGTCTAGAAATTAGGGAGCGCCAGATCCTTTGTACTGAGTGTTGCATAAGCAAGTCATATCAAGACGAATGCAATACCAGTGCCATTTACGATATTGCTTCATATAAGAGAACAGGTTCATGTTCTCATGAATCTGAGAAGAGAACACCGGATTCGAACTAACTAGGACTGTCGTCCGTTTGGATTCGGAAATGTTCGAATTATCCAATTAAACCCAAGTAATACGGTATACATGGAACACTATAGTTGCAGCTGCAGTGTTCTATAGCTTAACTACAATTAGAGCTACAGTATATTAGAATTTAATCAAACCCGGGACCCCTGTGACCAAAGCCCAGCACGCTAGCCATGGAGCCTGACAATATTTTAAGTGCAACATTATGATTACATTCTTTCGTATCATTCCAAGTGGGATTTATTTCCTCTCTCACGCATTCTACACCGATTACCCGAAATTTTGGTTTGATGAGGTCCGGATTACCGATACTACTGTAATAATAATAATAATAATAATAATAATAATAATAATAATAATAATAATAATAATAATAATAATAATAATAATCCCTCCGCTGCGAATATGCATACGTCCTGAAATACTGCCATCTACAGTAGGTTGCCTGCTCACAAATCCAATAGTCCCGATGTCTAACAAAGAAAGCGGATTTCTATTGGGCGTTTCCTAAAAATGAATTTATTTGATTTCATCTGATGACACTGAGTGCACAATCAGACATCAGACATCAGGCACCTCGCCGTTTCCGAAAACCATCAAAGGTAGTTAGTGAAACGTATAATCAATAACACTGTTATTAATCAGTTATCATACACTTCGGGAAGGATGACTAAAAGCAAGCGGCAAAGAATCTTTGTAATGCTGTACACGTTTAGCCTCAGAAATTTGTACAGGTAGTATTTCGCCTGTTTTACTGTGAAGCTACTTTGTACAAACATGAAGAGGATTGTGTATTACACTCAGTGGTGTTCCTCAAAGGGCAGTAGGGTTAGCAAGGGACAAATCCTGTCTGTCTGGCAGCCCTTTAGCAGCAGAAACACGAATCTGTAAACAGTTTCGCGCGCCCCTCGCAGCCAAGAAGAGAGGAACGAGACTAGGCAGGAAATAGAAGCTATTTCAAGATGTAAGTTAGCCCATTGTGGGGACTCCAATGCTATGGATATTGCCACCTTAAATGTCCGTTTTGGGAGGGATAACATCCAGCCAGGGATGTGTGTCTGAGTTGCTCCCTCTTCCTTCCTCATACATTTTCCTGTTTATCTTTTACAAACCAGAGAGAGAGAATGGGAGAAAATAAATCTGGTAAATAAACTCTGGACAATAAACGTCATAATTACTACATTGATCAATACACTTCAATGTTTTCCTCCCCAAATCAAGTCCGCGCTTTTATCCAAAGTTAAAGAAAGTAAAAGAACTGCAAAATAGAGAATTTTGTGGGAAAACATATGTCAAGCTAATCTTCAGTTATTCATTGGAAAATTCACTCCTTTTTGCTTTATGAAGAATATTTTAGGACTATTTTCAGCCAGTAGAGTAGTCTTATATTCCTGGTTCATGGTTAGTCAAGAATAATATCTGGAAGGGTTCACGCTGGATTTCCGACTGTTTCCAATTTAAGAATGATTTTTATGTGTATATTATTTCTCTGTCACGAAGGCAGGTTTCTCACTATCTCCACCACAATAACACGCAGTTACCTACACATGGCAGATGCCCCCCCCCACCCTCGTCGGGGGGTCTGCCTTACAGGGGATGCACTCGGCTATAAATAGCCACACGAAATAAAAAAAATGGTAATAAAGCGACAGATTTTTATCACGGTGTCCATAAGATGTCAACTGAATACATTTCACCAAATTCATGAATTTCTTACAAATTTGAGGAATGCCTCTAGGGTCAGTGCCGGTACATTATAAAAGCTCTTGTTAGTATGTGTGATAGGTCTACCTTGAGGCTAAATTCAATAAAGGGAATGAGCCTTAAGTCGCCAGTACACAGAAGAGTTGGGGGATGGCCGTCGGTCGCTCAATCAATGGAAGTGCTGTGCTATGTGGGCGACGGGGGTGGCTGGGTGAAACTCTCCTCCTCCTCCACCTCCCGACATTTTTTTTTTTTTTGTAATCTTGCCGTATCGAACGAACAGTAGGCACGTCAAAACAAATCCGCAGAATCAATTTGTTTGAAATGTTTTCATTGTCTTCCTTTATCGACGTTGATTTACAGCCACCAGCCCAAACACACCAGGGAGGAGGAGAGATTTTAGGGGCAAAGAGGAGGGAAAGAGACAGAGAGAGCTCTTTTAAAGTCGAAGGTTCAAAGCGCGTGTTACACGGTCACTGCAAGATAAAACATCAGCAAGTAACAATTTCAAACTTTTCGAATTAACCGCTGGCGTGTTGTTTACGCGAGTCGGCTATGAGCTTTGATTCGAGAGATGGTGGGATCGAACCCCACCGTCAGCAGCCCTGAAGACAGAGTTTCACGGTTTCCTCATTTCCACACCAGATAAAAGCGACAGTTGTACCTTAATTATTGCCATAGCCACTTCCTTCCCAGTCCTAGCCTTTTCCTGTCCTATTGTTGCCAAGAGATCTGAGTTGGCGCGACATTAAACAATTGGGCATTGCTACCCAACCAGTTGACTTAGAGATACTGGAGTGTCACGAGGTTAGTTTGACGATCTAAGCCATATCGCTTGGCTTTCCTGACCAGGTCTGTTGTCTATCATATCAGACAGCTCCTCACTTGGACTTACGAGGCCCAGTGAGCCGCACTCCAGTCCTCAATCCAGAATCCTCAATCCACACCCAATTCAGAACTCCCGCAAACTGGTAGTTGAAGCTCATTCTCACCAGTCTCTCGAGAAACTAACACCTTCTGAAACAGCAAGTGTGCAATAAAACTAAACCAAAGTAATACAAACTCGTCAGAACTAGTTCAGTCTTGAAGTAAGATGTGCTGCAAGCTTCTCCTACTTATCTTTTGTTAGCTGACCGATATCGCAATTATGAAAACGAAAAAGGAAAAGACTCCCCCATGTCTTTAACTAACGCTGGAATGGTAAGTTAATATTAGGATGCCATCTCTGCATATTCGTCCGCTTGGGAATATACGAAGAGATAAAAACAAACGAGCATACCCGTGTCGCATCAATCAATCAATCAATCAATCAATCAATCAATCAAACAATCAATCAATCAATCAATCAATCAATCAATCAATCAATCATCTGCATTTAGGGCATCATCCAGGTGGCAGATTTCCTATCATTTGTCTACCTAGCCTTTTCTTAAATATTTTAAAAAAGAACATGCACATTTGTCCCTTGGCATTCCAAGACGACTGCTGCCCAACCAGTTGACTTGCAGATACTGGAGTGTCACGAGGTCAGTTTGACGATCTAAGCCATATCGCTTGGCTTTCCTGACCAGGTCTGTTGTCTATCATATCAGACAGCTCCTCATCTGTACTTACGAGACCGAGTGAATCCCATTCCAGTCCTCAATCCAGAAGTAAAATGGCTGGATGGTCGGGAATCGAACGCGAAGTCTCCTACACCACGAGGCTTGCTGATATGAAGTCGTCACAAAAACTAATGATCTGAAGGACACAGCATTCAAACTTCCAAATATGTAAAAAATACTGCTGATGAGGATGAGACTCATATCGCTCCAGTTTTATCAAATTTTATTTTCCTTTATGACTTTGGATTTCATGCTCTATTTTGTGCATTTTCACTACATATTTTTTCCTCAAAAGGCCCAAGCGCCCATTAAATTCCTAAACCCGCAAATGCGTACATCCTATAAATCGTAATATACAAGGTACAGCACAAGGCTATGATATAGTTCAATAAAGGAACTTAAAAGCCATCTTACTCAGAAGGTAATAATAATAATAATAATAATAATAATAATAATAATAATAATAATAATAATCATAATAATAATAATAACCGAGCTCGATAGCTGAAGTCGCTTAAATGCGGCCAAAATCCAGTAATCGTGAGATAGTGGATTCGAACCCCACTCTCGGCAGCCCTGAAGATGGTTTTCCGTGGTTTCCCATGCTGGGGCTGTACCTTAATTAAGGCCACGGCCACTTCCTTCCTATTCCTAGGCCTTTCCTAACCCATCGTCACCATAAGACCTATCTGTGTCGGTGCGACGTAAAGCAAACACCAAAATAATAATAATAATAATAATAATAATAATAATAATAATAATAATAATAATAATAATAATAATACTGCAATTTTGAAAACGAAAGAGTACGTTCAACCCGAGACGTTAATAGTGTGAGAAAGGACAAAGTGGACGAAATTCAAAACTCCTGTAAACTAGTAGTTGAATCTTGCCATTGATGCTTTCACGGCTCGTACTTATAGACATGATATATGCTTTCGGGCTGATACCGTGTGAAGAAAATAAGGTGAAATTCTGAAGTTCTGCGTCATCAGAAGAAAATTTCGACTGTCTTCTTCGAGTTCTGTGTTCGTTTTCCTCCACACCCTTTTGCCATGATCTTGAAAAACAGTGAATTTAATTTCATCCGTAAATATAACTCGATCCAATACTGCTAGAGAAGCATGTTTATAGACGGTAGCATATTGTAGTCTTTTCCTCCTATTTGCTGGGATAATCGAAGGTTTTCGCTTAGCATTTCTACAGTGATGCCCTTTCATATATAAAATCATTTGAATTGTGGAAGCACAGATATTAAGTTTTAAATCATTTTCTAATTCAGACCTCAGTTTTGCAGCACTGATTCTAGAATTTTTCGTAACCTTCCGGAGAAATTGTCTTTTAGTTCGATCGTCTAGTTTTCATGGACATCCACATCTACGTGCATTTTTGAAAGATGTTCTCTCACCATACCTGTCAACAATTCCCTGAATTGTAGATCTTGGTCTCTTAACAAGTTTAGATATTTTCGAGAGCGATTTACAGGAATTATGAGCCCGGATTATAATACTTCTCTCTTCTTGTGTTGTTTCTTTCATTTTGCGGCCCATCTTACTGACTGAATGTATCACTTGTTGTTTAGAGCGACTGAAGCACAGCTGACTTCGTACAAGACGTGACCTCTACTGCTCACCTGCGTTGCAAGGGATGTCATCAAGGACTTTTCCCCATTATTTTATACTGTAATACAGGTTTATTATTATTATTATTACTATTAAATATCCTATGTATCAACGTTACGGCTTAAGCCTAAGGCTACTTTTATTGCTGCACAGCTACGACAACAATTAATGTTATTTGTTTTACGTCACACTAACTATTCTTTTAAGGTTTTCGGAGACGCCGAGGTGCCGGAATTTAGTCCCGCAGGAGTTATTTTACGTGTCAGTAAATCTACCGACACGAGGCTGACGTATCTGAGCACCTTCAAATACCACCGGACTGAGCCAGGTTCGAACCTGCCAAGTTGGGGTCAGAAGGTCAGCGCCTTAACCGTCTGAGCCACTCAGCCCGGCAACGACAACAATTACCAGCCAACGTACTCCAAGTCAGCAATTACAACCCCTGCATAAGTACGGTTGCCATCGCGTGTTAAAAGTAAGACATGTAATACACTGTAAATCATATACACCTACTTTATATTGTCTAATTATTCAGCGTTTTTAAGCTACACAGGTTCCTCTCCGCACATACTGTTTTATTATCTAATACTTAAAAATACTGAGTTATTTTACGGCCAGCATCATTAAATAGTTATTATATTCAAGAATGGAACTAACGATGAATAAATAAAATGTTCCCCATACATAACGAGCGGATACCAGGAATTTGGCAATAATTGATTCTCAATGTCACGGAACATCAGCATTATCAGCATCCGTAATTCCTCTGGCAAATCTGTGTAGCGCCTAACATGTATGCAACTCAACGTATCGCTGCTGCTAAATGGGTTGCTAACAGCAGGATGAATAGCAGGTGGTAATCAAATCCAAGGTTAAATGTATACATTATCGTAAATATAAGAGGCTAAGAAGAAAAATAGTGATTACTGTCTATCATTTCAATATACTCAATAAGTTATAAACTAAAATCCTTCCACTCTTAGGAGTAATGAATAAGAAAAATGCGACTGATCTGAGTACCTAATCATCCACCCATCTTTTAACATACTACAGCGGAAAGAAAATTTTGTAGACATCCACCATGCATCTGTAACATGCTAATTTAGCTCCGTTTTCTTTACCAAGTATATACGAGGGAATACCGGCCAACGATCTTCGACAGGAAATAACGTGTAACTGATAGTTTCTAGATCCAAGGTACAGTACATAACGAAATGATGGTCAGTCACTTACTCTAAACGTACGACTTACGAGGAAAGGAAATAAGGTGAACTTCACAGGAAATTGAGAACGAGTAAGCAGCACGCAGTTCAAATAAAATCACAAGGCTAGCTGACAAAATTATACAACGTCTGTCTCCTTGATCCGCGGACAGCGACCGTACTCAAGTATACTATTTGCAATGGGTCGTGCATTTTGAACATTATAAAGAAACACAATGTCTTCAACTCGCAAAGATCACGTTGCTAGAAACCATAATTTTATACAAATTCTAGCATGTCATATTACTACTGCGAAGAATAGCAAACAATTTAGATTTATATGACAACATTTCTTCGAATAAAATAGTTTAAGTGTTAAAAGTAATGGCGATTCATAGCACGTGTAACACACTAAATTAGCACCAACAACGAAAAAGCCGAAATTTCGGAAATTCTCTTGATAAACGAATGGCTTGCTCAAATTGAAATTAAAGAATGGTACTCATCGAAGTAGACGGGAATCTCCATGAATTTCTGTGATCTCCTTCCTCCCTGCAGTAATATGATTTCAATAATCTAACGGACTGCGTATGTGTGCTAAGTGCAGTCTATCAAAGTTGCACAGCCAAATTAACAGGCCACTTCTTGTATGGAGGGACAATTAGTCCACATGATTAACACAATGAACTGATTACCACTCACTCATATATAATTCAATGACTGAATTAACTGGACTTGATGATCACCAGATGCTTCTGTGTGTGCGGTCGACTCTAATGTCAAATTGTCATTAGAGTCGCTCTACCATGCGCTCCCCAATTGTCCATGCATTAATAAAAAAACAGCAAGCTTCTTCAACGAGATTGAGAATTGCATTTCCTCCAGACCGACTCTTCCAGTACCATAGAACTAAAGCAGAAATTTTGGTTATAGTTGTAAGTCTTATTAGCTGCTAAAGATCTGCAATATGTCTTATTGTAGTCACCGTCAACTGGTTTCATCTGTGACCATGTTAACACACAGTGCTAAAAGTAGGTTTCCCTAGATCACGTGATCGATGGTATAGTTAGGCTGAAGTGGATATTTCTCACTTGTGCAGATCAAAACTCCTAGATACCGTTATCATTTCCCGATATTTAACTTCATTATTCGTTGAAATATTCGATACTAGCTCATACTTTCCAGATACACTCTCCAGGGTATATACTAGGAAAAAGTTGTATTTCCAGGCACACGTCCTGCTTTTTTCTGCGATGATTCCCAGAATTCAGTATCCTTCTTCTTCTACCATTTTTCCCACACCTGTAGGGTCGCAGATGCGAACTGTGTCACACGTGTGAATTTGGCCCTATTTTACGGATGGATGCCCTTCCTGACACCAAGCTTATATGGAAGGATGTAATCACTATTGAGTGGTTCTGTGGTGGTTGGTAGCGCAGTGTGTTGTCTGAATATGAAGAGGAAATTGTTGGAAAAAACACAAACACCCAGTCCCAAGCCAGAAAAGTTAATCAAACACGATTAAAATCCCCGACCCAGCCGGGAATCGACCCTCTGAACCGAACGCCACAATGCTGACCTTCAGCCAATGAGTCGGACTTCCAGAATTCAGTATTATAATGCTTGAATCCAAGCACCGAACTCGATAACTGCAGCCGCTTAAGTGCGACCAGTGTCCTGTATTCGGGAGGTAGTGGGTTCGAACCCCACTGTGGACAGCCCTGAACATAGTTTTCCATTTTCACACAGGCAAAAGCTGGAGCTATACTAATAAGGCAACGGCCGCTTCCTTCCTTCCCAATTCTAGCCCTTTCCTGTCCCGTCGTCGCCATAAGACCTGTCTGTGTTGGTGTGGCATAAAGCAACTTGCAAAAAATAAAAAAAAATGCAAGCACCTTAGCTGCATTGTTATGTCCTACTATTATCGCTAACAATCCATTTATCTAACTTAAGGTACCCGGACAACATCTTCGTACGCAGTGGAACTTAGTTGATGATATAGGCTAACCCGTCAATAGTGACTCTTTCGGGTGAAATGAAAAAAAAAAAAAGTAAATATCTTAACTTACCGTTAAATGCTGGAATAGCCACGCCCTCAGGATATTGGTGGCGACCTTTGGAAAGATACCGCGTTTCTTCTGGTTCTTCTTGCCGTTCGTATCGTCGTCCTCCTCGCCTGTCCCTTCGCCGCTGCCGATGCTGGCGTTGCTTGCATCCCCTGCGCAGAAAATACGTTACGTCCATTCAGCGTCCCTCCCATACACAATAATAAACTAGCCTAGCAATGTACAGAATTCTAGGATTACAGGTCTGCCAATTAATTCTCGAAACGGCGTCTACTTTCACAGTCTTGAATCACTTATAGCTAATTCCCAACCAATTTACCAACGATACTAAAGTACGTTGTCATGTAAAGTCTGAAATGTCAAGAAATGGATACTCTCTCGGGTCTAGGGAAATGCGAAAACCTGCGTATGGGGATATAAGTCACTCCTGATCGCCACATATCCTTGCGTGTTCCAACTGCATACTCTGTCAGGAGGTGCTCTCTCTACTCTTTGGATTCCGAGGCACCACTACTACGTTTGACAAGCAATTCGCCCAGAAAGTGGCTGTGTATTTTGGGTCACGTAGCTATCAACTTGCATTCGGGAGATAGTGGGTTCGAACCCCATTGTCGCAAGCACTAAAGATTTTTTTTGCTTGATTTCCCATTTTCACATCAGCCAAATGCTGGGGCTGTACCTTAATTAAGGCCATGGCCGCTTCCTTCCCACTCCCAGTCCTTTCTTATCCCATCGTCGCCGTAAGACCTATCTGCGGCGGTGGGACGTAATTTTTTTTTTTAAGAGAAACAATTCTCCGTGAATTCGTCAATTACGTGCTTTTGTGTGAGAGATCGAGGTTATATTAACACATTTTTTCAGTAGAATATCCCTTACTAGCAACTTGCATAAATATAAATTTTCTCTATTACTTGATGCCATTCCCAACGTAGAATTCCTGAATGTTTAAGTACCTTAATAACATCTGAAATGTCAGAAAATATACACGAGCTAATACGTATTTCACCTTTCTGGCCAGTTGTTTTTAGAGTCCGATAGCCTTAATTACTCACTTCCATTTTACTCAAGGTAAGAACAAGGATACCGGTATGTCGTATACGATCACCAATATACTGCGGTATATACTGTATATAGAAAGTGCCAGTCATTTTTTCAATATTACGTAAACCATCACATCCCCCATTCAAAATTCTGCTTCACGTTGCGCCAATAAGGATATAATCTTCAGTTTCTAATCAGTTCCCTTACCCCCTTGAAACCTATGTAAAATATGATAGAGGTGTAATTATTTTCTTGCCTCGTCAAGCATGAAATATGTGAAGATGTTTGGCAGTTGGACCGTTTATCATCATTATCATCACCTTCACTAAGTAGCTATTCAGTAATTCTAACGTAGACAACGGCAGTCTCTAAGTGATATGTTGTACAGATAATGATGTCCACACCACATTACTTTGAAAAACGAGAAAAAAATCATTGCAGATCCCTGAAAATCTAAAAATTAATGTATCTATCCCGATGATCTTCAGTGAGAGTATTACTGGTTGAGCCTTTCATTGGAATACTGCCTGGAGAAGTGTCACATATCCCAAAACCAAACCAAAATACAACATATTTTAATACATGCACTATTACAAAAACTCTAATAACACTGATTATGATAAGTACACGACACTGATGAACAAGGATGTCACTAGACATCTGTTCTTACTAAAATCGAACAAATATCGATGTTGACACTCGTCAGCTAAAGAGCTTCCTGACAACAGTCAGAGTACTCCAAAAGTTTCCTCTGAGACACATTTCTTATTTCTAGTAGAGGGAAAAAGCGTAATGATATCTAAAACTTCAAGGCTACTGTTTCTTCTTTTATACAATTTACTTTACAACCTACCGACACAGATAGGTCTTTTGGCGACTATAGGGTGGGAAAGGGCTAAGAATAGGAAGAAAGCAACTGTGGCCTTACGTAATGTACAGCCCTACCATTTGCCTGGTGTGAAAATGGGAAACCACGGAAAATAACAACAATAATAATAATAATAATAATAATAATAATAATAATAATAATAATAACAAAAATACTCTGTCTTGCCTTTTCTCAGTGACGAGGAGTTGGCACTACACGTGCGTTAATCCCAGTTTTATGACCGAATGCTCTTACTGACAATCATTCCTATGTGGACTATTAAGTTTCTCTGCGGTGGTCGGTAAAGTGGAAATGGATTGCGTATATAAAAATATGTGTATTTCGATACACACAAGAGTCCAGTCCCCGAGCCAAAGGAATAAACCATACGCAGCTAAAAATCGGTCGGGAATCAAACCCTGTATCCTCTGAATCGAAGACTAGTGTTTGAATGAGAGTTGCTAAAACTGTAAGTGAAACATCAAAGGACTCCAGATCCCGTAAAATCCAAAAATAAAAGTGTAACCCTCAAAGAAGTTATCGTAATAGTAAATGCGTGATGGGCTAGTAAAAAAAAATATAGCATCTTCACATAACTAACGTTGAACATATTGTTGAAGAAAAATAACTTAGCTATGTCTGCCACTAGGAAAGAGAGGGGGAGATATTGCATAATGCATCCGCAGCTTCAATCGTGTGAGTCAACCGATCTTACAACAAGAATATCAACGACTACTGCACCCACGGGTCTAGGCTTCGACGTTAAGTCATGAATCTCTAATGCAATTATGCATTCATCTTTCTTTCAGCGGGTGCAGAATAAAATGTACACATTGGTGTATGCGCTGTGGATACAATATTTTTAAATCTAGCATCATAAATTCAAACGTCACAGGGTCCACGTGCTTTTAGCCAATACTGAAGAAATTTTAGTAAATTACAAATTATTATCGATAATGAAAATGAAAATCTACAGTCATTCGACCGGTTCAGTAATGGAATAAATGAAGCCCCCATCTGGCGGCGAGGATAGGAAATGTGCCGGCTGCCGAAGCCTGTCGCACTCCTCTGGGGCGATGATAAATGACAAATGAAATGTTAATGGAGAGTGTTGCTGGAATGAAAGATGACAGGGAAAACCGGAGTACCCGGAGAAAAACCTCCGCTTTCTTCAGCACAGTTCTCACATGGAGTGACCGGGATTTGAACATTATCGATAATAAATCAACAAAATATCCCGAGAGACACCGTGAGAAATAGTGTGTGCCTTTGAACTGATTACATCAGGAATAGTACCTATGATCTGTACACATCATGTAAGGGACGTGGTAAAAAACGAAAATTAGTGCATTTCAATTCAGACTCACTTCTCAGTCACTTGTTTAGGCGAAAAAGCGCTACACCATTGCAGTTCACCTGAGAGTCACAATAGAAGGAATGCTTTATCATCACTACCCACAATCCACCTAATTATGAGAAAAATGTATTTTGGCACAAATTCTCACGAAATAATCATATCAAAATACTCTACGATCATATAAAGTGATACTTTACATTCTGGAGAAACTTATATTCATGAGACTACAGACGTTATGAAGATTAGAAAATACTGTTCAACTTGTCAAGGGGCTGCCTGGCCGAGGCGGTAAAGGCGTGCTCGTCAGGAAATCGTAAAATTTAAGAGACGAGATTTCCACTTCCGGATGTGCATGTGGCCCTGAGGTTCACTCTGCCTACACCAAAAATGAGTACCAGGTTAATTCCTGGGCACAAAGGCGGCCGGGGGTAGAGCTAACCACTCTACCCCATCACGTGCCGCGGTTAACAATGTTGGAAGCCTTTACCTTCCACTCCTCCAAGGGCCTTCATGGCCTGTAGGGAGGTGTCTTTGTTTGTTCAACTTGTCATCCATATTTATATGGCAACTTGTTACATCAAGCATCTTCGAAAAGCGTACTGAGGGACAGAATTAGGAAATACTAGAACGATATCTTCATATACGAATTAAAGGATCACTCATAATCTCATACCCTCATACGAAAAGGCAGACATCAGACTGATTACGGCGTAAAGAAAAATAATTATCCCAAAAGTCTTGCTTCTAACCAGTTCACACCAGTTAAAATTGCGTAATGGGTTAACAAAATATCTTCAATAATTTAACTGTTCAATCTCCTTGATAGTGCAAATAATCAGGGCCCATTGAGAACATCAACCTAGCCTGCATGTTATGTATATTTCACAACCTTGAACCGCGGAAATGTAATAGTCCTAAGCAGAGCAAATACATAGGAAGATCCCAGTCGATAATTATAATTACTGACTCTTGAGAAAATATATATCGTCACCTGTAGCAGTAACCTAAGAAGTCGGATAAAGTGAAGGATGACAACATAATTGAAAAGAAGGAAAGAGAATATATTCTTAGTCACCTGCAGAAGGTTTGTTGGCTAGTCGAGTTTATTACTCCTTCCCTAAACTGCTGAATACTGCGGGACGAGTGAGTAAATGTGGAAGTCCGTATTCATTAGATGTTGGTACATCAGAAAGACACTTTTCAAGAAATAAACCCACCATTCAATCACGGAGAAGATTATTATTATTATTATTATTATTATTATTATTATTATTATTATTATTATTATTATTATTGCCTGGTTCCATGGCTGAGTGCTCAGCGTCTTGGACTTTGATCCTCAGGACATCGGGTTCGAAATATTTTATTCATGAATGGTCAATTCCCTTGGCTCAGAGACAGACATTATTGTTGTCCCTATCATTCCTGTAACTCATGAAGGTACCACACACAGCACTATCCTGCATAACACAAACGCAGTTTCCTATATACAGCAGACGCCGCGCACTCTCACCGGAGGGTCTGCCTTAAAAGGGCTATACCAGGCTAGAAGTAGTCACTATTATTATTATTATTATTATTATTATTATTATTATTATTATTATTATTATTATCCCAGGAAAAAAACAGTGACAAATAATGAAATACAATTTATTTCGGGAGGCTCTGTAACGGGATACTTAATGAATGCTTCAGTTATTCAGTCTTAAAAATAATACTCACTATATTATAAATGAACGAGGTACTTGTGGTTTCCATCAAACATTAGAACACATTATGGAAGTGGTGGTGCCAGTGTTTTTGATTTCATTATAACAGAATGGAATGAGATCGCTTAACTTAACCCTCCCCATCCTGTCCCCTGTCCCGCAACACACAAGCTAATAACAAGCCGTAATTGTCTACGATGACTTTAACGCACCTACCATACATGCATATATACATGCGCTTATCCACGGATCAATGGATTTAGTCTACCCTCGCTCCTATATGCAACTCAATACCATAATCTTATTTCACATTTTCGTCCCGCACACCCCTTTTTCTTTTTGTTATACGTGAGTCATTTAACTCCCTCCTTGCTATGCATACAAACATACATGGCGGGAGGGCCATTAGCCCACCCGCACCCGAGCGAACTGAAATTGCTGCCCTCGCTTTACGCAAATGGGAGGAAGGGGGGAAGAAGATGGGCCGGGATCAATCTACAGTGCTGTCAGACGTCTAGAGCACGTGGTGACATTGACCCTGCTTCCATTGTTGGAACAAGAGCTGCCACAGCCAGACGTCTACAGTACACACTGACCACACTTACACTACATGTTACACGAGAAACTGAGGCTATTGCCTACATACAAGTTTTCAGTATCTTATTATTAATATTCTTCGGTTCCACCTCCTCATAGAACGCTGTTAACCATCATGGAGTATCCTCATTAAGTTTCACTCTCAGTTGGCGTAACACGGACGTCGAACCACCATCGGAGATCCCGCTTCCGGGATAAATATCTCCTCTCTCGTCCACAGTATCCTTCTTTAATGGAGCTTTATATCAGGCTGTATTATTCGTCATTGCGGAACATGTGGCCGAAATGGGCTGCTCATTCTTACATTTAGCGGGGATACGATTTCACATGACTTCCCAGCAAGACGGAGATCTCCTTACTGATGCGGTCTTCCCACAGAAAGTTGAACATTGTGCCTCACATTCAGTCAGTCAATTGACGAAGCCTCGGTGTCCATACTTCGATACCATAAAATAGCACCGATAACTCATAACATTCCACGACACCCCCCCCCCCCATTGGCACTACAGCCCTGAAGGGCCTTGGACTACCAAGCGACCGCTGCTCAGCCCCAAGGCCTGCAGATTACGAGGTGTCGTGTGGTCAGCACGACGAATCCTCTCGGCCATTATTCTTGGCTTTCGAGACCGGAGCCGCTATCTCACCGTCAGATAGTTCCTCAATTCTAATCACGTAAGCTGAGAACATTCCACGACACGCCTGGGAATTGCGAGCCAGAAATCACGACTACACACAGATTTGCGATGGTTCGGTTAAACAATAATTGAGGTAATGACATGGAGTTGCCAAATTCAGACAAATATTTGTCACTTTAAATGAACAATGCACAATACTGAAAGGTAGTGAAACGTAGGTCCCAACCCAAAGAGAGTACCAATGTATGAGTTGCACCTTAGAAGGAATGTACAGTCCCTCAAAAAAGGAAAGTTCCTCGCATTTAATGTGTTATAAGACTTCATTACATTATTACCAAAATATGTTTAACCTCCAATGTTGACACATACCCTTTGGATACCCACACCACCGGGCGAGCTGGCCGTGCGCGTAGAGGCGCGCGGCTGTGAGCTTGCATCCGGGAGATAGTAGGTTCGAATCCCACTATCGGCAGCCCTGAAAATGGTTTTCCGTGGTTTCCCATTTTCACACCAGGCAAATGCTGGGGCTGTACCTT
Source organism: Anabrus simplex (assembly GCF_040414725.1). Taxonomy (NCBI): domain Eukaryota; kingdom Metazoa; phylum Arthropoda; class Insecta; order Orthoptera; family Tettigoniidae; genus Anabrus; species Anabrus simplex. Next base: position 476,234,988 of record NC_090265.1, on the reverse strand, counting down.
AATTAAGGCCACGGCCGCTTCCTTCCAACTCCTAGGCCTTTCCTATTCCATCGTCGCCATAAGACCTATCTGTGTCGGCGCGACGTAAAACCCCTAGCAAAAAAAAAAAAAAAGATACCCACACCTGCCTCTGTGGATCAGTGGTAGAGTGTCGGCCTCCGGATCCCAAGATAGCGGGTTCAAACCCGGCACAGGTAGTCGGATTTTTGAAGGGCGGAAAAAAGTCCATTCGACACTCCATGTCGTACGATGTCGGCATGTAAAAGATCTCTGGTGACACATTTGGTGTTTACCCGACAAAATTCATTAAACCTCAGCCATAGACGCCCAAGAGAGTTTCGGTTTACTCGGTCTGCCATCTAGTGGGCCTGGAGTAAAACGGAACGTCGAAATTGACGAGCAGACAGCCAGATGGCGTCAAATTGAAATGTCTGCACGGTAGCTGAGGCCATACGATTATTATTATTATTATTATTATTACCCACAACAAATATTATATCTATAAGTTAAATTTGTTTCTGAGAAAAGTGAAGGCCTACGTCCGAGGAAATACTAGGTGCTCGTTTTCTTGTTTTTTCTGTTGAGCGGTTTTACAAGAATTGATCGTCTTCGCAATGGTGACATCTAACGTGATCAATGAATAAACCCTTTCTAAGAGTGCATCGAGAACTGTAGACAAAGATGGGAAGAACACCATCTTCGAATGGGGCATTCAGCACTATCTAGAACTCCTTTGGTGTACGAGCCAAAGCGAACATAAAATGTAGGGCACCAAGAAAATTATATGAAATGTGAATATGGAAGTGACTTTGAAAGACGAAATTGCGTTACGTGACTTAAAAAATAAGCTTTATGTTAGACGTAGGTTGAATAAGTTGTTCCCAATCCATTTCGATAATCCAAGCCTGAGATACTAAGCATTAGTGAATTTTGAAAGAAAATTATATTTTAATGTGACAACTTCTAAATTCAGAGACTCGATAGAACTGTAGTGCTGCCACATTACGAAGTCAGTACGGAAGACCAACACACGCCCATCGTTGGAATAGCTGCCGCGCCGAGTATGATAAAGATTCTCAAAAGAACATGATACCCAGCTATTTGGTCTTCAAAAACAGTACAGAAAATAGAAAAAAAGAAGCATTTCTGAGACATCGCCTTTTCATGTGTCTTCTATAAACACATGCATACATACAACGAAGAATTTACAACGCAAAAGGAGGTATTGTCAAGATTATTCAAGAGCTTTCCTAGTCTTAATCAACACAACAGTGAACATATTACGATCAATTGAATCAATTGAATACCTGACGATAATGCAACTTAGATTCCCAGAGATGATATCTGAACGAATGCTGAAGAACACTGACCCTCTAAAGAAAGATGTCTTTATAACGCACAATGGAACCAGTCCAACAGTATATTAGTTCACGACTAACCCATTAACTACTGCCATCAATTCGAACGAGAAGACTACATCAAGTCGAACTGGGAGGTGGTCAAAATATATCACAATATACGATCAAGTAATATTTATCAGATTATTCCTGTACGAAAGGTCAGAGATATAGACACCGTCCTTTCCAGATTTTAACTCCTTAATTATAAGATAAACTGTAGGGCGAGATGGCGCTTCAAAAGAAATATTCGAGTTCGATTCCCAGAGATTTCTAAGTAAACTTCAATTATCATTCTGCAGCATAGCGGACGTTTGGTTTAAATCTCCGATCAAGACCGAGATCAAAAATAGTAAGAAAACTCTACTTCCAGACAACAGTAAGTTCTAAGGACCATCCTGGGTGTGATAGTCTGCCAAGAATTTCAATTAATTTCGAAAAAAATTCACAACGTCTGATTAAAGACAGGGAGATTGTAAAATCTGGCGAGCAAGTCTATTTGAAAAAATAAACTCACGAAGTTCAATTAGCTCTACACTCGCGCATTGCCCAGCCTTGTAATAATAATAAAAATAGTAATAATAACAATAGCACAAATACTTAGTCTCCAAGCCAAAGAAAATAACCTTTTAAGATTAAAATCCGTGGGACCTCGAGGACCGGAGATCAAGACACCAACCACTTAGCCATGAAGCCGGACTGCCAAATAATGAAGGTCCATATAATTTTGTACACTGCCAGCACAAACAAAGTTGAAAAATTGGTAAGATAATGAGTTAAAATAAATTAATACGTACATGTCAGAATGCTACAGTGCAGAAGAGAGGAATATTTCAAAACAGAATGACAACAAAAACAACAATTTTCTTTCCTGACAACTCGATGCTTTCCGCACAAATTAAATTCAATATCGCCCCGAGCTTTACAGATTATACCTAAGAACTATGGAGCACTACATGCAATACTATTAGAAGGTAGCTCCTCGCCAAGCGGTCGTTTCTAAATTGTAAAAAGTAAGAATATACACGAATTCGAGTTTTATATAGAGTCTGAACACCACCCTAGCCACGTCTTGTCTTTGTTTAATAGACAAATTCAAATTCAGAAAGATAAGTCTCTTGAACGGAGTCCCTTCAATGAAAATGACTGTGTTCATCTAGAATACCGGAAGGATTCGGGCTGGAGTACTGAAGACGTCGACCCTTTCAACGATTTTTCACTCGGAAATACCTTGTAATCACAGAGACAAAATCCGGAAATGATAAAGACGAATTTGCCAGACCTATGTATCAAACAATATGCAGTTAGAAAGCACGACAACGTGGGTTCTGAACAACAGGTGCGGGGCGGTTGAGTTCGTTCTCCGGTTCATTCCTCTCTCATACTAGGCTGCAGTAACACATCATGAGTTATAGCCTTGTGGCACAGCACAAACTTTGTTGTACAGCCATAAAGCTTCACCGAGCGCGAGATACTGTCATCAGTGTAATTATGTTACACAATTGCGATAGAGAGACAGTAACAGAAAAATGAAAATATAAAACTTGCGAGCTAGTGGGAAAGGGGGTAATAATTTTCGACATATAACCCAGCCATTAAATACAGCTCAAGCTAGTGCGCTGTTGATGCATTTTTAGCCCTCATCCCCCATCCCTATCAACAACAACAACACAACAACCACATTGCTTTCACATACTATGAGCTATAAACATCGATTGTTGCCAACAACACTGCGATATTCCCTCATACTGGTATTAAAACACGTCTTTTTGTTTTATATATTGTGTATATACTGCACTACCACAAGATTACTGCAATCCAATAACAATTTCAACCTATCTCGATTAAGATAACGGTCTGTGCCATTGATCAACAGGCAATGCGCAACAAAATGGTCAAAGCTCTGGCGATTAAAATAAAACAAAACCTGACAAACTCAATCACTGTTGTTAGTTTTAAAGGCTGCCAATATTCATTTTACTCACTGAAAAATTAAGACGACGCAAGCATGTGGATGATAAAAGCACGCTCACATTATGTGGGAACGCTTATCCGTTTCGCACTAGGCCATTTTACGTACAGTAAATGACAGATAAAAACAGCGGTATTGATCATTATCCTAGTTTCCGTGATGTACCTATGAACTTCCAATATTCAAGATAAAGCATTTTTAATAAAATATATTTAGATGGTCATTAACCTCGCAGTTAAACAACTTGCAATTATTACTATTATTATTATTATTATTATTATTATTATTATTATTATTATTATTTCCAGGGGGTGCTTATTCTATCACGAGGCGGTTTGCCTTGTAACCTGTTTTATCTCAGTATAATAATTGTTGAAGTGATCAAACAATTATTATTATTATTATTATTATTATTATTATTATTATTATTATTATTATTATTATTATTATTATTATTATCCACCTCCGTACCGTAACGGTTAGCGCTATGAGCTGCCGACCTCGGAGGCCTGGGTTCGAATCCCGGTGCTGCCAGAGATTTAAGAATGACAGGTTTGGAGTGTGGATAAAATAGTACATGCAGCTCACCTCCATTGGGGGTGTGCATGGGAACTGCGCCACCTCGGTATAAGGACACGAGCTTGCTTTTCTACTACTACTACTATTATTATTATTATTATTATTATTATTATTATTATTATTATTAGAGGACGCGTGCTGCTCCGCAGCAGTCGTTATAAATAGCTCAGATAACTCGTCTTGATACTGTATACCTGTCGTATTCATATTGTTCTTTTATGAACATTTATTAAGAAGCGCGTTATGGGATGACGTCAGAATTCATCCACTCTGACGTCATGATCCCGTCCGTTTGGTAAAAATATTCGCCATATTTTCGCTTTTTTTATCCTTCAGTTCCTGATGTAGGGTCAAATTTGGCAAACAATGTGATTTTTACCTTATCATTCCATAAAAATCTAGAGACTGTTTTCTTTAATTTGAGCTATCATTCATGATCATACCTTTATTATAAGTACTTTAAATTGCGTTTCCAAGACAACACTGCATGGGCGCGGTAACTTCATCTTCCGGGAGATTTCCTTGTCTCTACTGGAAATACTATTTAGTATAAAATCTTGAAACTTTCAGGTGTTACATAAACTCATAATATACATATTTTAACACGATGTTTTTGGAGAGAAGTGTTCAGTACAGAAATAAGGGGCTAATAAATGAGCGATTTCTTCCAAAAAATGTTTCACTTAATAAAAAATAATACATTTGGATGAATATCTCTAATGAATAAACCCCTGTGTTAAAACATGCAAGAAGGTATAAAGAATGCATGAGAAAAAATGAAGCCTTTACTATGAACCGTTTCCTAGATAAATGTAACTAAAATCTGTAAATTTAACATTATAGACATGGACTCTACCGGGTCTCCTTAAAAAGCAACCCTCACACCAAACGAAATAATCCTTGAAAATATAACATTCCAAACAACATCTTGTAAAGAAAGTAAAGATGACGGACCGCCTCCTATCTCGTATCACCTTACATGGAGGAGTATACCGTCGTGTGACAATATTGAGGGGAGAAATACTGGCCCGCAGCACATGTATCACAACGAAAATTCGTTGATATAGTTCATGCAATACTGAACCTTAGATGACAGAACCTTTTTGGCCAGTGTTCTAAATTATCACACAGCGCTTTCTCTAGGCGCAACGACGACACCACATGTTATCCAACTCCCTCTTGTATTTCAGACGCTAGAAACGGAGTCACAAAGAAGACAAACAGCCAAATAAATGTTTTTCTTGATTTGCTGAATATTTTACTTGATGGTCAACAACGTTACACCTCAAATACAGCCATTGCACTTATGAATTGGTCAGACTAACCTTGAATGAAAACCAGCTACGTGGTTAAGTGACGAGTGAATCCGCAGCACTCTGAAGTGCTGCGCTAGGAAAGTTTATATTTTAAACACAGCTAAGGGGAATCTGACCAATAAGAGGGGGAGCACTGGCGCATGGTGAAACAGGGAGTAGTATAATGAAGATACGCCACCGCTATCCATCTCCATTGTACTTAAAATTTACTGGTCAATCCGTTTATACGGCTGGATCGTCACACACATGTCTGTTGCTGACAGATTACTAAGTCAAGGGCTCTTCTCTCAGGGACAGCTGACAGCCCTTCATGTTATTTAAATTACTTGCTTTCTTCAAGAGCTCACATCGCTACCTCCATGCTCCACTGAGAGTACGGCTGGCTAAGGATTAATTAGAATGACAGTTGCACTGAGTGACAATATATAGCACCGAATTCAGCGCTATCGATGAAAACAGCGGCAGATAGTTTGAGAACAACATGGTCACGAAAATATCGCAGTGTGCCTGAGATGGAAACAGAAAAACGTACCGTGCAGGAAGGGAGGTTATTGGTACGGATATGACTGGCGATGCTGATCCCATCAACCTGACTCCTAGTCGCCAAAAGGTTCATAATCGCGAGTGAGATGTGCAAAATTTAAGACCAATTGGAAAAATAAAATCAATTCTCCCCATTCAGAAAGTGTATTGTAAGATTATTTTCCTTGAATTCGAAAGAACAATAATAGCATTTTAAACAGCGATTTGCTCCCAGAATATCATTAATAAGCCCGTGACCTATACTTGCTTGACGATTCCACCCATTACCAGACTTCCACATTCGTATAATTTGTTTCTCTTGACTGGCTATTGACCTTATGAGGTTCAGCGAATCCCGCATTGAACCTCAGACTAGGATTGCCGATCTGAATCGGATGAGTAAAGATATGTAATTGAGACCATGATCTCCGACTAGCAGATATAGGCACTGCCCCTGCCCTAAGGGCTAGTCATTCCCAGTGTTACCAACAGTGGACAAAGCGGAGGCGGGGCAGGTATTTTTCCGACTACTCCGGTTTTCCCGGCCATCTTTCATTCTAGCAACACTATCCAATATAATTGCATCTGTCAGTCATTAATCATTGTCCAAGAGGAGTTCGACAGGCTTCGGCAGCCGGTACACTTCCTATCCTCGCCTCTAGATGGGGGCTTCATTCATTCCATTCCCGAACAGGTCCAATGACGAATGGGAATTCCGGTAATGATTGTGCTATTTCTTAAAGAAAGCAGGATAAAACGTAGTTAAGGCGAATTATAATTACGACATGAGTAAATCAATGCTACGTAATGGTAATATCGATGCAGCTTTTACACCGGCTTTTCTATGTACTGTACAGTAGTTTTGTCAACTCAACAATTTTATGTTCTTAGGAGATGTCTATTGAGAATGAACACTTGCTGCCATGATAGATGCAAATACTTATCAATTTTAAATATTATTATTATTATTATTATTATTATTATTATTATTATTATTATTATTATTATTATTATAATTATTATTGGTTTTCAGGACATAGTACTGTTCTGCAATTTGTTGTATGTATTAAGGATCTCCACATACACACTTGGAGGAACTTCGAACATCAAAATGAATCTCATTTTAGTTGAAGTAAATTCACTGCAAAATAAGGCAGCTCTCCTTTGATAGAGACAAATGAGGCGGAGAAATGTAATAGTTTTCTTCCAGTACATTTTGCTACGTATTAAGGCTCAGAAATCTCAAGAAGTTTACCCTTTACCCTCATACATGTCCCAATCCTTGTTTTATTATTCACTTCCATTCGCTCTCCTGTTTCTGCACCATTTTGGGACGTCACCATATTAAATGGGGAATCTCGTGTTTTACGAGACCACCACACGGTCACAATGCGGCATCTGATCGTCTCTTGTCAACGCCCTCTCTCGGTATTTTCTTTTTGTAAGGGCGTTCTTCCATAAAAATAAAATACCTACTCCACCAATCCTCCTCCCCTTACCCTCAATCCCAAACAACACCCCCTTTTTTACTAGAATTCGCCCATCCTCCCACCTTTACTATCGTAAAAAATTTGCAATTCAATAAGAGGCAGGTACCGCCTATGGTAATATGTCCCACTCGTATAGACGTTGAACCACATAACATACGACACAAAACGGATGCTACTTCTCATGTAGACTGCCTCGGGAGGCGGAGATCTCCGCTTGATTTAATGGACACAATACATGAGTAGCTAAACTACCGTAATTTCCCATAAACATAACAGTTTAACAACAAGCTCACTTTTCTCGGAGAGCGACGTATTTTAGGGAGAATTTTCTTCGGATGAAGGCAAGTCGGAACGTTTCTCGCGCAGATTTCTCTTCGATTATAAGTGTTTGGAAGAAACCTCCTTTAAGTTTCGTTATTCAATGAAGAATAGAGTAAGACATACTTAACTATTGCGGAGTATTTTGAAACCAATAGCTGCAAACATATTTCATGCATAAAAGCAATAAATATTGGTATTAACATGTACGCAGCGGAGTTCCCTTCTGACTGTCGTAAGAGGAATATTTCCGTCTTCCGTACTGTTGTGGTAGTTATACGAAAAAAACACGTCCTTTTAATAGCATTGACAGACCATTTTCCATGCTTTTCTTCGTGTACACGTGAAGAACACGACGGCTCACAGGCATGCCGCACAAGGCACGACAAGCTCTCTTTAGAAACATTTTAATCTGGTAACATTCTGAAGCTGAGTGCACAGAATGATATAAAAAGAGAATAATTTGTCAATTTGCAGTCACATGGATTCTATAACAGTGCTAGTATTAGACGATAAAAAAGTCCCGCCTTACTTAAATCGTGCACCGACAATCATTACTTACGGTTCGTGGTATTACGGTATTCTACATATTGTTAAATTCTTTTTGTTTCAGATACTTTCATCATCATTCTGCCTCAGATATTTTTCATCATTTTGTCAGTAAGTTTCCATAGGATCCTTTGAAGCTTGCCATCTGGTTCTGAGTTAGATTTGGAAGGTACGGGAATACCGACATTAAATTCAAAGTAACTGCAAAAGATGAATAGAAAAATAATCTTAAAACATGACGATGGACGAGGTATTATTATTATTATTATTATTATTATTATTATTATTATTATTATTATTATTATTATTATTATTATTATTATTATTATTATTATTATTATTATTATTATTAAAGACTTATAAAGGTCGGACTAACCCCAAAAGAACCTTTCTGTTCAGCATCCAATTCTACAAGTGATTAAACAAAATGGCATAATATCTGCAATATTATGCTCGAAAGAGTTCAAACTCGATGGCTGAATTCGTAATCTCTAAAATTACGAAATGGAACGGTAATGTAGGAACGAAATGCCAACTGATGGGCGTAAAATACACAGATACAGCACATCACATAGGGAACTCGCAAAGCTCTAATAGGATATGATTTCGCACCTTTTTCCTCTGTAGGGAATCTGAATAGCACTGAAGTCGGTATGGCCTCACTACTTGTTTGTTTATGTGCTCTCTCATCTGGCTAGCTGTTTAACGTCTCACAGGCATCAAACGCAGATTTCCTGCGACTTTGAGGTGGAATAGAGTTGTGACTGGGCAGTTAGGGGACTGTCTCGACATTTACCGGGATGAAAATATGTAACTACGGGAACATATATGCCGATGAATGAATTTGTATGCAGTATCCCCAGAATACAATCTGACAACTACACAACCTATATCACAAAATCAACTCGTTTCATATCACAAGAAATAGGCTACCTCCCATTGAGTATGATACGGTAATTTCTAGAATATGTGTGTATCTTCTTTCTCTACCGCTTCTCTCACACCTGCGGAGTCCCGGGTGCAAAGTGTGTAGCACATGTGGATGTGACCCTGTTTTATTGCCCGATGCCCTTCCCGACGCCAACCCTGTATGGATGGATGTAATCAATATTACATGTTTCTGTGGTAGTTGGTATAGTGTGATGTCTGAATATGAAGAGGAAAGTGTTCGGACAAACACAAACACACAGTTCCCTGACCAAAAGGATTGATCAGAGGCGATTAAAATCCCTGAACCAGCCGGAAATTGGACCCGGGACCCTTTGAACCGAGGGCCTCAACGCTGACCATTCTGTCAATGAGTTGGACTCTGGAATATATGTAACTTATATAAGAACAAAAAATATATAACCATACTTATTAATACTATAACAAGGCGACTGGTCTATAATGCTTTCATTAACCAATGGAGTAAAGACCTATAAATGACATAGATGTACAAAGACAGATCCTTATAAAATAATAAAAATGAATGGAATATTTTTCCTTAACTAGTACAGTGGAGTGTCTCTTTGAGGAAGACTGTCGGGTGATATAACAGACACAAAATCCAACAGGAGAGAAAAATTTTGTGCCCTAGTTGGAGAAGTCTCTCCTTTATTTTTCGCTTCTCTGTTCGGCTGAGAGATTAAGTATAAAGGGTAACATTTTACGAAGAGTTACAGTATTATACGAGGATACGTATATCTCTCTTAACGTCTACGAAAAGTTTAATATCAAACTTTAAACTAAAACGTGAAGAAGATTAAAATCTTTTCATAACTTCCCCCCGTCTGCATCTACCTCTTCTTCTTCTGCTTCCTCCACTCCTTTTCTGTTGATGTTCTTTTATGGAGTTAAAACTCCGAACCGCGCGGCACAAACTGCAGTATATAGGTTATGTCTTAAGCTAATAAACTTACATTGCTCTAGAGCTCCGTGCAGCGATTAATCATTTGAATTACAAAGTAAAAGTGTTATTTACTTCTACATGAACCATTCACGTATTTATACAGGAAGACGTTCCACAAAGTTGTGCAATTTCATGGTTAAAGGAAGTCAAATCTCTCTCATCAAGCCGAATTTCTAATATTCGATATTTACGACATTTCAAACCGTGCTTTGAACTACTATGCATGAAGACACATGACGAGTGGAAGGCAAATCCTTCCGATACTCGTCCACAGCATTAAGTGGGATAGGGTGTTCAGTTTTATGCCTGGCCGTCTCTTGCCACTGGAATGAACCTCGTACTCAAATCTGTTGCAGGCTGAGCGTGCCTAAAGGCCATCGGCCTCTATACAAATGGAAGCCTCATTTCTAAACGTCTCGTTGGAAGGTTTTTCTTATAAGGGTTTACCTAGGCTAGCAATAACCACACAAAAATATTATTACTTCTGGACTTCGTAATGGGTTATAGAAACCCTGTCTCCCTTAGCGAAAGAGCACGGTATTACTCTTTCACTCAAACTGAAATTTCTTCTCCTATTGCACTTCTAATTTGTATAAAGCAGTACTTACGGCGTAGGTAAGTTTTCCTTTTCCACTGTAACCACTTCCAGCAGCAACAGAACATGACGATCCCACATTTCTGGAGAGAGCAGCAGAGAGTTTCTTTTCATTCCAACCGTTCATCATGCCAACCTACCATCTGTATTAACTCTACTGAACCATTTCACAGAGAGATGAAACAGATGATGATGTGATGATGATTTTTGCTGTTGACATCGCAAGTGGAAATTACGGATTTAAATGGAAGTACAATCCGGGAGATAGTGGGTTCAAACGCAAATGCTGGGGCTGCACCTTAATTAAGACCACAGCCGCTTCCTTTCCACTCCTAGCCCTTTCCTACCCCATTAACGCCATAAGACCATATCTGTGTCGGTGCGACGTAAAGCAAATTGGAAAAGAAAAAACATGGAAAGTACCAACTTGTTATTTTTCTGACACGCCAACTGACATGCAAATATCTTGAAATAAACACATAATTTGTCGTTGGACCCGAAATAACGCTTACGTGACGATGCCGAAGAAATACTGACCCACAGCGCATATTCGAACAATTCTTACGTGACGATGCCGAAGAAACACTGACCCACAGCGCATATTCGAACAATTCTTACGTGACGACGATGCCGAAGAAACACTGACCCACAGCGCATATTCGAACAATTCTTACGTGACGACGATGCCGAAGAAACACTGACCCACAGCGCATATTCGAACAATTATAACGAGAAATATTTGATACGTCATAAAATACTTCAGATGACAAAACCTTCCCGGCCAGTGTTCGACGACGAATTATAACTCTTAAGAAGTATTACGTGAATAGCCTAAACTCACTTAAGACAAAATGTTAAAATATGCCTAAATAAAGCAACAAACGTATGCAAATTATTATGACTGGACTGTTAATAACGTGATTATAGCAGCAGCAATCCCAAGTTTACATGGGATCCGAACCACAGGGATGTGACTTTTCAGTTCAAAAATCGCACAGTACAAAATAATAAAGCGGTTTTTTTTTCATTTTCTTTAATCTTGTCGGGGGGAAAAAGAGCAAGTGGGCACTTTATAATTCGAGCTATGTCACCATGTCCGTCCCCTTCTGTCCACAACAATGTTTCCCAAGAATATCACTTTGTAAGAAAACGTTTGTTCTTAAGACGTGTTTCTCCCCCACTCTTAAAGAGCTAGCACCGCCATACTTGGTGACGTCATCTCCTCCCCTTCCCCTCTCCTCCACCAGCGATACCTTGACCAACCAGTCATGATGGTAATCGGCCGTAGCCGCCAGGTATACAACAATACCATTACTGCGATCATTATCATTACATAGTAATGTGCCTGCTTGACCGAGCGCGCTGGTCAAAACGAATATGGCCGCCTGCCTTGTCTTGCTCACATATCAAGACTGCATTAGAGGTTATTAAATTCTTCTTATTCTTCTACTCCGTATCGTTGAAATGTTCCAGGATGAAAATGTTCCTTATAATCTTCCTCTCGCTTCACACATTTCGATTTACTTCAGCGATACTAAGACAAAAGCCTCCACATGAAAGTACCACTCATAAATTTGCACGAGAAGATGAAGGGGTATTGTCACACTAATTTTCACAGTAGACGCAAATGATGTTAATCGCTAGAGTTTGATTTCGTAGAACTAAGCTATTCTATCATTGCATTATTCCAGCCATGACCAGATTCCAGTCAAATATGAAGCGAGGAGAGAGTGGCACCTATAATTCTCACCAATTAGTAATGATAAAATCATTTCAATAATATTTATTACCTTTTTTCTAAAACAATGGAAGGTATTATATAAGCTAGGTACCATAACACTTCAATGAAGCAGCAAGAACGAAACTGAGTGATCAGATCGTATTATATGAGTGACGAGAAATTTCGTTGCGTAAATACACATATTAATGATGCATGAATATAAAATACCGACAGACTATTCTCTTCTCTGTATCTATACTTTCTGGGCAACCTATAGAAACTCAGCCCAACCTACCAGCAAAGCAGATTCTCATCACATCAGAGACCGCGTTTGATCCCATCGCCTCTGGACAGGAATTATAATTCTCCATCTCCCTGAAGCTGTTTTTGATGATCTTATCATTGCGATGGTGCTCTGGACCTGAAGGTAGGCTACACGCGTTAGATTTGAAAGATATAGATAGGCCTACTCAACAAGTGAACTGTTCTGAACCTTAGCAGCTATTCAGCATCAATCGTTACTTCTTCAGAATTGCATAAGATTGAAGAGAGGAAATACGATTAATGGGAACAGATTTTAGTTTAGTTGCGTGGTAACAAATTTACTATCCGCATATTATCCCTTCATTGATGATACTGTTACAACTTTAAAGGACTCGGTCGACCCGCAATACACTATAACTCTAGGAGCAGGAAGTGGCATACGTTCTACTACATGTTTTGCAGTTTGGCATCAGTGACTTATTGTTACGGCTTAAATGTCCGTAAAAATTTACCTCTAGTTCGCCGTGCTAAGTTTAACCGAAAATAGATGATCCATACAAACAGTTTCAATCAAAAAGTTAAAAAGTACCAAAAATGGTAAGTGAAAAGCAGATATCGGTACTTCAACTCTTACAACTTCTTTTGCTAAAATATGTTTCTTCTGAAGTTCCAAAGACAAGTACCGTGAAGTTAAATGAATGTGTGTAATTATATGGAATGTTCGATATAATTGTTCGCAATAAAACTGTGTAATCACCTAATGAATTGGCTAAGTGATACGGTTGCGTAGCTGTATGTTTGCGTATTTTTTTTTGCAAGGGCTTTACGTCGCACCGACACAGATAGGTCTTATGGCGACGATGGGATAGGCCTAAAAGTTGGAAGGAAGCGGCCGTGGCCTTAATTAAAGTACAGCCCCAGCATTTGCCTGGTGTGAAAATGGGAAACCATGGAAAACCATTTTCAGGACTGCTGATAGTGGGATTCTAACCTACTATCTCCCGGATGCAAGCTCAAAATGCTTGCATTCGAAAGACAATGAGTTCGAACCACACCGTCGGCAGTTCCGACAATGGTTTATCATTGTTTCCCCATTATTACTCCAGACACAAATACTGTGCCTTCAGACAAAGGCCACTTCGCTCCCAGCCTTAGCCTTTTCCTATCCCATCGTCACACAAAAACCTATCTGACTTAGTGCTACATTAAACCACTAAGAACACTGTAATCTATTATCAGTAGGCCAACTTATACCAAAGATATAATAGATTTAGTAACTGGAGAAAGGAAGCAAGTTTGCATTATTAGGAGAATCTTGATACCGCCAATCGTGCGTCCTTCAATTCCACGTGAAAGTTGAACCGCAAGAATAGATAATTTCATTTCAAAAACTCGCACATGCACAGGCTGAGATTAAAGACGTTCTTTGAGTACTTTCTCTGGAAGAAATGAAATATAAAAAGAAACGAACTTCAATCACACATCGCCGCACAGGTAGACGTAGTTAAAGTTGGAACTCAACGTAGAGTGCTAGGGCAGCGCATTTCGTGATGGTCCAGCACGGTCAGGTCTCTATCTGCCGCCCCCATCTCGGCCATTATCTTCACAACCCTCCACGTTGGTAGGCACCATCGTCCATCCGGACAATAATTCATCACCGACAACCACGTTATCTCCATCGCCTTTTCTTCGCCGCCGTCGCTTTGTTTCGCAGTCTTTGTCAACGACAGTCCCTGGCGCTAAGCACTAGGAGACGAAAGGAAAAAACAGAAGTAAGAAAAGAAAAGGAAAGATATTAACTTGTGACATGCGTTCCATCATAAGGAAGGGTGTACACACACGACAGAAGAAAAACAACTTCACTGAGGCAATGGGCTTGAGCTCTTTCACTGACAATTTAATGTCCCGCAGAATATCCAGAACACAGAAAAAACATTCTTTGAAAATTGTTTTGTGTCAAATTAAGCTAAAAATTCTATGAAGTTACGTGATTGATGATTTACTTTCAGTAATGAACTATCAGATAATCTGTAACATTCGCCGAAATATAAAATAATATCTACGTAGCATCATATACGACAAACAGTTTTTGCATTCGGGAGAGAGTGGGTACGAACCGCACTGTCGGCAGCCCTGAGATGGTTTTCCGTGGTTTCTCATTTTCACACCAAGAAAATATACCTTAATTAAGGCTACGGCCGCTCCTTCCCACTTCTAGCCCTTTCCTACACCATCGACGCCATAAGACCTGTGTCAGTGCGACGTAAAGCAGCTTGTTCAAAAAAAAAAAAAAAAAAAAGAAAAAAAAAAAGGTCGACACTGTATGGAAGGGTGTAAATCTGAACCTACTGTACTGTTTCATAAATTATTTAGAAAAAAGTCCGGTGTACCGTGTGGGGACTTAGCGTGTGGATATCAATATATGAATAATAATAATAATAACAACAACGTGTGGCTATTTCTAGCCGAGTGTAGCCCTTGTAAGGCAGACCCTCCGATGAGGGTGGGCGGCATCTGCCATGTGTAGGTAGCTGCGTGTTATTGTGGTGGAGTATAGTGTTATGTGTGGTGTATGAGTTGCAGGGATGTTAGGGACAGCACAAACACCCAGCCCCCGGGCCACTGGAATTAACCAATGAAGGTTAAAATCCCCGACCCGGCCGGGATCGAACCCGGGACCCTCTGGACCGAAGGCCAGTACGCTGACCATTCAGCCAAAGAGTGGGCAATATATGAATAACAACGTTTTATTACAGGATTCAGAATACAATCGTCTGATAGTATGCATTTAAGATGCCAGGGTAAGTATTTCAGACGCTCAGCCCAAATTGGCGGGTTCGATCCTAGCGCAGTCCGGTGGTATTTCAACGTGCTCAAATACGACAGTCTCCTGTCGGTAAAACTCTTGCAGGGCAGCAATTCCGGCGTCTCCTGCCTCCGAAACGGAAAGGTAGTTACTGGTCCTTAAGTCAAAGCATTATTATGTACTGCATGTCTTCCAATATGTGAAGTTTACGGGACAAAAACATATATGTTACACTACTCGTACTTCATCTCGCATTTTGAAACCGTTCCAAATAAACAACCGCATTTCGTCTGATATCCTCTGGATTGTCCTTCGACAAGCACTAATACTGGTCTACATTGGTCCACCATCCACCCAAACTAAAACGGTTTATGAATTGCATCCTAACGTACAACCATATAGCCATTTATGACTTAGTAAGTGTCATTAACATTTCAACTTGAGACATGTTTGAAGGAAAGAATTCATTACAAATAACAAACAATGATTGATGGAAATTGGGTGACCTCGAGTTGAAGGTTGATTTATTTTCAGGTTCTAAAGTATAGTGGACGTAATCATCGTAAAACCACCATATTTCCAACAATCTTTAATATGTCAATAAATCTCGTGACAATGAAATATTCGACACAACCCTCTCATAGAAAAAGTCATCAAAAGGGCGTTTCAGATCGAATGTGATAGGACATTTTGAATACAGTAGAGTCCCGCTTAAGTGGCTTATCCGAATTTCCGTTTTATCCGACACGTTCGTAAAATATCGCCTTAAATTACACTTAAGAAGAATTGGCACGAACTATAAATTCCTTTCCCGCGCCACTCTCATATAGCCCCGACCAGTATTCCAGTGCGCCAAACCAGATGGACTACGTTGCCCTTGCTGAAACAAATCCCTGGATGTGTAGATGCAACTGATGAAGACCTCGATGAGTGATTTGCCCTTGATGACCAGTTTGAAGTGGTTGATGAAGGCATTGTCGCCATTGATAACAACGGTGAAAAAGAAACGGAAGAAGAAGAAGAGTGGTAATTCCGGGAGGAAGTGCCAAAGTAACACACAATGCAGGCTTCAAAGCCCTGCAAGCAACAGTGAAATACTTGTAGCAACAAGAAGTAATCTCCAACACTGGTGTGTTATTTCAACTGAGAATGCGCGACTTGACCGTAGCAAACAAAAGTCTATTAAATAAACATTTTATATCAAATGTAAATCAGCAACATCTTCTTTTCACATTGAAATTTTAATTGCACTGTACAGTACATTTAATATCAATAGTATCAGCAGTAAATCATTTGTAACTATTCGCGATACGTTTTTCCTTTTCCTTTCGATAAACAAACTTACTGGTGTTTTGGGATTTTTGTTAAATGGGTAAAATATTTTCAAATAATCTTTTAGCCGGTCTTTCCGGATTCATTCGCACCAAACAATCATTAAAAGAAGTTCTTATTTCCCTAAGGGCACATGATAATTCCTTTCTCGCAAATCCGACGTCCAGCTGGCCCGTTTACGTCCGATAAACGGGTCTCTACTGTGGTCTACTTAACGATTGAGCAATTGAACGTCAAAGGGGAATCTAGCTTTAAGGAACGTTTGTTCTTATTATTATTGAAGTTATATATTTTGTTCCAATTCCAGATTTTGTTTCAGCGGATTTGAGACGTCAATAACTCTATGAATTTAGTGCGGGTTCAAATTCCATCTGCCGGGCTGAGTGGCTCAGACGGCTGAGGCACTTGCCTTCTGACCCCAACTTGGCAGGTTCGATCCTGGCTCAGTCCGGTGGTATTTGAAGGTGCTCAAATACGTCAGCCTCGTGTCGGTAGATTGACTGGCAGGTAAAAGAACTCCTGCGGGACAAAATTCCGGCACCTCGGCGTCTCCGAAAACCGTAAAAGAGTAGTTAGTGGGACGTAAAACAAATTAACATTATTATTATTACATTCCATCTGGTGACACTTGATATGAAGATGTCTGTTATGGTACAGCCGACAACTGCATGGAACTGGAAACGACAAGTTGGAATACGGCCTTTAACAGTGCAGTCAACGAAGTCGGTTCTATTCCGAAGAAAATAGGTTTGATCCTGGTTGATGTCAGTAGCATTTGAAGGTGTTAAAATGCCAAAAAAACTCCGAATCGCTGGCTTCCGGCACTTTAAAGAACTCCTGGGAGACAATATTTCGACACTCTGGTGTTTCTTAAAAACTACAGCAAATGAAGGGATGTGACAGAAATAAGAATGTCATTGAAGCACATGCCTCAGGATGGCCATTGAAAATAGCTACAATGTGGAATTAAACCATCCAACGTTGTTTTCGGAATCCTCATTCAAGTGGTTGGAGACAAGAAAAGAGTGCATTTGTTACAAATACAACATGCGAATATATTCTTCAGTAGAAAAAGCACTTACTTTATGGTGGAAGTAAGAAAAAGAGCCCTCGTGTATTTTACAGTTTCCTTACCCCAAAGCCCAGGGCTGGTGGAGAGCAAAGTGTAGGAGGAGAGAATAAACGAGTGAGAAAGAGAGTGGGAGGACGGTCTGAGAGCATTATGGGTACTAAGGATAATGAAGGGTTGCGTCAGTCATCCATTGGCTGTAAGACAGAAAGAGTAGGGGAAAAGAACTCCATCATAAAACGGATCATTCGTGCGGTGGTTTCATATTATTACCAACGTCTTCTCTTTTTTTAAGAGTTCCTTTTCGTTCACTTTTTTATCTCGTGGTCGGTATTGTTCACAACATCTTATAATACAAAAAAAAAACGAGGGAAGGAAAGTTAAGGGGGAAAAAAAGAAACGAAGAAGAAAAACCTGCTTTGGTGGAGCAGGTAAAGTTCTTAAGTCTATCATTTTAACATTCCTGAATGCCAGAGCTACATAGTTGAGGAGTGCGATTTCTGGAAGGATAAGCTCAGAGACGAGGTCCACTTTCCCCTTGGGACACAGCACACACACACACAAAGCTCAAACAAAAAGGCAAGAAAGTATACTCTACACTGGGCATATCAAAGATCAAGACAAGCTTTTTCTTTTTGTTGGTATTACATTCTTTAACGTGAATTCACAGCACAAGAGACCAGGTTAGAGTATCGCTCTTTGTAGTTTATACATACCTTAATTTAGTCTATAGCCCAAAATCTCCTTATTTTCTTAACTCTACTAACTTAAAGGCTTGATATGTGCACGGCAGTATTACACGAATAAGTATTATACCTCCGGATAATTATGTAGTTGAATTAGTGAGCTGTTCGCTTCCTGTGTACCCGTTTTTAGGACTCAGCCCGCATCAATCATATGACATTCAAGGAAGTCTAAATGAGAATGACACTGGCAAGTGGCCCACCTACTGGCAATGCCGTTAAGGTTTCAATTATAATCTGACACCGTGGTTAGCCGGTTCGAGTCCCATTAGTGCAAAAAGTTATATCATCAGAATGATGGTCAGCAGGATAGGAGAGGTGGTGGTATACAATTTCTAATCTAATTTCTAGATTGCGTATCAAAAGCCTGGATTTGCTCTGCGAAGTGTTAATATGGAGTGACGGCAAATGACGCTGTTGATAGTAATTCGTCCGTCGGATTTAGACGTTAAGTAGTGAGCAAACTTCTAGGAATTATTCTATAGAAGTAAACTATCTGCCGACAACAGGCTTTGCCCTCTCCGTACTTCATTATCTTCCTCACATGACACCCAGCAGCGCAAGGTGCCTACGGAAGTCAAATAGAAAGACCTACACCTGCCGAGCCGAATATGTCCTCAGACACTCCCGGCACTAAAAGCCATACGTAAAAAAAAATATTTGTAAATAAGGAAATCCTCCCATGAAGGCAAAATTCCAGTACCTCTAACACCAATAGCAGTTGAAGTGCATTCAAAACAAAAATCATCACCATCATCACCGTTACTGCTTGCCATGCATGATTGGCACCTTCTTCCTCAAGAGGTCAGACGGTTTTCAAAATATCAGGTCTTCCTTCTTATCATACCTCACCCTCCTCTATTATTATTATTAGTAGCAGCAGTAGTAGTAGTAGTAGTAGTAGTAATTATTCGATTTAGACCATCTATAGAAAACATAAAATAACTAGATGCTTCTGTCTCCTTTCTTGATTTTCGGTCTCTCCAGTATTTCTTCATCCTTTAAATATGTTTTTTTTTCTTATTTCAACCGTCCAGAGAGTAACGCGCTTTCTTTTTCCTGAAAATCCTCGAAATTTCTAATCCTACGGCGAAATATAGGTCTGTCTAGAACTTCTGCTCTTGTAATCAGGTCTGCTAAATCCTTTTCACTTCGATGAACAAACTAAGGCCTATGGGTATTTTGGGATATTTTATCAAAAGGGTCATAAATTTGCAAATTATTTTTAGTCAGTCTTTTCGGATTCTTTCGGATCAAATAACCATAAAAAGAAATTTCCCTGATGGCATCTGATAATTTTTTGTTTGGCTAGATATGTCTTCATTATTCGTTGACATCCAAGCACTCCAAAATTGTCTTGGTCCAAAAAGCTTCCTTAGTAGCCTACTTTCCTTTTCTTGTTCTATAATTCTTCAAATTTTCGTTTTCTCTTTTGTTTAACATTAAAGAATATTTCACAGCATTAAGCCTAATTTCCTAATATCCTAACCTGATTTCCAGGATTCCTTTTCTATGAAGTGTTAAGTTCTTATTACCTTTTCCGAAATTCAATTAAAGAGCATTTGAGAAAGGCAGTCACCTTACCGTCCTCCAGTTTTAATTTCAAACTATTCTGAGATTTCTCCACGGAATTTTATTTTGGACTTTGTTTCTGTTTAAAGTTTTTCTTCTGTGCTATGACAATAATTATGGAAGCTGCTAGGTTATGGGTAGTGCTGAGTAATGACATTCGAAGCACGACCAGTGCGTCTGATCGTTATGAAAGGTGTTGCTCATACGATCAGTCGTGCTGCAATAGCATTTTCTGGCTCATTGAAGAAAGCAACTGCAAACTACTTCACTCCTCATCTTGCCTGGGATGTAAAAATAAATATTCTGAAGTTAACGTCGGTTTTGTGCTTTCCCTGTAACCGCATAACTTTTGGTGGTATTATCTGAGGATTCAACCAGCCTCTGGACTGATGACCTAACAGACATTATTATTATTATTATTATTATTATTATTATTATTATACACATGATACTATTGTATTTAGAAGGTAACATACAGGCCTACATTTATTTAATATAAAATAATGTCATCTACTGTATATATTATGTACGCCTATATTAGATAGTACACTAGAGAATTACATTACCGAGCTCGATAGCTGCAGTCGCTTAAGTGCGGCCAGTATCCAGTAATCGGGAGATAGTGGGTTCGAGCCCCACTGTCGGCAGCCCTGAAGATGGTTTTCCGTGGTTTCCTCATTTTCACACCAGGTAAATGCCGGGGCTGTACGGCCGCTTCCTTCCACTTCCTAAGCCTTTCCTATCCCATCGTCGTCATAAGACATATCTGTGTCGGTGCGACGTAAAGCAAGTAGCAAAAAAAAAAAAAAGAGAGAGAGAGAGAGAGAATTGCATTATCTTTATATGTCATTCAATTTACTAGTTAACTGCAAGTCAGCGACAAGTCTCCGTAGATTTGCAGAGTAAATTAAATTATTTACGGGTCTATCAACCTATCTATCATCATTACAGTCTAAACCGCTCCCCCTTCCACCATCGCCGCCATTCCTACGATTCAAGTTCTACAATAAGCTGCTGAATTCTCATGAAAACTTTAACAGACAGGTAAAAATAAGTGTGTTGAAAACAATATGTGTAATTCCTAGATGAACTTCACGGCCTCTCGTTACAAATATAATAAACCAATAAGTAAATAATAATCATACGAACTCAGGGACATATTTAAGCGGCACCACGGATGTCTGGACACCTGGATCTCAATGCTCGAATGAGTATCTCATTATCATAATATTGTTCTCCTAGTGCAGCCGGCCGGTTCTAACAAAACAAGTTCCTCCTCAGCCATCTCATTCTTAACAGTAATGCCATCAGTGGTACGTGCAGTACGTCTTAAACACAAGAAATGTTTCTACTTCCAAGATTCTATTGACCTGCATATTATCAACAGAATACATAGTATAAGTGTGATTTAAAGGAAGTTCAGTATCTTTGTTTGCTGTTACGTCACTCTCTTGTTCTGTTTGTTGTGATGGCCACATCTATAATATTAATCAGCCAGAATTGTCCACCTCCGTAACGTAACGGCTAACGCAATTAGCTGCCGTCCTCGGCGGCCCGGGTTCGATTCCCGGCACTGCCAGACATTTAAGAATGGCAGAATGTGGGTAAAATGGTACATGCAACTCACGTCCATTGGGAGTGTGTCTTAAAAGAGTTGCACCACTTCAGGATTAGAACACGAGTTGACTTACTAGTCTCAAATTACAGGTTACAACAATGATCTCGAATACTACAACAAATGTACAAAATAACAGTCTTCAGCAGTTACGAACAAAGGGAAGAAACATTCATAACACAGAAGAGTACGCCCAGAGAAACGAACTTCCGAAAATTAAAATATTTCTTGATGCATGGACCTCACACATTGACCAAATAACCATTACCTACCGGAAAGAATATTGGAAACTGCAGTTCACGAATGTGGATCATGACAGGATTATAACAAGATTCATTACAAGTAGGCTGGGCTGAGTGGATCAGACGGTATCATACTGACCTTTTGAGCCCTTGTAAGTGGGTTCGAATCCTGGCTCAGTCTTGTAGTACCTGAAGATGTTCCAATACCCTCCACGAACCTTGTGTCAATAGATTTAGCAGCACGTAAATGAACTGTTGTGTCAAAATTCTGACACCTCGCTGTCTTCGAAAACAGCAAAAGTATAGAGTGGCATTCCACCGTTTGTCCCACACCTGTGGGGTCGCGGGTGAGACCTGTGTCGCACGTGTGGATTTGGCCCTGTTTTACGGCCAGATGTCCTTCCTGACACCAACCTTATATGGAAGAATGTAATCACTATTGCGTGTTTCTGTGGTGGTTGGTAGTGTAGTGTGTTGTCTGAATATGAAGAGAAAAGTCTTGGAACAAACACAAACACCCAGTCCCCGAGCCAGAAGAATTAATCAAACACGATTAATATCCCCGATCCAGCCGAGAATCGAACCCGTGACCTTCTGAACCAAAAGCCTCTACGCTGACCATTCAGCCAATGAGTCGGACCTATTATTATTATTATTATTATTATTATTATTATTATTATTATTATTATTATTATTATTATATGAGGACATCGGACATGAAGAAATTGTTTCCAAAGCAACAAGACATCAACAAAATCCCTGTTTATTACTACTTGTGCGCCACCTTTGATTGATTAATATCGAGGGTGGTGAATGCTCCAGTTTGTTAGACGCTCGCTCTTGTGCTCAAGTTTACAGGATTGAGCCCCGGTACTGTTTCTTGTAATGGAAGAGTTCTTGAATGTGACAAACCAGACAGTGTTAAGAAACTGTCAAGCACGTCAAAACACTTCTTCATTACCAAAGAATGGCCCTCTATCTCTCTTGAAACCAATCAATACAGTGTACAACTCATAATCATTAGATCACGGGTTCGAAATCTCGTTGAGGTGATAAATTTTTTTCCAATTATCTGCATGTTGAAGACTTCTGGTAGTGCAATCTGAGTCCACTTGACAAAATTACTTCAGTACTAGCAACCAGAGTTCTACTTGTCTACCAAATGACACCGAATCAGAAAGTCGAAATAGAAACACTAGCCGCCTAAACAACAGCACTTCAGAACTGCTGCAGTACAGTATACTGTATGAAATTATTATTATTATTATTATTATTATTATTATTATTATTATTATTATTATTATTATTATTATTATTATTTTACAATCTGCTTCACGTCGCAACGACACAGATAGGTTTTATGGCGACGATGGGATGGGAAAGAGCTAGGAGTTGGAAGGAAGCAGCCGCTGCAGCCCCAGCATTTGCCTGGTGTAAAAAAAAATTGGGAAACCACGGAAAACCTTTTTATTATGATCATTCATAAGGCTGAATGCCCTCCTTTTTCAGGTCACTATAACAAAGAAAGAAAGGGCCGGAAATCGAAGACGGATATCATAGCACAGAAGCCAGTAACACCTAACCATTCATTAAATCATGAAGACCACCTCTCCTTAAAACACAGGGCACCATGTCAGATACCATAACGTACCGGTTCTGTGACGTATTAGTAGAAAACGGATGAAGCTTCACGAAAAATATCAAGAATTCATGATAAGCTTACTGTTACATTATCTTGAAGTCCCTTCATACTGATATCCGCCAGGGCCACTGTTAATATCTCTTAGCATTAAAGATATGGGAGCACAAACTAATCTCCTTCAAATGTCCTACCGCTTTGCAAACTTACAACGCAGTGTTTCTCCCCAGGGAAGTCTCTCTCTCGCTCTACCATTTGCCAAGACAACAAGCAAGTTAAAATTTATGAGATGTTCTGGTCTCGAACCCACGGCGCCAGACCTGTTACTCTCTGTCTTGGTGCCCTCATCTTTAATTGGTACAGTCTGTGAGTATCAGTCCTAATTACTACGGCTAGCGCTTTTGGTTCAGTTGACATTGGTCCACTTATTATCCTGTTTTCTCTCTCATATTGACTAAGATTAAGTATGAACAAACGCAATTAGTTATCCCCCTAATTAAAGTTGGAGATATAATGAACTCGTTTCTTATTAACCATGATACCAAACGAATGGCTCAATAATCAGGATGTACCACCTTGAAATATCTATTTTTAATACATTCGGAATAATTTGCGTTCAAATTTTCCGTTAGATAATCAACTATTCCTGAAAGGTCACACTTGGTCCGGACCTTATCAATCGAATAGTTCCGAGTCTGAAGAATTAAACCGAGTTAACTTAGGTAACCTAAACTTTATTTCAAGTTTCGAATGCGTTTTATAAATTTTAAGACATTCTTCATACAGATACCACCAGCAAAAAAAATGTAAATTGTAACGTACATTATCGGTAGTTAAGAAACTGAAGTAATGTTCACTCATACAAGTGGGCTGTGAAAGTCGAGTTATATTGTCAACGTCTTCTCACTAAGGCCGTGTTACGAATCCCGACCAATGCAAGTGAGGTCTACGAAATGAACATTCTTGCCAACAGTCACATAACAAGGCAAACATTGTTATTTCTTTTCTTACGTCTATAATGGAACTACTACTACGAAACTTTTTCATTCCTCCCATTAAAGGGGAGGCAGACCTCCTAAACGGTGACTACGTCTCTCAAGCCATGAGATTTGTTACGGTGAAGGAGATGTGCGGAAAAGTTGAGAGGATTGGCGGCCGTGGCCTATACTAGGAACTGTCCCGGCATTCGCCTTAGTGCAGGAGAATGGAAAACCACGGAAAATCATGCACGAAAGTTTTATTCATGTTCGCGAGAGGATGAAGAATTTTGATCATTATTCCAACAGTATCTCTGGTTGCCGCATGATCAAATTCTTTACAATCTTTAAACAGCAAGGGATATGAGTGACTTTTATCTCCCCGTCACCATAATCTTGCGATTTAATTCGCCAAGGGAAACAGCGGTATAAGTCAAGAAATTTCGTGAAAAATACCACTGTCTTAAATCCGACTTCTTTGAACGCAGGTAAATGAAAGCTATACACATTCGCCAGCATCTGCAGCTGATGCAACAGTGAGCGCGATTTGACAGACAAGACGAATGCGCGTCAATTCGCAGCGACCAGTCTCTAGTCTTGCAAGAACACAAAGCTATCGCCCATCAGTCTTTAGCGCGCTCTTCAAACCTCAATCATTTACCATTTTCGTGACCGAACAGGCATGATCATGCAAGCCTGACGATAAAACGTATGACGCCTTTAACCAGCGCCCTACTAGGACGTGGCTATTTTGGTAACGGCTGACTACTATAGTACTTCAATACCTCAAAGGTTAAAATTTAAGCCCTACTCTAAATCTTTGAAATTTTATAACACTGGAAACATTTTGTCAATATGAGGAATTCCTTACACAACAATTTTAAAACAAGGCTGACTATAATTTGTCCCTATGCATTATGTATGTTACTAATTAGATAGGAATAAGAAGAAAGAAGGACGTATATACAAGGGTATATTGTGAATAAATGAATTAAATAATCATTGAAGAGGCTCGTTGTAGGAAGAAGTTATTCTGCATTCTCCATAACGCCATAATTATACATCATTACCAGACTGAGTTGCCCTTAGGTGATATCGTTTCTTATATATTTTCCCAAAATTACAACCAGTTTAATGCAGGCAAAAATATTGAATTAATGACATAGTTCATAATTTTAATGACCACGAATTATGTTCATGAGCTGCTTCTCTCAAGTAGCTTCGAGCAAATCAAGATGGATACTAAAATATGTAAAAAATAATGGACATAGTAGGAGGAGGACAACAAGAAAAAATAGCTATGCATAATATATGTGTCGCTGGGAACAGTGTCCAGCCATGTAGAAAGGGAAAATCTGAAAGCAAAATTATGGACCAAATATTTCAGTATACTGAGCTGTATTCACTCTACAGACAAGAATGCACGCTAAAAGAGCAAAGTACGCAATGTTGGCGTGTTTGTAACGTCGGATTTATTACTGGTAAGTTTGGGGTACGACAAATGACTGCTATTTTGTCGTGGTCAACCTAGTCAGGTTCCTTGGGTGAATGGTCAGCGCTGAGGCCCTCGGTTCCTAGCCGGGACAACGATTTCAATCACGCCTGCCCCAACATACTCCTCTTCAAACGCACATAACACACCAAACTATCAACCACCACAAAAACACGCAATAGAAAACACATCCCCCCCACACACAATGTTGCGTCGGGAAGGGCATCCGGCCGTAAAAATGTATCAAACCCATATCAAGTGCTGACACCAATAAATTGGGGAAAATGTCGGGAAGAAGAAACCATTACTAATGCGAAGCCATCGCTTTTAACCTCTCCATACCCACTGTCCTTTTGTGAGGAAAATACCTTCCACTAATCTGTTTCGATGGAATTTCTGAACAGTTTCATTTTGGATATGTTGGATATGATCTCACTGCCTAGGGCTAGGATTGCTATGGCACGTCGCTCTTTCCTTATCTTCTCCGCTTACGAAATAAAGTTTCTGGCTTTTATGAACACTACAAAACGGTGTCTATTGGTCATACTTTACATTCATACTTAGAATAAAGTAATATTCGGTAAAAAATATTAACTAGTTTTAGCCGTTTTTTCAAATATTATTCACATGCTCTGTGCCCATAATGCCAAGTAATTTTGTTTGTTCTTGATAATTTTCGAAATATCTTTAGAAATATTTTATGGTTAAATGGAGTAAGTTGGCAAAATAGAAAACACTAAAGAATGTTAGGAATGTGGCCAGTTTGCTGCTGGTCTTCTAAGCAAACTTAGGACAGCAATATCTTTTGCGTCATATTTCCAAGTTTGTATGTCACATATTGATATTTATAGGGCATAATTTTATGAATAGTTCCAGAGTATGCAGATCTAAGATAGCCGAGCACTATCGCTGACTAACGACATTCTGTAGCATCATTGTTGGCCTTTAAACAGGGCTGAGGAGAAAGCAATAACAATATCATCTACAACGCATGCTATACATGAAGAACGGAGATGTTGAAAACCATAAACACGAAAAATATACTTTGGTAACACGGGCGTCGTTCGCATTTTGAACCATCTATTTGTTCATTACAGATCGTAGCACAAACCACGAACCAGGCTATCTGAATTCTTGATTCAATAATAATAATAATAATAATAATAATAATAATAATAATAATAATAATAATAATAATAATAATAATAATAATTATTATTATTATTATTATTATTATTATTATTATATATTATATATATTATTATATATTATATATATATTATTATATATTATTATATATTATATATATTATTATAATTATTATTATTATTATTATTATTATTATTATTATTATTATTATTATTATTATATCTTTACTTCGCGCTAACTACTATTGTCGGTTTCCGGAGAAGTCGAGGTGCTGGAATTGTTTGCCACAAGAGTTCTTTCACGTGCCAATAAATCTACCGACATGAGGCAGACGTACTGTATATGAGCACATTCAAATACCACGGGACTGAGCCAGATCGAACCTACCAAGTTTCGATCAGAATACCAGCGCTTCAACCGTCTTAGCCACAAAGTCCGGAATTTCTTGAATTCATTGGCATTCTTTATAAATACAAAGGTGTCTTCAGAACAGACAAAACTGTTTCGTCCTGCAAGTTAAGGAAATTATTTTTTTTTTATTTTAAGGCAACTAATTTACGAGTCTGCTGCAGGATTTATATTCCGTTGGTGAAAAATATATTTCGCATTTTCGTGTAATTCTTGGAATAATTCTGCTTGCTGTATTTTAATTTGTTCACATGCATCAACATTAAATATGGATATGGTACACAGCTAATATACACATGTATGGATGAGTTTTAATTACGAGTTTTGTTTGTACAGTAGTAAACTAGACCAACGAATGGCCGCAATGGAAACTGTTAAACTCCAAAAAGTAATCTTATGTTATTTGTCCACAAAAAGCGGCTTCACAAAAGCACGCTAACTGATGGCAACTGCGAGTGAATATTTCGTCACTGCAGAGCAAAAGACCTTCTAAAATAAAAAATAAAAACCATACATCCTACGACCGGATATCTAAAGAAGAACTTGCTCCAATTCATGTTGATGATGATCATGATCTTGTTGATGATTCAGTTACGCTTCACAGAGGTAAGGGGAAAGTCTGTTTTGAAGAGTATTACGCTACATTACATTCTCATTGTAATCCGTATTAATGCAGAAGTAACACCACCAAATACAAGAGGGTGTTAGTTATATGATAATTTCCATATCCATCCCCTTTTTGATTCTTCTAGCAGGGTGTCCGGCTCATGTTAAGTCAATTGCCTCCCCTTCTTTACCATGACAATGAGGGTTCAGACAGTAGCCCGTCAGAGCTGCAGCCATGAACAATGGGCAGAGTGACATGCCCAACACATCGACTATTTTTGTTGCTTTTTGTTGATCATCTTTTTCCCAAAAAAAAAAACTTCCTCTTCCTGTGCCTTTCATCTGATTCTCCCCCTCTACTCTTTTTCACCATGTTTACAATTCTATTATTCATGATCTGTCAATTAGTTTCCACACATCTTCACTTGTGAATTTTCTACAGCACTGATCTTTCCGACATCACGCCACGTGGAAGACTGCAGGCAATAACAGACAAAATGACGGCAACTGTAGAGAGAGAAAAGCCGGGCGGAAATGATTGGCAGCGGAACAAATACCAGTGTGTTCTTTTGAATAAAGCACGCTTTGCTCACATATTCCTTTCTCCTTTTTGTGCACTAATGATACATGTAAAAATATAAATACATGTAAAACAAAGATATCTGCTGAAACTAAAATGAGACCGGTTCAAGATATAGAGTGAACATTGAAGCCATGTAAATGTTATCCATTAAAGCTATTTCGTCAACGAGACTAAATTAACAGTGGGCCATCAACATCAAGTAACAGATCGATACTTGATTAATAATAATAAGAAGAAGACTGTCTAAACCCAGCTGGCTATCCAATGGATTTTTAAACGTTATTTCCCCATATATCTCCCTAGCTGCTGACTCGTAAGTTCTCCTGTCAACTAGCTGTTCAGACCATCAAATGCAACTGATATTGGTAAGTATCGATAATTTGTGTTGTTATATCGATATCTTCGTCTTGATACGTCGGTATTATCATATAACATAATCATCCTCGGCATGTGAAATGTCTTGGTGGTCACTTAGTAGCAGGATAGGAACTAGATTTCCAACCCCTTAGTAATGTCCACCAATTACAGATCCCCTTGCCTGGTCTCGACAATGATCAAGCCTTTAAATGTGTGTAAAGTCATCTCAATCTGACAGTGAACGTTGAAGTCATGTGAATTTCATCCACTAAACTGTTTCGGGATGCAGTCAACAAGAAGAAATTACTAAGTGCACCGTCAACATCAAGTACTTGAAGAAAAACAGTGTACAGCCTAAGCAGTCGCAGACCCTATTCTTCTCAGAACACTCCACCTCGGCAACTTCGACAGTCACCTGAACATATAAGCCACTGTAGCTACAAAGAGTCAGCTTTCCAAACAGGGAAAACACGGAACTCTAGCATAGATATTAAATACCCTATTTTTATGTCTTCGAATCCACTGAATTCGAGTCAGCGGATCTTGAGCACTATCAGATTAGAAAATTAAATCTCAGAGCTTGGTGAATGTTGTCACTTAGTACGAGAGCGAAAGTAAAGAAATATATAAAACGACAGACTGTACCTCGAAATTCAGCTCATCTCTTGACCAGAGTGCGCGTTATCCATCAGGTGTCCCGACTTACCGTTCAGGTAGATAAACAAATTGCATAGGTAGACAGATAAGGAGAAACCTCTTCACTATAAACATAAATGCATCTGAAAGATGTACAGCTGCTGCTCGGTGATTCCGAGAAGTAAGAAGCAGTCAAAATTGGAGTAATCAGAAAGTAGATAGGGTAAAGAGAAGAACGATACAGGTGGACATAAGATCACAAACAAAGGAATGGTGAAAAAGAAATCAATATTTGATGAAATTTAGAGAGATGATAGAGCATTTCATGAGGTACTCGGGACTTGCTAAATTAATTCTGCGGAAGAGATACTGACGATAAATTACTATTATTGTTATTATTATTATTATTATTATTATTATTATTTACTACGAGGTCAAACGTCGAGGTCATCGGCCGAAATGGGGAGAATGGTGGTGGTGATGGTGGTTGTTAAGGTGTTGAGGTAGGCATATTGTATCTTCTTCTACTACTACTACCACTACTACTACTACTACTACTACTACTACTACTACGACCGCTTTTCCCACATCTATGAGGTCGTACATATTGATCTGGCCTTGTTTTACGGTCGGATACCCTTCCTGACGCCAACCGTACCTATATGGAGGGGTGTAATCACTACTGCGTGTTCTGTAGTGGTTGGTAGTGTAGTATGTCGTCTGAATATGAATGGAAAAGTGTTGAGACAAACAAAAACACCCAGCCCCCGAGCCAGAAGAATTAATCAGATGCGATTAAAATCCCGGACCCAACCGGTAATCGAACCCTGGATCATTTGAACCAAAGTTCTCAACGCTGACCATTTAGCCAATGAGTCGGACGAGGTACGCATATTGTATGTCAGAATAATATAGGCCTAGGTAAGAATAATTACGTACAACTGGAAAGTTTTGTTCAGCAATAAATAAAACTGAGGAATCGAAATGGAAACTGAGGAAATATATAATCAAATAGATATTCGACGAACATGCCTTGAAAATTACATTTCTAATAAATGATGATAAACTCGACGATATCAACCAGACTCGAAAGCTATTCTCTCCATTCTACCGATTTCCTAAAGCTGTAATAGGCCTACTCGTTGAATTAGGATACATTCAGATATAAAAAGCTAACAGTTTCTATACTGTATTTTATTAGAAACCTGAAATAAGCGATTTAATCATAAATTCGAACGTATCTTGCGGCGGTTATTTGAGTAAGGTGTCAATACACGTGAGGGTAAGGTACACATGACCACAAACAGAGCCAGATGGTGAAGGCGCCCTCTAATTCCTGTATCCACAGAGATTACTGGACCGGTGTTGGCACAGGCTACTTTAACTGATAGCATGTCAACATCAACTGTCATTCGGTAACAACAAAAACAAATGGTGTCAACTGGTTATTAAAACATAGCCTCAGCTTTCAGGTCATACCTGGAAGATGCCTTCACTACACCTTCAACGGCAGATAATGATAATTATCCCTATTTCATTAAACTCTAGTGCAACGGCAAATTTACCTTCATTTCAGATTTTAAAATAACAAATCTAATATAGAAAAATAAAGCCTGAAGTAAAACATTACATACTATTAGTCACACGTCCCCTAACTACATTTATGGATTTGGAGACGCTGAGATGCCGGAATTGTGGTCCGCAAGAGTTCTTTTACGTTTCAGTAAATCTAGCGACTGGTGTATTTGAACACCTGACTGAGTGGGGATCGAACTCGTCAACTGGAGCTCAGAAAGCTAGCACTGTACCGACTAAGCCATTCACCCCGTAGAAGATTACAGATATGCAGTCCATTCAGCAAACCTTAGAAAATAACTCGCTTTCACTCAACTTAACCATTAGTGCAAATTATTGCCTTTATGATATAAAATCATTATTCAAAATGTGAAGTCTAAGATAGTATGACGTTTACATCATAAGTTAGAAACGTCGAATTGTTGCTGGTTTTTCTCTCGCACTAGCACATCGAACGTTTTCGATGACAGAAAGATGGGAAAGGGCTACGATTGCGAAGGTAGAGGCCGTGGCCTTAATTAAGGTACAGCCCCAGCTGGCGAGAAAATCGAAAACCACGAAAAGCCAACATTAGGGCTGTCGACGGTGGTATTTGAATCGTCAAGTCTTCTTTCTTTTAAATACAGAAGATTACAAGTGAAGAAGTACTAAAATCATATCGGTTATAGAAGAAAGATGTGGCGAAATTTTAACAGAATAAGAGATAAGATTCATACGATATATCTATAAACAACAAGAACTTCTTCAGTTGGTTTTAATAACAAACGTTGTTGCAACCAATGACCAAAGAAGAAAGTTAAATAAATATAAATAAATAAATAAATAAATAAATAAATAAATAAATAAATAAATAAATAAATAAATAAATAAAATAACAATCATCTTTGCAAAATGCAGTCAAAGATTCATGCTGAAGTGCACAAGTTATACCATGGTATCCTTCACAGGTCACAACGTTCACAAATACAATCCGAGTCTGGTTGATGGTAACTTCTTAGTTTTACACAACGTATAAAGAAAACCCGGTATGGCGAAGCGTGTAACGAAGTGCCTTAAGTCGTAAACTCCTCCTTGCCAGGCTTTTTTGGTGTTCAGGAAAGCGTAGCGGGTGATAAGGGTAAGAAAAGATCATAGAGCTCAAGAGGTTAGCATACCAGAGTGCTTGGATAAAACCTAGCTATGAACTGATGACAATAACAAATGCATTTGTTTCGTAAACATTGTAAATTTAAAAAAACTCTTTCAACACGGAGTAATAAATAACACATTCTCCTACAGGTCCTGATAGCTCAGTGGCACTGCGGTTCGAATACTGGCCAATGCAGACATGCGATTCGTATTCGATCTGCGGCTACAATCACGATAACAGTCGCGTAAACAAACTTGCTTTTAAGAAAGTACCGTAGCCACCAGTGGTTTGACAGTGCACAACATTTTGTGCGATACTCTACTGGGTATACACCTGGCAACTAAATCGTAATATAAGAACCGAAAAGAATGAAGAGAGAAAAAAATATACACAAGAGCTTTGGTAGGATGACTTGGACAGTTTCCTTTCTTCGACAACTTTTCATAATACGAAGAATGCGGCAAGCCTTATGAAGAAGTGGGACCCGGTAGTGAAAGCCTACAAAGACCACCCACGAAGTCTTCACTGTATGCGCAATGATGCGTTCACACATTCTAAATACACAAGTAGTACCTACCTACCACGAGATCATTGTCACACAGTTCATTAAGAGTAATGCAAAACTCTCTTCTTTATTAGAAATGAAGGATACCGCAATGAAACGCCTCAGCTAATGAGGCACTATTCTCTGTCCTGTATTTCTGAACCGTTTGATGATCCCCTAATTTTCCATCACAATGAACACGACGCGATAAATCAAAGTGAAAGAAGACAATTATAGCCACAGCAAGTAACTTCAGAGTTTATGAACTAAATTATTCACGGTGTCGTCAAGTTCACTCGCACAGCTTACATCACGCAAATTCTGTATAAAAATGAAAATAAAATTTTACTGGAAAGGACTAGTATTAAATTGATTAACTAATGAATATTAACCTAGGCTGGCTGTAACATCCTGTTACGAAACCTGATTTATGTACTGTGTAGTATTGTTACTGAATTTTGAACTTGAAACGGCAATACCATGTTATTAGTAACTTGCACCAACGGCATAATTGATATGCATCCTTAATATATTTGAACATGACTGCTCCTGACTACCAACACACACGACCGAAAGATAACAGCGTGGTGTCACAGAAATGCCTTACCTATTTAATAAACTGAGGTTTATCTACACGTCGTCTATGAAAGGGAGCATTTCTATGCCTTATGGCTCAGTCTGGTGGTATTTGAAGGTGCTCAAATACGTCAGCCTCGTGTAGGTAGATTTACTGGCACGTAAAAGAACTCCTGCGGGACTAAATTCCGGCACCTCGGCGCCTCCGAAAATCGTAAAATTAGTTAGTGGGACGTAGAGCAATTAACATTTTTAGAGTTTAAATGATGACTCCTCTCGTCACTCCTCTAACATAATAGAACTACGCAAAGTTAATGGCAAAGTGTGTATCAGACAAATATTAACTTACTTTAAAGATGAAGAAAAACTTACAAAATACCATAGTCCGGGAAGAAATATACGAAGTGTGATGCTGAATCTTCCGTACAAGAGTCCGTTCAATGTTTGTGTCAGGAAGAAGTAGGCCTATGTAAAATACACAAAAATATGAAAAATATACCTATATAAAAAATATAAAAAAACATGTGAACGCGCCAAGTGAACGCTGTAAATCTCCTTTTGAATAAATATAAAAATTGTACTACAAACTAAATATTTAAAAAAATCATGTTATTGAAGCAAATCTGTGACTGTGTAAAGGTGAAACTAATTCGACAATTAGAATAATAATGTTCTACATTAACCAATAGGAATTTAATTTTACAAAGTACAATTACAATATTCGTAAGATACCGGTGCATTTTAATTGAATCTTTAGCGCAGATGCAGATGCGCCCTCGATCACTTCACTGACCATGTTCACTGAATGTTTCCCATCCCACTGCACTTCCTTGACAATTCACATTTCATTACATTTCATCTTTCATAGAAGAGTATACGCGTGTGTTTGGTATTCGTTAACGCAACAAAATAATAAAAAAGTAACACAATAGCTGAAAGACTCGCCAGAGGCGCTGAGGATCAATAAATAAAAGTGTCATCATTAAAAAGAAACTACGTGCGACTCTTAAAAATAAAAATCTTTATTTAAGTCTTCCGAAATCCAGACAGTGTCCTCTGCGCTTAATTCCGTTAACACTTTTCCACTATTAAAATGACACGATAAATGTAGTGTGGAAAATCTAAGTGATATAAATTTACAACATCCACGTGTCTGACGGATGCATACATTGAGACCACCATGACAAAAAGACCTCAAGTTTTCATCAGTAACATAGTCACTGTTCTACACATGAGTGGACAAAATAAAAACTTAATCCTCCTTTTTCAAACATCGACGAACTTATCATAGGAGGTGACATACTTTACGGGTGAATAAGACTTAACGTATGCGACACATGTGTGAATGTGGAAACACTCCAAAAGTCGTTTTAATCTTTTATTTTCTGTTGCAAATAGAAGTGCAGACGGGTAAAAGTGAATAATGTTCTACAGAGGCCATTCACTTTGTATCTCACCTTGGAAGAGAGAGAGAAAAAAAAAAAAAAAAAGCAGTAGCGAAAAGAGAAATACATTCTTCATTTAGCACTACATCATAAGATAACAACCTCCTATTGTATGACATATATTCTCAGCGTATACCCGGTGATATGTAGGGGAGTTCTTAAATCAGAAAGTGAAAATTATCTTCACGACGTTAAACTATTCATAGGACGAGATCATTAAAGTGTCCCTAGAAAAGGTGTTAGTAATCGGGAATGTCAAAAACTAAGATATCCATGAACATCCTATGATTCAAAGCATAGCCATGCAATTTCTTAACTTCAACACTAAGCGGAATAAAGTTGTTAATCCTATGCTCGATGGCCTGCTAATAATCATTTCTAATGTAGGCTGAGTGAACCGCAGCCTCCAGAAGTGGAGGTCCTTATTCAGATGCATTTCGATTATCTAATGGGGAAGCGAACCCACATCCTTCTGGGTAAACCGAGCACGCCTCTACCGCAAGCCAGTAGATTTATGAACATTAAAACGCAATGCTTCAAATATATATTACCATGAGGCCCATCGTACCTTAGAATGAAGAACGGGAGACAGGCAATGCATTTCTAAGAACCTCAGAGCCTAATAAGTGAATGAAAGTGTGAATCAGATAAAGATACGTTACATGATGTTTAAGAGAACGTGAATCGTTTAAAACATGACAGACGTAACCGCAGGAAGAAATACAAGATGACAGATAAATTAGGCAATACATTAAACGCACGCATCCTAAGGGTGTTACGGTAAAAAAAGAAAACTCTTCTGGAAAATACCTCGAATGCGCCATGATTTCATCAGCAGAAACCTAATATTAACAGCCTTGCTAAGAACAGTACAGGAATTAGAAGAGTAGTATATTCAAAATATAATCTTATTGTGACAATTCTGAATATCCAAAAGAACTGATTTACAGTGAAACATTACACCAAGGTGCACAAAATGGTTCTACAGTACACGACATCAAAGCATAACTGAACAGGTCATTTTGGAAACATTATACGTCTAAACAATTTTTTCAGCGGGATCTCGAAAAACTTAACAGTAAAACAGCAGAAATCAAATAACATAACTTTAAATCGTTTTGAAGTTTTGTCATTTAAATCTCGATTATGGGGACATATAGGATTTTTGAAATGAATAACGAATCATCTGTAGACAGAAGGTATGTTGGCAATATGTTTTTGAAAATATAATTCACTCAACGTTTGTGACAATAATTTTAACACAGCAATCGGTATTATATAAGATATTTACAGAACATTATTTAATAGTTTCAAACAACGTTGATGTACAGAAGACCTCATTCATAACAGGCATTACACACACTATAGGGATAGTATTTCATAAAAAGTTTTATGACTAACAGGAATATACTGTGTGATCTTCTAGAGATTCCGAATTTTCATGACGTTTTCGTTGACCATGTCTCCAGAAGTATGTTCTTGCGGTAATGTAGGCACTGTGCGGGAATAACTCAGCCGGAAGTTGAGCATTCACTCACCACAAATGATGTGTCTTATATTCACAACTCCTAGATACACAGATACGTACACTGGTGAATTAGGCACACTTAAATAATAATAATAATAATAATAATAATAATTATAATAATAATAATAATAATAATGTTATTGGTTTCATTTTGATCAATGTAATCACTGATTCAGAAAACTGAATACGTCCCGGACATAAGGTGTTTCGGAAAAGATTCTCAGACGATGTAGAGCCTAAACAACGCGTCAAACCATACATACTGCCAGGATATGCAGCATTTTTTTGACACATGAAATATTTTTTTCGAACTGCACATCTGCATGAATAACGAATTTCTGTCAGAAGGTGGACTTTCAAAATGAGCGATTCATTTATAATTTACCTTACTATCGAGTGTAATTACTACGGTAAATAAACAACGACAGAGTGCTGGATGATAAAAGACGCATAATCCAAATCGATCAAGTGATGAAGCATCCAAAACTATAGAAAGTAAATGTGATGTATAAACAGAAAATAAATCAATGGCTATGGTGAAATGTTTCGATTACTCTAATATCTGTGTGCGGAAAAATACTTGCAGTATTATGTAACAAACGTAATGGATTGTAATCAAAACACAGCCGGTTGGAAGTCGCATTCTTTGTCCCGTAAAACTACGATCACCACCACCACCACAACCTCCACTAGACATGACAGGTGTAATTAGGCAATAAATTAAACGCACGCTTACTCCCTCCTAAGGCCTTAGAACTTTACAATACACAGACTTACGCAAAAATTTTGTTCTACAGGGAAGAGTGAAATATTAAAAAATAGGCTACAAAGTGTGTGTAAAAAGTACGCAATGGCAAAGTGTGGTAACACTGTGTGCCTGCGCATATGAAGTGAGACACATCATGAGAAGCGCCACGTATTGTTGAACACGCGTAGATGTAGTAGTTTACACCATACACTGCTGCGGCCAGTCGAATGTAGTGCGAGTGAAGACCAGTGTTACAGTGCAATGTGGCAACGCATAAACATCAAGTTTTGTTACAAGTTGGGAAAACTGCGACGGAAACGGATTGCGTCTCTTGATAATGCGCCACGTTTTAAATATCCACCGTACAGCCCAGATCTGGCACCAGCAAGCTTCTTTTTATTTCCCCGCCTCAAGGGAATCCTGAAAGGCACACACTGTGCTACCGGACATCCAAAGGAGTGTGATATCAGTACTTTGATCGCTGTCAATTTCCAGCAGCTATAGCTTTTGGATATCCTCGGGATCAGAGCATATACAACAATCCAGATTAGATGAGTATTAAACTTCAAATATCCGCAAGAACTAATTACATTTCTTCGACCAAAATTACACTAAAACACTATTACACTAAAGCACTATTACTCGCACGCTTTTTGGTGATAAATTTGTGACCGGAGTGAGAAGTAAGGAGGGAGCTCTTCCGGTTCCGGTAATACTGCTAACTGAATGGAAATAAAATCTGAATTGAATCGATAATATAATCTTTCGATATGAATTTTCTCAACCTTTATTGTCTTGAGCCAACAACTGTGTCACACACACATTATATAACATTTCTCGATGCGAATCTTGTTCCTATCATGAATTCTATAGTTTGGCGTTGATATGTAAACAACAACAGTACTAATACGTAAAGTGTACGCCAGATGTCGCAGCGCGATGTATAAGCGATTCATAGTTTGTGTTTCAAAGGTTGCCAACACGAATGTCGAAGATTGCCGAGGTCCACCGATTCAGCACTAGGGTGTCCATCTATTACTAAAAGGTGTGCGAGTAATACATCATGATGATGCATAAAACTGGTCTACACAGCTAACCAAGAGTATTACACTGTGTCTCGTTCCGCTGTTTAATACGATATGAAAAGGAATTACTAAAATAAAATAACTTCCCTCACTAGTATTCGAACGAATAATGCCGTTACTTCTTATTGCTCTTACGATCCCATCTAATTACACCGGATGACCTTGTTACTGAAAATGAAAATCCACAGCCTGTTTGGATCAGGAATGGAATGAATGAAGCCTTCATCTAGCGGCAAGGATAGGAATTGTGCCGGCTGCCGAAGCCTGTCGCACTCCCCTGATGACCTTGCTACTACTCTCCTTAAAACATGAATGGCCACTAAACGACAAACGATTATGTATGTTAAAAACGAAATTAGGCCTACGATCTTCTTCATACAAATGCTAGAAAATTAAAATAAGAAAATTGCTACCCAAAAGGAGGAATTTTGTGTACACGTTTAAGTATCCAGAGAGCACAATGACACTTCATTGCACGATAATCCCAAAACAGTCACCGGTACGTTGAACTGCAGATAGTTAATAATCACAGGTTACTCAGCAAAGTTACTCTTCTGATTAGATAATGCGAAAACTACAATGCTTGTGAGTCAAGATTAAATTTAATAATATGTGAGTTAATTTTAAACCGTTCCCAAGTAGTGAAGTTTACATGAAAACTTAAGAGAAATTTGAACTAACAAAAGGCTCATCTTCATCAGCAGACCTCGTTGTTATGCGGAAACGTCCAACTATTTGCTTTGGCTCACGACAACAGCACTGGAATGAAATTCGTATGGATTTCACAAGAGCCATCTATTGAGACGTTGGTAGAAACTACATTATTTACCTTACACTAGACAGCAAACGTGCAAACAATGAGTTCGTCCAAACAAGTCACCGCATGCACAGTAGCACAGATTCAGCTACAACAGAAATCCAGAACTGGTTATGAACTGTGAGTTTTGAATTCACGCTGTTCCAGCTAAATTCAGAACCAATTCGGAACCAGTTCGCATTTCTGTTAAATTCAGGGACTGCGACTTATGGACATGCGCATAACATTCGACCAATGAGCAGCGTCATTATGTTATTCATACAGTATTTGAATAATGAAATCGAGCATCTGTCTTTAACAGTTCTGTAATATGATTCATAGTTGGCGTTGTTAAGAACTGTCATTTATGTGTTCCAACGAAACATTGCCCAAGAATCAGTTCTGGAACAGTTCCGAATCGCGCAAACTCATTATAAAAATTCCGAACAAGTACTGAACCGTTCGGAACTGTGTATTGCAACAAACCTAGTAAAGAGGCAAATATGTCAGCTGTTCAGTCTCAGTCTTTACAAAGAAGTGTTGTTCCTACATCAGAACAATTTGCATCTCACTGAAAGAATTGCGCAAAACCCGCTGCTTTTTATTTTTGTTATTATTACAATTAGTAGTAGTTTGAATAGTTTTCCCGAAACTAAGAGATGTTTTGGTGAAGTTCTGTTCTAAAGACAAAATGACTCTGATCTCGGTCATCTAACAGACCTTCACCCTGACTACTGATGTTGTTGTTGTTGTTGATCGATACGTCCACCAAACGCGAACAGAGAATTCACGTAGAAATGTTAGAAACAAAGTTCAATATTGGAAGAGCGAAATCGGATGAAGGGAAGAACACATTTAAGCCTCCTAAAATCTAATGATAAAAATAATAATGATAAAATCAACAGTCCTTTATTCCGTTTCTGCCAGGTATACTCTTTTTTTAATGAACTAGTGCTGGAAAGGCTTTATTCATTTGGAACCTGTTGACGGTTACTAGCTAGTCAAGATATAAAATTTCGAGATTTTAAAGTTTTCCGTTTTCACCCACTTATTTAATAA
This sequence comes from Anabrus simplex, assembly GCF_040414725.1. NCBI lineage: Eukaryota > Metazoa > Arthropoda > Insecta > Orthoptera > Tettigoniidae > Anabrus > Anabrus simplex. The sequence goes on along the minus strand of NC_090265.1, from coordinate 476,194,664 downwards.
GCAAATAGAATAATTGATTATTCATTAGAATAGATGGTGCTTTTGAACGAGCATTCCGTTGAATCGATAAAATATAAAACAAATGGAAGTCTTGAATTCAGTAGCAGAGATTATTTACACTACTAATTCAAAAAATCAAACGCTATAGTGCTTCAGATGTTAACATGAAATGTCTGTCCTCCCCGACAGAGTACCGACATTTACGTTTGGTCGCTTACACGTTAAATACAATTTACTGGCATGATTATGTAAGATATGTTAGACACGAATACAAAATTATAAACTTTAACAAGTCGACGAAAAACATCTGCAAGATTTTATTTGAAAGCGGCTTCACTTTGTATGGTATTTTATGTGACTGGCGATGACCTCCGCTCAGACATCTCACAGCACCATTTCCTCCTCGTTTCATTTCTTTTTTTACTTTCTCTTTCATAAAAAAATAGTAACGACTAGGAAATACCGCCATCTTCTTCTGTCTATCCACAAATCACACTTTATGATATTTTCATTCCGAAGACAGGATTCCTCACAAACACCTGGCAAAGACGACGTTCCGAAACTAAACTGATACACCAGTAATGTACGACGCTACGCACCAACTCGTGTTGGGTATAGGCCTAATGTTCGGATGGCTCTCCTATAAAAAGAACAGCTAACTAAAAGCTGGAGCAATATAACAAGTTTATTCACTGGAACAAACCACGCGTACTCTCAGAAAGAGTGGATCATTTATCTTCCAATTTTTTAATATAAAAGATCATTATTGACCACATAAAGTTATTTACAAAATCCAGTGTTACGCTAGATCATTGTAATCACATCAAGCCTATTATCTTTCACATATCTGTATCATCGAAGATTATGGTAGTGTTTGACAACAAGTTCTCGCGATGACCCCAAGGCATCCGACCCCGTTACATCATTGTAGTGTGTCCGACTCATCCCAAGTTTGGGGGTTCCGATCCCAGTTAAGGTAGGCAATTTTAAAGGACGGTAAAAATTCTTGGCACTGCATGTCATTGTTGCTGGCGCACTCAGTATCAACCGACAAAATAAAATCCGTCCAACTATCATTCCGCCTTCATAGCAGCATGATTGGAATGTCCAAATTGTCGAATTAGAACTGCTCTAAGGGTGTGTGTCTTCAAATCTACAGGAGCTATTGAGGAGCTCACTTATTTAGTAAAATTGAGGAGAGTGAGCTATACAGAGCTTCCATTGATAAACCATGAACTGACTTGCAAATGAGCAGTCACGTCAGTAACACATGCAACCTTACGTTTATAATTTCTGACGAATATGTTACATTTCTAAAGGTCTCGTCCAATGACTAATAAAGTCATTCCGAGGTGCTGGAATGGAAGGAAAAACTTTTTGTTTGCTCTGTTTACAGATACACAGATAGGTTTATGGCGACGGTGGGAGAGAAAAGGGTTAGGAGTAGGAAGGATTCGACCGTGGCCTTAATTAAGACATAGCCCCAGCATGTGCTTGGTATGAATACGAGAAACCACAGAAAACCATCTTCAGATCTGCCGACAGTGGGGTTCGAACCCACCATCTCCCGAATGCAAGCTGACAGTTACGTGACCCAAACCGCGTAGTCATTCACCGGGTGGAAAAACAAATTTCACTATGGCCGTGACATAGAAACCGGTTATTTTGGAGATTATAAAATAAAAAGAAGTACTTGTTTCATGATAATGGAACTCCATTTGACAACATTTTTGTGAAATTCTGAGTGACTGAAAACTAGTAACCTTCGAGATACTCCCAAAAATAAATTACCCTTCCTTAGCTGCTTCACTAAATATTAGGAAAGCTAATAAGTGCTGAAAGCTTCTGACGATGTGTTTTTATCAATACTAGTGTTATACGATGATGCAGATGAGGAATGTTGTCGAGCCAGCTATACAAAAGTATAAACCCGGAGGTCAGTACTGAAGCAAGATCACAAATTACTATTTCTTCTGGAGGCCACGAAAGTACATAAATCACACAATTTGGCACCCACCTCGAGAGGCGAATATACTTCACGTCAACATTAGCTTGAGATTTATTTCTGCGACTCATATATTGTTAACGTTATTCAACCAACACAGAAATTTCAAAAACCTCCACCGGTGATATATGATTATGAACTGTAATTTAGCATTTTAGCGCCCTAATTTTCGGCTTTGTGAGATTTTTTTGGATTTGACAGTAGAAAATATCACGTTTACTTAAAGCACGCATATAAAAACTAGGCTGGCGGAAAAGGTTCCATCCTTTCTATTCACATGTAGGCCTATATGAAGTTGTTTGCGTAATGGTCGGAATTAAGTCATCATACCATCTGAAAAAACATGGAGAAAATAAAAATATATACTCGTTACATCAAAAAACTAACATTGAACTACGAAAGTAATACTTCAGTGGCTCAGTAGGAAAAGGATGAAATTCCATCACGAAGTTTCCGGAAAACCTTTTTTTTTTTTTTTTTTTTTTTGTTGGATTTACAAGTCCTTCATTTTCATTAATCTTCAAAACTGTATCAATACCGTACTTAATAACGCAATAAAAGTTTAAACTATTCACAATAGGTTACACGTATTCCAGCCATTTCTTCTTACAGTAAAAATTAACGTTACCTTCCAGGCATTATTTACAGAAAAGAGCAAAATAAAACTTCTTGGTGATTACAATATTATCAATATTACATTTAGTATTTCCTCAAGTTAATTATTAAGTCGTAATAGTATTTAAACAAGCCGGCCCCACGGTGTAGGGGTAGCATGCCTGCCTCTTACGCGGACAACCCGGGTTCTATTCCCGGCCAGATCAAGGATTTTTACCTGCATCTGAGGGCTGGTTTGAGGTCCACTCAGCCTACGTGATTACAACTGAGCATCTATCTGACGGTGAGATGGCGGCCCCGGTCAAGAAAGCCAAGAATAACGGCCGAGAGGATCCGTCGTGCTGACCACACAACACCTCGTAATGTGCAGTCAGGCTGAGCAGCGGTCGCTTGGTAGGCCATGGTCCTTCGGGGCTGTTGCGCCATGGTGTTTGGTTTTCATCTGCTTCATAGCATTAGCTTTGTTTAATAAATCTTTCACTGTACAGAATAAAACCAAGAGCACACATTCAGAAACCTGTTTACTAAAAACCTTGAGATGTCACCAGTCTTACCTTAGTGGAGGAGCGATTGCATTGAGACATTTCCCGTGACAAACTTTAGTGTTCTATGAAGATTTTGTGATTGCAACAGATCAAAGAACGAAGACAACTTAACTAACTCTAAACCTGAGTTGTTAAGGTGGTCAAGATTGTGGGATTGAAGACCAGCACAGACGTTCTGCACTATTGGTTTTCCGTCTCACTACGTTTATGATTTTTGGAGACACCGAGGTGTCGGAATTTTGTCCGAAAGGAGTTATTTTACTTGCCAGTAAAACTAGCGACACGAGGCTGACGTCTTTAAGCATTTTTTAATATGTCTAATGCCGGACTGAGCCAGGATCGAACCTGCCAGACTGGGCTCAGAAAACCAGTGCTTCGACCATCCGAGTCACTCAGTTCTGCTCTATATTTCTTGAAGGAGTGTTAAAAGCACGATTGTTATAACTAACACGATCTACTTCATCATGTCTGAATGCCTTTGCCGTATTCTTAAGTGCAGTTAGGCCCAAAGTGAAACGTATCCACTGATACTCCATCAGACCTATCTATAGCTTAACCTTCCCAGCTTCCCCAGTATTAAATAAAAGCAGTTGTAATTCGAAACAAACGTCACTGGAACAGAGATATCGTAGAACTAACTCACGAAGATTCTCAAAAACAATAAAATTAAAACCTCGATTCAGCCTGCTCTTGCTAGAATGAATTACAAATTATGTAATCCCACCCAGGCTTCAGACAGGTAATATTTCAACCACATTTCCAGAGTTAAATAGTCATTTTCGATATACAAGCAGGATATGCAGCAAAACGTTATGCATATGTGAATGTATGTGTGTCTGTGAACTCCTCTGGTGTTTTAAATATAGCGTTTCTTGGCACCAGGAATTAGCCCGAGGCTTAAGGGAAGAAGAAAGAAAAAGAGGAGAGAAGGACAGAGAAAAACTTCAGTCCCATGCCATCACTTCTTCACTTCCACACGTGCACACACACACATAGGCAGAAACACTTTTAAAAGATGTGTGTGGTGAGAAGGGGGGGGGGGGTCCATTCTCCGCACGATCAGCGAGCACGTCAAAACGCGCACTCTGTCTCAATCGCAGCCAAAACAAGCCGCCACATTGTGGAGAGGGGACGCATTCCATTGAACCCCCGTCACTCGCCGTGACCTGAACCGCTACATATCTCACAAGAGGTTGGCTTTGGTTTGCTTTGCTTTGCTTCCCTTGATAAATCTGGTCATCTCTAAACATGGAATGCCAAGAGGGCGGCTAGGATTGATCTTCCCTTATTTTAAAATAACAATGGATACTAACCCGCAACGCTCTGTAAGGTCTGGACAGTATCGAAATAAAGATCGATCTTGAGAATCTGTAAGTTTAGGAGATAAGAAATCGATCGGATTGAAATATTTTAATCAGAGTAATAAAGACACCATTGCTTTCTTATGAGTAAGAATTGTCTTGGTTAACTATCTTAAATCTTCCAAACCGTCTGCAAACTGTCACTCTCTACCCTATTGTTTGTCCAACCCTTGTCCCGTTTCCCTACGGGGTCGGGTATGAGGTGAGATGAATTTGTCGTGGCGGTTTTTTATGACCGGATGCCCTTCCTGACGTCAACCTCATCAGAGGAGTTAATGAGAGATGAAATGAATGACGTGATATATGATAGTAGGGAGAGGGTGAAACCCGGTGCCGGCACATAGCCTACTCCTGTCGAATAGCACCAAGGGGTCTGCTCAAGGCTTAACGTCCCCATCCGACGGACGAATCACCATCAACAGCGTCATATGCCTGTCACTCTCTACCCTATAATAATAATAATAATAATAATAATAATAATAATAATAATAATAATAATAATAATAATAATAATAATAATAATAATAATAATGAAAACCTACAACCTGTTTTCCAGTCATTGACCGGGTCAGGGATGTAATGAATGAAGCAGATATAGGCTGTTAATACGATGGGGTCGCCACTCCCAAAGTTATTTATTAATGAATGATAGATGCTATGAAATGAGAATGGAGAGTGTTGCTGGAATGAAAGATGACAGGGAAAACCGGAGTACCCGGAGAAAAACCTGTCCCGCCTCCGCTTTGTCCAGCACAAATCTCACATGGAGTGACCGGGATTTGAACCACGGTATCCAGCGGTGAGAGGCCAACGCGTTGCCGTCTGAGCCACGGAGGCTACATAATAATAATAATAATAATAATAATAATAATAATAATAATAATAATAATCTCTCTTTCTAACTTTCTTAATCCGTTTACCCTCCAGCGAGAGATCCCGCCTATACCGCCTCAAGGGCAAACTCCTGGAGCGTGAGACGTTGGGTCGGGGGATACAGCTGGGGAGGAGGACCAGTACCTCGCCCAGGTGGCCTTACCTGCTACGCTGAATAGGTGCCTTGCAGGGGAATGGGAGGATTGGAAGGGATAGATAAGGAAGAGGGAAGAAAGCGGCCTTTGCCTTAAGTTAGGAACCATCCCGGCAATTGCCTACAGGAGAAGTGGGAAACCACGGAAAACCACTTCGAGGATGGCTGAAGAGTGAATCGAACCCAAGACTCCGGGGATGGCAGCTAATCACGCTAATCACTACATCATAGATGCGGAAATAATAATAATAATAATAATAATAATAATAATAATAATAATAATAATAATAATGAAGATGAAGAAGAAAAATTCCAGGTTTTCGACAGCTCATCGAGATGATTCATTCAATCAAAAGTGAAACATTAAGGAAGAATATGGTAGCTACGGGGACAATCCGAGATGACGGCTAAGCCAGTGGGCTACTACGACCGATATAATTCCACAGGCGGATGCGTTAATCAGGCAAAATTTGGGACTGTGTATCGATTAGTTGATCGATGGTGTGAATGACAGTCTCTAATGGGCTCTGACGCTATGATGATATTCTTAAGCTTCGATGAAGACTAGACTGGACTCAGCCTTCTCTTACTTCACTATCATGTATCAACTACAGATTTGTATCATACAAATATTCCAGTTTACATTCATTTAACTCGCACTGTTAGATGCTGAGTCCATTAACAGTGTTCATTTAGAATAATCAAAGAACTGTGACGTCAGTTATTCGCAACTCATTCTGATAGCCTTGAACTACTGTCTGCTTCTGTTGAAGGGATGTAAATATGGTTTTCTTATTTCGCCAAGGAATTATTCTTACGGAAGCACACGCTAAGGACTTCATCTGAACCCGAAATAATTTCTTGGAAAAGGCAGCTCCTATCATTTGATAAAACATTTTTATACAATAAAACCGGGCAGATGTCCATAAAAACTCAAATGAAAAATCACTTCAAGACCGTCTTCAAAAAAGAAAGCAATTTGAAAGAAAAAGAAAAATCACTACTGCGGCTGGTCTTGAAAGATTACCAAACACGATTCTTCCTTTTAAGTGAGTTCGTCAAAATGTCTTTTCTCATTCTGGTAAAGTACAGTTCAGTGTCGGAAATTTTATAAGAAACGCAAAGCCATTTCTTTTCTCTTTCTTGTCCCATTAAGTCTGTGGGAACTAGCCATTTAACGATCCAAATGTTTTGCGTGGAGTCGACAGTGATGTATCGATATGACTTGAATACATGATCAGATAGAATATATACACACATATTATCGATTAGTAAAGGGTAGGAAAGAGTCCGCCCAAGTCTTAATCGAACTGTCGATAAATACGTTGTTTTCTTATATTATATTCATTTAGTATAGTGTACACATCATTAAGAGTAATGGCCACACTGGACGAGCGATTTCTTCCTCTGTCACAACTTCCATCCAGTGACTCACTCAGGTGAACAGAACAGCATGCAAATTGGCACAAACTTACAAAACTCCACATATAAGGTATGTATTCGTATTTCTAACAAGCTGCCGAGGCGTTAATTTTTGCGCGCTCTAACGCTTTTCCCCTCTACTTTTCTTCCCCAACAAGCACTTAACCTGCAGAGTACAGAAGTCATTAACTACTTAATAAACTTCCAGTATATAACAAAACATGCATTGTTATCGCTCCTAATAGGTTTTCTAAGTCGCTCAATCATCGCCACCAGCAGACGACACCTGACGACAAACTAGGAATACATTTAATTGAGAAATTACGGGAGTTCTTACTTGTGACAACAGAACTTCACGAACACATACATAGTTTGATTTCATCCACTTCAGTATAACAAGACAAGAAGCGGTGTATCATTTAGCCTGGAAATCTAAGGCACACCGGAGGCTGTATCAGAATATAAGAATAGGATCATAAGTACAACGATGCATCATCATTTCACTATTACTTCAAATAATAAACATTATTGAAATAATTAAGAGCAGGAAGAGATGACATTGTATGTACTTTGTACTAGACCTACAATTGTGCCGCAAATGATAGAAATGAGCAGTCGAATATTTTAGACGGAAGAGAAAGATAAAGGTACAGTACAATAAGGAATAATTGCCCCGCAGCCAGAATGATTACCAGTGAACAACCAAACCCCATGGCACTACTGCCCTTGAAGAACCTTGGCCTACCAAGCGACCGCTGTTCAGCCAGAAGGCCTGCAGATTACGAGGTGTCGTGTGGTCAGCACGACGAATCCTCTCGGCCGTTATTCTTGGCTTTCCAGACCGGGGCCGCTATCTCACCGTCAGATAGCTCCTCAATTCTAATCACATAGGCTGAGTGGACCTCGAACCAGCCCTCAGGTCCGGGTGAAAATCCCTGACCTGGCCGGGAATTGAACCCGGGGCCTAGTGAACAAGGCGCCTGTTTATAATTAATACGATTTAAAGAAATAGTAACGATTGTACCTCTTTACGTTCCTGCTTCTATTTAAGCGAATGAACAACGTGTTCACCATGCTTCATGACTATTAATAATTTATGGGCGGGATAGCTAAGTGCCTTTCGCGTTGGTTTATCATTAAGGTGGCCGTGGTTCGAACCCTGGCTAGTTCATATCGGGTCTGTTAAATGAAAAGTGACCCTGTGGTTGTTCTGATTCCACGTAAAGTGGAGGTCCCGTGATTTACGATCATGATATCAACAGTCAATAAAAACTTCAAGCTCCCTTTATTATTATTATTATTATTATTATTATTATTATTATTATTATTATTATTATTATTATCTTTGAAGTCTTATTTCAAAGACAGAACTGTGGACTTCTTTTCTCCAGCAACTTTCTTTTCCTATTTGATTTACATTGCACCGACACAGACAGGTTTTATGAGGACGATGTGATAGGACAAGGATAGGAACGGGAAGGAATTGTCCGTAGCCTTAAATAAGATACAGTCCAATTATTTGCCTGGTGTAAAATGGGAAACTACGGAAAACCTTCTTCAAGACTACCGACAGTGGGATTCGAAACTACTATCGCCCGAATGCATGCTCACACCTACGTAACTCATATCCCGTAATTCAAACTAATTTGGTACCAGCAAAAAAATTGTACAGTTAAGGGTTTTAAAATAAACGGGTTTTTAGTTGAAGATTATTTCTTCTGGTTAAATATATTTATTGATGGGCAGACCAAAGGGAAGCAGGCAGTATGCTGCCATAAAACAATTTGATTATGGAAGTGGACCGGTCTATTGATCTTGTCTCATCCATAACACATTAAGGACGACGGCACATGAAGAGAAGAAGCCGGTTGTTTACCGTCAAGTAATGTCGATGGCGCCCTTTCGGCACCTGTTTCTATCACGTCACCGTCAGCTCGACGTCCTGTCACCACACGTCGCCAAATTGCTCTCTCTCTCTCGTCCTCTCTCTCTCTCACTCACTCTCCGGGTATGCGTGCTAGAGTACATCCTATTTTTAAAATGAGGACTTGACGTTCTAAAATATACCACAAGTCTCACTTCACTCAAGACGTTGCTCTCCCCAAAAATCCGTCTTCCCTTCCTTCTTTCTCGTCATGCGCCTCTCCACAGCCGAGTGGTTAATGAAGAGATTTCATCAATTCTCAGGTTGGTTTCATGCCCCAGCGAGGTCATAATACGCCAATTGCTGCTGCTGTCCAACTGAACGCTCGGAAAGAGAGAAGAATGTTTCTCGAGCTTGTAACATCCACTAATAATTATTACTAGCCCTACAGCTGACGTGCCCACCCGCTAATACACTTATTCTTCAACAAAACACTTGCATTTAGATTCATAAGATCTGAGCGGATCGAACTAAGGAAGACAAGCCCACGTACATGGCATTCGCAGATCTAGAAAAGGCATTCGATAATGTTGATTGTACCAAGCTGTTTGAGATTCTGAAGGCGATCGGGATCAGATATTGAGAAAGAAGAATTATCTACGATCTGTAAAAAAAATTAGTCTGCAATGATAAGAATCGAAGGCAGTAGTCCAGAAAGGAGCAAGGCAAGGATGCAGTTGGTCCCCTCTCCTTTTCAATATAAAGAACAGGTGGTAAATCAAATCAAAGAGGAATGTGGAAAAGGAATTACAATCCAAGGAGAGGAAATCAAAACTCTTGACATTTGCTGATGATATTGTTATTTTATCAGAGTCTGCAGGAGGTCTGGAGAAATTGCTGAGTGGAATGGACACATTCTTCGAGAAGAAGATGAAAATAAATAGTTTCAAAACAAAAGTAATGGAGTGCAGTCGAAGGAAGTCAGGTGATGCAGAAAATATTAGATTAGGAAATGAAGTCTTAAAGGACGTAGATCACTATTGTTACTTGGGTAGTAAAATAACTAATGATGGCAAAAGTAAGGAGGGCATAAAATGCAGACTAGCACTAGCAAGGAGGGCCTTTAAGAAAAGAAATTTGCTCACTTCAAACATTAATATAGGAATTAAAAATACACCCAGGATTTATTTACTTTGTTTTTGAGGCAAGTGTAAGCGGTTAAAATGGCAAGTGTAGACCAATGTATGCATATGCCAAACAGATTAGAGTTGGTGTAGGATGTGATAGTAATGTAGACATTAAAATGTTAGCATAGGATGGGGTGGCATGGGGGACTGCATCAAACCAGTGTATGGACTGATGACCCAAACAAAAACAACAACAACACAACATTATGACACATCATCTTCGGCAGAGTTCACCAGGGAGATCACGAAATTGTAACCCCATAACTAAAAGAGAACTCCTGTCAGGACAACCAACTAAACATTCCGTTAAAGACGCGCTGGAATATCTCGAATGAGGCAAAATTACATCAAGATTCCGCAGAAAACCTTGTTCTTATTATTAAGGAGTACGGAGTAAAACAAATTAAGTTGTTGTAAGCAAGCTCCAGATGCTATAAATTTCAGAAGATACTCGTCCAGTATATCCATATCCAGTAGGTCAAGGAATTTCGAATTTAGCCTTTAAATTAATTACTCCAGACATAATGGCACAACAATATTATTAGGGAGATTTTTCCGACAACTGGATGTATCACCTTGTTCAGGTTCTTTCCCAGCCTTCTGGTAGCTAGATACCTAGGTAAAAAAATTCATCGATTGCTACGAAATGTTATCCAGTTACTAACTACACAGATAACCAAATCCTTCCATCTTGCCATAAACGCTCGAGGACTAAATGTACATTTCACGAACAGTTGTTGCCACGCAGTATATTCGGTCACGGACAATGTATTCCTTAGATACGTACCCCTGGCCAAATGAACGATGGTTCTTTCAGGAAGACGTAGTCTTCGATTTTGCTGGAAATTTGTTGGTAAACGCAAAGCGGTAACCATTACACATCCTCCATATTCTGCTGATGTCACAGAGCTATTTGCTCCCCTTTCCTCTATTAAAATGAATCCTAAAATGGGTTTTTCTGCTATACGGAAGGCTGCGACGCAACAAATGAAAAGTGGAAGAGAAGCCGGTTTATTAGACCTTTTCCAAATCCTTCTGAAATGTGTAACGATCACGGAGGTCTATGATAACGATGACCATTAATCGGTAAGTGTTCCATTTCCTACGGTACCAATGCTAAAACTGTGCACGGTGCAAAAGACCCCCACTCCTCGATTTAGAGCAATAGCGCTGTCTCTCTCTTTCCCCACGCCTGTCTCGCTCGCTCCGCCTGTCGCCCTCTTCCTCATTTGCTCCCTAGCGCTCCAAATCCGAGCCGAGCCCAGCCGAATAGCCCAGAGACGAAGCGTTGGTCCGAGCCAAGCCGAGTGGGACCGATGCACTATGCACAGGGACTCTGCGCCTCAGTTTGCTCGCGTGAGATTTTGGGTGTTTGAGAGGCCCTGGTCTATATCACCCAGCACTAAGCCGAAGCGTTAACGAATGTATTTTCAATCGTAGATGAATCAACGCAATGTTATTCCAGCAACATTAATAAAAAGGGAAAACAATACGTAAAGTTAAGGCGAGTCACAACAATGTCATCAATAATTCATAGTAGACTTATCAACTAGTTATCGAATATACATTAGATTTCAACTAGAATCTCAAACTTAATCTTTGAAGACAAACAGAACTGGTCTCGTTCCTCTTCATCCGGTCGGTTGAGGTAGGAATTCTTCTTAGCACATCAGCACTCACTGTATCAGATATGACATCAAAGAATCCAACCGCCAACAGGTTTATAAAACAAATGTTGTAAGACTGGAAAATAAAAATACAGGCAAACCAACAAGAAGCCATGTAGTTCTCCACATAAGAATCATTTACACTACCATCATTATCATCATTACTGAAATTAAGTACAATAACGATGAGTCCACGCCTAGCAAAACCGCTAAAATTGACGGTATGTTATATATGGCAACATCTATGAAATTCTTCTGCAACACTGAAATTGACTATTTCTACTATCCAACTGCCTCACACCTAAAATGAATGAGTGTGAATTCGTAGCCTGTGATACTACATTTTATTTTTCTGCCTAGTTTAGGAATCTATGCCTTATTGGGTCTCCACCTTAAACATTACCTCCTCCACTCAAAGTAGCACTATCATATACTTCTTTCAAGACAAGTACATTAAAAGGCTAAAGTTCAGCAGTAAATGCCACAATTAAGTCATCATCACACAAGTGGTACAAAAAAAAAATTACATAATTTACATCAGAATTGATCAATACCATGTAGTTTAAATTTATCTTCCTGTCAGGAGTACCGATTCTACAGCCAGATATTGGCAGGTTGTCGTTATATGCCTATATCGGTAACCATTATGAATTCTAATAAACAGAGATTGTGCAGAAGTCACGTATGGGTTTAAATACCTCCTAAAATGTATCTTTACAGTAGCATTCAACATTCATTTTTCAGTCTTCAAAAGGAGACCAGGGGATGTTGCTGAAGTTTACCACCGAATGGTGGGGGAAACATATTGAACTCTGAAAATATAGTTCCATTATTCCGGCTCATTCCTAGATTTTACAGCCTCAAATTCTCCTATTTTTTGGCGGTCGATATCAACTAGTTAGTAACCATGAAAGAGCTTCAGAGGAATATTCTGATGGAAATTTGTCTTACGGCCAAGAACTCTTGAAACAATTAAGAAAACGTTTTTACGAAGAAGTGAATGGCGGTCATTTTAATCACCGGCAAATTACACGGATTTCCGAAGTATGAGTCTAATCTTTGTTTCAGACACATTGGTATGACTTTCAAAACATTTATAGCCTAAATGATTCACACCCACGCATGACTTCTGTGCCACTCTGCTTTTGCTTGCCTACTTTAAACATTTATAACGTCTGCTAAAACTTCCGTCTTTGTATTCAAGGCAGAATATTAAAATCACCTATGATACATGACCATTATTTTTCGGGTCAGCTAGATCGACAAAGCAATATTCTCTATGTATTCTTTATACACAGTGCCCGACTCCTTGGTGGAACGGTCAGCGTTGAGGCTTTCGGTTCACAGAGTTCCAGGTTCGATACTCGGCCAGGTCGGGGATTTTAATACGCGCCTGATTAATTATTCTGGCTCGAGGACTGGCTGTTTGTGTTTGTCTCACCATTTTCCTCTTCATATTCAGACAACACAGTATACTACCAACCACCACAGAAACACACAATAGTGATTACCACTCCCCACATACGGTTGACGGCAGGAAGGGAATCCAGCCGTGAAACAGGACCAAACCCACACGCACGACACAATTCGCAACCGCCATCCCATAGGCGTGGAAAAACCGGAAGAAGAAGAATCATTGTACGCAGTAGACTAACATATTTAGTAACTAATAAAATACCTCAGGAAGCATTCTACAACATGAAAATTAATTAATCTTCCGTTACTCTTCGTATAGCAACAAAAACAACAATATTCTACGTTCTGCATTAAAATATGTATTCTAAACGTGGTCATATATCAATGCCTACAACGGCAATGCTTTATTTCTTTGTCCAGATATTACGTTACCTAATCATCCGAGTTTAATATGATCATCAAAACACGCATTTCCAGTCGAGATTGTTAAACCACAGCGCTTCCAATTAAAAAAAAAGAAAAACAGCCAAGTTTTAATGTATTTTGGTGCATAACTGAACGACAGATTTGATTGATCAACAATACAAAACCGAATCTGCGTTTTTGTTTTGTTTGTAATTACTACTTTATTGCATACAAAATAAATTTACATAGATGTTATGTGATGGAGTGATTGAGTATTACTAAATCATGGTACTGGATGTGTAACATTCAGTAACTATTATAACGTATTTATTAACATTTTAAACATATTTTAGTACGATTCATTATAAAATCGTTATTATCTCTAATAAAAATACTCTCTTACAATGCAATAGATATTGTCCTAAGTTCAGGAGGGCGGCAAATGCAAGCACTTGTAAATACCAAGGCTAGCTTGGAATGGATGGATATTAAATCATTGTATGCAATACAAACAGACTCTATAAAACTCACTAAAGGCATTCAAATAAAATTCTACAGAGAAACTGTATAGCAGAACTTTTTTAAATACAAAGCAGTTGAACGTCCGTGAGTTACAACCCCCTACCGTACCATTCCTTCCAATTTCCACGTCTATTAATGGTGCTGTGAGAATTCTAAAATTTAGTCATTATCCAAAGAATTTTGCAGAAATGAAACACAAGAGGAACACCTAGTTTCAAGAAGGAAGAAAACTATTTTACTGTATGCATTTGGAAACCTATTCAAAAAAGAATACGCGATTAACATCTTACACATTCTGGCCAGTCGCTAATATAGCATAAAGGAATTGAAACTTTGGACTGAACACCGAAGATACGGTACTTCAAACACAGGACGAGGACGTGGAACTCTGATTCCCAAGTTCCTGAGTCATACAACCAATGGTCACGAATTGGTGACAATTAAAACATGTTACTGATTTACAGCCTTTCATATTGCTAGGCATTTATGTCACATTAAACACACGTATGTATTTGGTGGCACTGGACATGAAAGGGCTACATATGGAAGGTAGCGGTAATAGCCTTCTCAATATTAAGCTCGAAAATTTGCCTAGTGAAAAAAAAAATGAGACTCACAAGCAATGAAACTATCATTCACCCTTCTCTCCATTTTTCTCTGATGGCACGTTGTATTAGTGTTCTTATTCAATGTGTGTGACGTTCCTTAAAGATACACTCATGTTCAACTGACTCTTATACTCCCATAAATGCGTCAGAATCATTTACACAGACGGATAAAGAAAACTATAACTGATACAATTGATTTAATCACGTTTTCAAACATTAATTTGTGCGATTTTATCACTCCTGTACTTCATGCGAATTTCAGCTCTCGTAACTTCCATATTTATCTAACTGTTCTAAATAATTAACACCGTTCTCTCAGAGTTATTTTAAAATTAATTCATAATAATTTATTCAAAATGTGTGATAAAAGCTGGACAACGAGAAAGAAATAAGCGAATTAATCGCCAACAGCTGGGAAGTTTATCCCCAAAATACAATAACGAACGGTAGATAGGTAGGTAGGATGCTTTGAATAGAGTCTGTGTTTTGTGCGAACGAAGCCCACAAACCTATATCCGTTATCTCAATGATTAATTGGCATTCAGCTTGTTAAATCGGAAACCGGTCGCATCAATGGAAAGCCTCTAAAATAGCTTTCAAACAACCATGTGGATGGCTGGGTATGTATGTACGTTTTCAAGTGAATATATATGCAATTGGATATATATGTACAGAATCGCTTGGGAGTTTAGGGCGATATTTTAACAAAAACTGTTCCCAATAGGACTATACATATATGACTTCAATTTTTTAAAACTCATCAAAATTAAAAGCGATAGTATATTACTTACATTCCTTTTTGCAAGCGTCGATATATTTCACATTTCGTTCCAAATAAACAAATGAATAAATAGCATGCTTAAACTGACAAACATTTCTCTTCTTTTTTAAAGCATATACTAATATGTAGTTTCTATTCTGATTATACACCCCAGCAACAGAGAAACGTTTTGACTGATACCTTTTAACTACATTTCTCGAGATGTCGGAAGAATGCTTTTTCTTTTTTCTTTCTTTTCGTTTTAGTATTACACCCCCATGCACGTAATTTAGTTAACATCAGGTGACAGAAGTTAACGTCGTGTCACGAGTTCTCTTAAGCCCGCACGGCTACAATGTGTAATAACGTAGACAACGGTAGGTACAATACTTAATTATGAAATCACCTTTTCTTATTTTATCATTCGGTTCTACGAATACAGAGTATTTCACGAGGAATAGTAAATATGTCAGGAGGCAACAGCATGGAAAATTTCAAGTAGCCTAAAAAATCATGTGTGAAATAACAGCTGTTTTACATGGTACACATAAAAGTAATGCAGTATTTATCAAGGACACACAAATGAGCTACTTCGTTAGAAAGAACTCTACACAGAAAACACAAAGACGAATTGGTCGCTCCTATTCTGCTCTGCGTACTTCTGCCCTCATAAAAGAACACCAAGACCTCCGACAAGCTGCACGTACTACAAGTATTGCCATGAAAGCTCCAAAGTGCACTGAAGTCGAAGGGAGGATTTTTTACCATGTAGGCCTACTATGCGCCGATAACTCATATTACTTGTTCAACTGTTGCACATCATATAAGGCTTTTGCATCAATAAGTCTTCTTCTTCTTCTTCTTCTTCTTCTTCTTCTTCTTCTTCTTCTTAGGTTGAGATCATTCACACAGGTCTTGCAATAGTAGGGCCTATTTAACAAACCATGGGACCTATCCCATTCCTACGGTTATATAAACAATATTAAAAGTGTTCAAAGTCTTTAGGCCTTTTCAATCGTGAAATAACCCAGTGCAGCAGTGGGCTCATCAGTTGGATTGCCACACCTTTCCAAACGCTGGCAGCTAGTGCGCCGTTGAGACACAACTGCAAGCCTCCTATCTACTACAATGCAGTGACGGTGCACTAGAGAAAGTGTGAACCTCCACTTGTATAAATGCCTGCCATTGGCTTAGATATAAAAAATTAAGTGCCCAGAAGGAAATCATAACTTCATCGCTTACAAATGTTAAAAATCGTCAAGGTTTTTCTCGGCCTTTTTAAATCCTGAAACGCTGGTAATTTCATGACTGAAATGGCCTTAAGATCTTGCATGTTTTTAACATTTGCAATCGACGAAGTTATGATTTTCTTCTGGGAAAATGTTTGATAGGTTATACATGATATTTTATACACGATAATAGAACCCGCAATGCGTGCAGTCATTTTCCGTGCAAACAACAAAGTCCTAACACTTTCCAATATGAATCAACAACACACAGAATTAGATGTGTGTTTTCCTGTAGCTAGGATTTCCCAAATGGCTGTGACGTTGGCATCGTCTCAGCTCAGGCACGCACGCATCATGCACACACGCAACCATGGGAGGACATATGGCACTCGTGTGCGCCGTCTTTGGACCCCTAAGGGAAGCTGGGTGAAGAAGAACACGAGAGAAGAGAAGGAGAAGGAGCGGAATAAAAAGAAGATGAGATAGACGGAATAGATAAGCTTCACACATCCTGCGCGACGGAACCTCAGTAATGAAGCAGAAAACAGGGCAGAAGAGTTATATACCAGCAAGAGACGGCCGTTTCTTCCTCGTGAAAATAACAAGTCTGCAGAAATTGCCAGTTGCCTGCGGTCTTTCTTTTCCAAACTATGCGACCTGATAAATTATACATTTACTGATGGACTATATTGAAAAGTACAGTAAAGGTATAAGTAAATTGCAACTCACCTCGTTACATTATCTAAAATGCTCATTACAGTAGGTCGTGGGGCGCGTTTTGTGTCCTCGGTTCACAGATCGAACATGATACATGAACATTTGGGGAACATGATATTGTCAAAGAGCAATATTAAGGCACACTAGGTTTCAACCATCAACCCCATAAGTTAATTGTAAAACCTCTACCGTGAGCAGGCATTTCAATATGGGAACATTTAGGCTGCCTTTGAATCAATTTATTGTACCATTAGGTAGAATAATAACCCTCTATTGGGCGATATATGTTTTTAGTTTTAATTAATGTGTCACCAGAGATATTTGACATGTCGACATTGTATGACATGGAGTGCCGAATTGACTTTTTCCTGGCCTTAACAAACCTGACTTACCCTGCCGGATATGAACCAGCGATCTTGCAATCCAGAGGCTGACACTCTAGCCTACTATTTATCTGAGAGGGAGCTTCGGGCATTTGATGATTGCTAGGTTTTAGAATTTAGAAAAAAAAAATGTCAGAAAAATTCGGTTATTTGTTTGCATACCTCTTTTGAAGTTTGTAGAATCGAATACTGACACCATTAGTTGGCATTTTAAGAGGGCCAAATGCGAAAGGTCCGTATCAGCACGTTTAAAACCCTTTTTTGGGCGCAAAATTATGGTAATCAGACGTCTCTTAAGAACTACATAAGTTGGATAAATAATTCTACTGGTTTTAAACCTCACTAACCACTTTTATGGAATTTTATCCCGCAGGGGTTCCTTTACACACCCGTAAGTCTTTGAAATGGGCCAAGTTAGAACAAGGCCAACTTCGGCTCAGGATGCCAATGCTCTAACTGTCTGACACACTCAGCCAGGCGATACAGTAGTCTTCTTTCTTCTTTTTCTACCGATTTTCCCCACATCTGAGGGGTCGCAGGTGCGACCTGTGTCACACATGTGGTTTTGGCCCTGTTTTACGTTCGGATGCCCTTCCCGACGCCAACCCTATATGGAGGGATGTAGTCACTATTGCGTGTTTCTGTGGTGGTTGGTAGTGTAGTGTATTGCCTGAATTCGAAACAGGAAAGTGTACGAACAAACACGAACATCCAGTCCACCGGTCAGAAGAATTAATCAGACGCGATTAAAATCGCCGACCAGGCCGGGAATCGAACACGGGACCCTCTGAATCGAAGGCCTCAAAGGCGGTACCGTAGAGAAATAATAATAATAATAATAATAATAATAATAATAATAATAATAAACTCTAGATATGGTCGGTAATTATTTAAGAGTAGGGCTACTTAAAGATCCCTTTCTGAAACCAAAATTAGGGCTTGTACCGTGGATTGAAATTTGGAACTAGTAACAGAGATAATAATAATAATAATAATAATAATAATAATAATAATAATAATAATAATAATAATATTTAAATGGAACATACATTTGTTACTACTAGTTACAAGTCAGTCCTACAACGAAAAGCAATCCAAAATGTCTCAGATGTTCTTACATTCAAAAATACAGATAAGACGCTAAATCAGTCCTAATCAGCCCTCGCCTATCTGTCAGTATCTCACTCACACTCCCATGCACAGAGAGAAAGAAGGAGAGCCACACACATTCACCGAGAAAGAGAGAGAAAGAACTTGGCGTCACTAGGCATTTAAATTTCCTTTAATCACCCGTAGCAGTATCACACTTCCACCAAGCGGAGGTTGTGGAGCACAAAGACTTGTCTTGTTAACCCAACCAAGGATACTCGTAAAACACTTTTTTTTCAAAACTACTTTTCGACCAGAGAGAGATTCTGTGTGCGTACTGCATGAGATAAACTCGTCACAAATTATTACATTATTAACGAATGACTTGTGTTAGAAAAAGAAAAGACTTTCCTAGGCAAGCAAATGAATGGCTCTGATTAGTACCACACTTGCCGTAGTGTGAGCATGATACAAGATACTGACGCTTCTCCCAGGAATAATTGAACGTCGACATGGAAGATTACTCTCGCTGAATGAACACGCACACATGACAGAAAGAAGTATAGAAGACTATGAGAAAGGAACCGTTACACAGAAGTAATCAAAATGAGACCTCAAAAGATTATTAGATAAACCCCTGATGGGTCCTGACCTACCAAGCGGCCTCAGCTCAGCTCGAAAACCTGCAGATTACGAGGTGACACGTGATCAGCACGACCAATCTTCTCGGCCGTGATTCTTGGCTTTCCAGACCAGAGCAGCTGACTCATTGTCAGATATCTTCTCTCTTGCTCTCAGCTTGGCTGGGTGGACCTCAGATCAAAATAAAAATATGTGACTTGGCCGGGAACTGAACCTAGCGCGCCTGGGTACGAGACGTACTCGTCCCCCTTAGACCGCCCCAATAGTTACTGTTAGGGCACCTCCAAGGGGGGTGGGGGGTTGTTGGGTACCAATACCGCTGAGCTTAATTGCGCTCCTCTGCTGGATAATTATATAGTCTAGGCAACAGAAATTGCGTTAATAGAAATACGGCGCAAACAGTACTGTCGTTAACTCACTAGTAAATCACAGTGTTTAATATCTAGTTTTGAGTAACTCTTTCTTAAAGCAGATCGCAAATAAAAATAATGTCGACCATTGAGAACAACTAAATATTTCAAAAAATAAATTTTCTTCAACGATTTAGCGAAGTTTTAATTAAGCAATAGGCGCCTAATACCATATTATTGGTCCACTAGCTGATGTACCCTTGCTTCGCTACGGAATTCTAGGTAAGGTAGGGCACACGTCGTAAGTCTACTCTACAACTGGCTTTACATCGCACCGACACAGATACGTCTTATGGCGACGATGTGATAGGAAAGGGCTAGGAGTGAGAAGGAAGTAGCCGTGGCCAGCATTTGCCTGGTGTGAAAATGGGAAACCAAAGAAAACCATCTTCAGGACCGCCAACAGTAGGGTTCGAAACCACTATCTCCCGAATGCTGGATACTGGCCGCACTTAAGCGACTGCAGGGATCGAGCTCGGTCACGTCGTATTTAAGATTCTATTAAATTGCATACCTATTAACGTTGCAAGAGAAACGCGACGGGGAAGTCACCATGCGTCTTTTCTCATGTGCTGACTGAGTTAGCGAATTTTCATTGTAATGATAGGCCCTCTTGACTACCATCAGTCACAATCAAGTTGGAGATTTATCATTATAATGGCAAACATTCACTCTGGCCTGCTTTTTTACCTCAGAAAGACTGGTTTACCCAACTTAAATCAACACAGGTCATTACAATGACGTCAGTAGGAATGTCCGGCTCCATGGTTATCGTGCTGGCCTGTGGTCACAGGGGTCGCGGGTTCGAATTACGGCATGGTCGGGAATTTCAACCATAATTGGTTAATTCCGCTGGCACGGGGACTGGGGGTACTGTATGTGTCATCATCATCATCATTTAATCCTCATCACGACGCGCAGGTCGCCTACGGTCGTCAACTCAAAAGACCTGCATCTGGCGAGCCGAACATGTCCTCGGACACTCCCGGCACTAAAAGCCATACGCCATTTCATTTCAGTAGGAACATTGCGATTAAAAGAAAACCACATTTTTCTTTAACGAGAAATACTATGCTGCCAATCTATGCTATTATTCCGTTAAGTGTGCATACAGATCATTCCAATCAGCGCCTCAGAATAGGGATCGAATAGCTGGAATACTATGATGAAACAGTGTGTTGCTCACCAGCAGTTTCAGAAAATGTACGAATTAGAGGAATGGCATGCTAAAGAAGAAAGTTATCTAACTCCCCAGCTTCTTCTCGCCAATATTCAGGCAGGCTGTTACACTTGGTACGCAGTAGTAACACCATGTATCGGAGATGAATGGCAGCAGAAGAGACAAAGAACACCAGAATGGTCAATGTGATGTTATTGTTGATCAATTTTATGAGCTTTCGATATTGTAGGCCTTCAGATTTAGCTTCCTTCCGACTCTGAAAGACCACTCTTATCATAGTCGGTACGGTAAAACTGAATAAAACATAAATGATCAGAAATTGTATTCTCTATAACTGTTATTATGCAGCACTTACTTTATACTATTTAACCATTACATTTTTAGCGCCTTCCCCTAAACTACCATTTCATCCAGGGTGAATTAAATTTTATATAGCCCAGACTGTAGTTTCTTATTCCCCAACTCTACATACCGATTTTCATTAAATTATGCTTACCCGTTATCTCGTGGTTCGGCGTTGAGGTGGTACCATAGCTGTATAAAAATGATGCGAAATTTATGACCACCCGTAGAATTCATTTTCCTGTAAGAGGGATTCTGTGCCATGGGAGGTGAGCCAAACTTCTTTTGGAAGGGGTTCTAATTGTGTTTCTAAATATGAAGAGGAAAATGCTGGAACAAACACAATTACCCAGTCCCAGAGCCAGAAGAATTAATAAGGTGCGATTAAAATCCCCGACCCAGCCGGAAATCGATCCAGGACCCTCTGAAATGAAGGCCTCAGTGCTGGCCATTCAGCCAAGGAGTCGGACTGCTGCATGAGAAAAACATTTGAGAAATTTTAACACTCCAAATATTATGCGCAGGTCGCCCAGATGTGTCAAACAGAAAGGCTCTGTACCAGGCGAGCCGAACATATCGGGCACTTGCAGCAGTAAAAACCATACGATAAAAAATAATCACTTCTAACAATCATTTACCCCCTGTGGGTGGGAGCAGTAGAATAACACCCACGGTATCCCCTGCCTGTCGTAAGAGGCGACTAAAAGGGGCCCCAGGGCTCTGAACTTTGGAGCGGGGGTTGGTGACCACGGGGCCCTTAGCTGAGTCCTAGCATTGCTTCCACTTACATGTGCCAGGCTCGTCACTTTAATCTATCCTATCCGACCTCTCTTGGTCAACTCTTGTTCTTTTCCGACCTCGACGCTATTCGGTTTGCGAGGGCTAGGGAGTCTTTCATTGTCACGCCCTTCGTGGCCCTTGTCTTCCTTTGGCCGATATCTTCATTTTTCGAAGTGTCGGACCCCTTCCATTTTTTCTCTCTGATTAGTGTTATATAGAGGATGGTTGCCTAGTTGTACTTCCTCTTAAAACAATAATCACCACCACCACCACCTAACAATCATCGAACGACTAGAACGCAATAATATGATATCTGATCATTCTACAGTGTAGCTCCCTCCGAGGATCAGCGGTAGTGTCGGCCTCCTGAATCCAAGACTATGTCTTCAAACCTGACAGAGGCAGTCGGAATTCTGAAGGGCGGAGAAACGTGCTTTCGGCTGTATGTGTCATGAGTTTATTTGCAGAAACAACACTGAGAAGAATATTGTCACAGAACTGTGCCAATGAAGTGGGAAAACAGTACTGGTATATGATCATGTTAAGTTAAATGTTGCCAATCGTCCAAGTAATCTTCCTAGATACACTCGAGCACATACATGCGAACATTCAAGAAACAATCACATTAATAACTGTAATATGTAATACCTTGTTTCCAAGCAGGTAAACTATTAAAATCGCAACGAGATCGGTGCAGTCAGAGAACGACTGTGTACTCGAGGGAAGGCAAGGCGAATTTCTACTACAATTAAGACCAACAGATAACTTTCCAAAGCAACCAATTAATCTTCTCGCATTATAATGGTTTCTCGCGTGGTTAGCTAGCTTCTTCAACGTTAACCTTCAAATGTTTCCGCATCAACTTGAGGATAATCTGCTTAATGTCTGTTTCTATAACAGGCTCGGTGCCAAATGGCAAACATAATATTAACTGTGGTATTCTTTAACAAGGGGCCAGTTCTCCACTCATCGTGCAAGAGCGAGCTAAAACCGAGATTACACTTGTGAAGCCCGAACGCAGTAGACATCTGTGTGCTGAAATGAAATACCGTGTGGCCTCCGGAGAAGCCTGGTGCAAGTCTTTTGATTTGACGCCCGTGGGCGACCTGTGCGTCGTGATGGGGTTGAAATGATGATGAAAATGGCACATACACCCAGTCCCCGTGCCAGGGGAATTAACCTATTATGGTTAACATTCCCGACCCTGCCGGAAATCGAACCCGGGACCCCTGCGACCAAACGCCACCACGCTAACCATTTAGCCATGGGGCCGGACATCTCTGCTGCCGTACAGGAGGTTCAGGACAACATGATCAACAGATCCGTGGATAAAGTAAAATACATATTTCTAGGAAGAAACCTCTGACCGGAAGACCCTGGGCTCGATTCCCGAGTTGGCCAAGAACTCCAGTTCAGAGGGTTCACTCAGCCTAGTGAGTTCAATTCAAAATCAGTCTTATATAACCGGCATGGGATCTGAACAAGAATGGCGACGCGCTGACCACGTTGCATTCCAATAACTGCTGATCAACTGCTTGGGCAGCATTTGTCTTGGTAGGCAAGGTCCCGCGAGTTTATTTGCAGAGGCTACCATTGATGAGAATATTGCCACAGAAGGGGGAAACCACTTCCAGGATGAGATTATACACACTGATGTCATTATATAATGACCACCTACACAATACTGTGTACGACCATCTTTTAGCCAGCAGAATCTCGCTCACTCGGCGGAAGGTATCCGGAGGTATCACATACCACAAGCACAACAGCGGGGCTGTCGGCGTACACTGCAGGGCTGTGATAATGTAGCATGAACCCACTTCTCCAAGTCGAGCCACAAATGTCAAATTGAGTTCATATCCGGGCTATTACGGGGCCATGGCATTATAGTATATCACTGTTATATTTCTCAAACCAGTCCTTCACAATCTTGGCAGTGTGTCATGACCCATTGCCCTGTTGGAAGTGCCCGTCACCAGCAGGAACACAGCTGACATGAACGAATTAACTTTACTCACAATACAGTCCATATACCGAAATAATGGGCCCCACCGTGCACCATGAAAGCACCACCTAGACCACCACACTTCCTCCATCAGCCTGTCTCTGAACAAAAGTGCAAACAGGTGTCTTAGCCTCCGATGGTAACTGGCATACACGTGCTCTACCGCCCATGTGATGAAACAGGTCTGAACCCACCGGACCAGGTAACCCTTTTCCAGTAATCCACAGTCCATTGTCGATGATTTTGTGTTCACATCATGCGTTGATATACAGAGAGCATTGGGATACGACCGGGTCTTCGACTCCGCAGTCCAATACGCAGGAGTTTTCGGTGAACCGTGGGCTAAAGAACATAGCCCTGGTCACCATTGTTGTACCTCTGGGTGATTTCTCATATTGCGGCCCTACAGTTTCTCCGAAACATGCGTAATAACCTCCCCTCCCCCCTTCCGCCATCCTGGCCGCTGATATCAACGAGCCGTTGTTGATAAATGACTGGACTACGTGTCACTGTTTGCCAATCGTTGCACCACTTTCGATACGTGCTCACGGCTTAAGTAGCACTGTCAGAAGCTGGCTGATTTTTCAAAGGCTTTATGTTCAATTATAAACAGTTTTGATGAAAAGAAAACGTTTTACGCAGAGCGCTCGAGAATCTAACGTCTTTCATGAGATCTTTAATTAGTACCTCCAGCCAGCCATCATGCCCTAACTTCACTCAAGGCAAAAGCAGTTTGTATCCCGTGCCGAGCCTTGGGTCACTTTACCCATTCGCAGTCTTTCAATTTGCATACAAAAAGAGCACATGCCACTTTCTACTGGAAGTAAACTCCTAGTAAGTTCAGACTAATAGATGGATACCATCGCCCATTGTATACCTTCTTTAGTCCACAGTATCATAAGCTATAAGTGATTAGTTTCTTCGACACGTCTTAAGCCTACATATTGAACCGCTAAATGTGGCGTCTTATAGTACAATCCCGTTGTCGACATGATGTACAGTTTTGCAGCAGTTAAATTTTAAATGGAGGTAAACATGGAAATATTTTCTTATGTCGATCTACATTTATTCACTGAAGTCGATTTGTAGCCATCAGGAAAGAGTATGTGTGCCATTGTAATTAATACTTTACAAATAGGAAATGACTGTCAGCAGGAGGGCGTCTGCTATTGTAATCAGTATTCCCCACATCGACTTTGACTATTAATAGGAATAGGGTCCTTCTCCAACTCTTGTGTACCATTGTAATGCATAATTTCCTTCTCGATTTGACTGGCAGAAGGCTAGGGAGCACGGATTTTCTTCAAAACTTGATTGTGTTTGGCAGTAGGAAAGGTTGCCCGCCATTATCAACACATTTACCCATCTAAAATATGACTGACGTTAGGCGTAGTGGCCCGTTATTATAATGGAAACTCACCAACTCGCTGAGACTGGAAGTAAGCTGACTGGCATTAGGAAAAGGAGCATGTGATTATAATTATAACAGCACAACTCAATTTTGACGGTCAGCAAGGAAGTTGTCTGCCATTATAATAAAAATTCCTCAATTGTTATCTGTCTTAAGAAAGGAAATGGGGCCTGCCATTGCAAAGAAAACTACTCAAATCGAATGTGACCGCGCAGTAGCCAATGGGGCCTGCCATTATAATGAAAATTCCCAACTCGATTGTGAATGGCAGTAGGCAAGTGGAACTTCCGTTATCATCACAACTCCACAACTCCACAACTCGCACTTTATATTGGAAACAACGTACGTGGACCTCGCTATGATGTTTCTCGGATAACGCTAACAGACTTGGAATTTTTTAAAATTTTATTCACTGCATGTACGGTAATTTACTTCTATATCCGTATACAATGTAGAACACCATAGCGAAGCACGGGTACATTTCCTAGTATGGAATAAATTATTGCACGCAACAGCCACTAAAGTGATAAGTTTATCTTACTCCTTTCGAAATTCCGTCTTCACCTTACTCGTAAGGAAAATCATTACTTTACGAATATGTTGCGTAAATAACTTAAGTCAGATTCAGGGTACGTTAAACCTTACAACTGATTTTCATTTTTTAAGAAAACGTTAAAAACAGGCCATTTTCTTTCATCGTTTCGCACTTTATGGACTCTAGACTGCCGCAAATGGATGGATATTCATAAAATTGTGTATAATATTAAAAACATTCTAGATCATTTTTAAGCATTTTAGTACCTCCATAGACTCTATCCTTATTCTATTTCCTTTGTCAATATACTGGTACATTTCAGAGCTAAAGAATGTTTGTTAAGTTCTATACGGATCACGAATTATATCTGCCTCTGACATATCTCCCGGCAAACAAATTGTTAGCGTCAAATATACATAGGATGTAAAAGAAATACATTTTCCCAAAATGTAGAAACAGTGCGATGAGGATGAAGCTGTCCAAATTTGACTGGTAGATCACGTCAGTTCGCAATTCATACATGATGCAGATTTGTCGTGCGAATGCTGTTGTCCTTCTTGTTTACAAATGGGATTCACACAACAGCAAACAGACGAGAAGGAGAGGGATATGGTGTGTGCGAGAGAGACAGGGAGAGAGAGGACCATGTGCTTGCTTATAACAATCACGCGCCCGTGTCATCAGACGAGACAAATACAACTGACAACTCATTCAATCATTTACTTTCTGACAGATGACAACATTCTCATTATATACACCATCAGCGTATTATTAATTTATTACAATGTATAATGAAAAAAACAAAACGGATGTACGCAGAAAAGTATTGTTTTGTGCAATGAACTATTCTCTACATTTGCACTGTCGAATCTGTCCAACAAAGGTTGGAATAAAAATCAAAGTCCAATTACTTGCACTCCAAAATACACAACCTGAGTTAAGAGTACAGTCGAACAAAACAATATCTTAAGCCATCACACCTTATAAACTCTTTAAAATGCAGCCGAAGCGGTCGTGTTATCTAATATATAACGTAAAAGATGACACGAGGAATCTCATGTCCCCAATATGCTGAGCTGCGCGGTAACAGTGTTCAAAAGGAACCAAATAGATTGTATATAAAAGTGAAGCCGGCCGTTGTCATGGTGAAATATGTTACCGCATCATGACTTGGCAGAAGTCGAGCTAGAGTAGGCGGGAAGGGAAAGGGAGGGGGCAGAAGTGCCATTGTTATCCGTCCAAGAGTATTGTTAGGAAAGCAATAGTGTTCGCGAATGCAACGCGCCTATAGCAACTTAATGGCCATGAGGCCAGAATAAGTACAGAACCGGACAAAAATAGTGTTTCTGTAATATATTGTATTTTGAGGGGATCACAGCAAACCCTCCAAAATCTTTACCAGTATAAACGAACTCCAGACAGACTCATATCTTGTGAGCGTGGAGTGGCGATCATGATAAATTAGAATTACTTCCATTTATTCCTCTCAGACTAGCTCCTAATTGTAGGCGTAGCATCCTTGCCCCGTACCAGAAGGCCCAGGTTCGATACCCGACCAGTCCAGGAATGTTAATTCTGAACTGAGGGATGGAACAAAATTCACTCCGTCACGTGAAACTTACTGAGGCGCTATTTCATACGAGAGGCAGCGAACCCGATCCAGAAAGCCAGGCAATGCTGATGAGGATGTCATCATGCTCACCATGTGGCTGGGCAGCAGCCGTCTTGTCAGGCAAAATCTTTAGTGGGCTGCTGTTCCAAGGGTTTGTTTTATTCATGCTAGGCTTCTTTGTGCCAGCTTCCATTGATCACTTCGTTTTCTTTTGACCCTGATGACATAAGTTATGCAAGGCCTAGGGAGACTTCATTTTCATAGCATTCATAGCCCCTTCGTTTCATTTTAAGCGATACCTTCATTCTTTAAGAGGCTTGAAGTCTTTTCCTTTCTCCTAATAGTGTTAAGAGCGGATGCTTATTTCGTGACATTAGGATAAGGCTTGGCACAGTAATAACGTTTCAAGCGTCTCCTATTTACATTTAATAAAGGATACTCTTACCTGCAGGCCCCGAGTTCGATTCTCAGCCCATCTAAGAACATTAATTTTGGACTGGGGTTGGAATACGGTTCACTTTGTCTGGTGAGATATCAGCTCACGAGATGCCCAATGTGAGAGAAAGCGGAGGCGGACAAAAAAACCATGCAATACGGCAGACGGTGTCGTCATGCTGACTCCCAACAATTACAGCTGATCTGGCTAGGCAGCAGTCGTGTTGGCAAGCTAAGACGCTCAATGACCTGTATGTGGCACAGAGGTCCGAAAAGGAACGGATGCAGTCTTTTGTTATCTATAGACTACAAACCAAACCAAACCAAACCCCATGGCACTACAGCCCTTGAAGGGCCTTGGCCTACCAAGCGACCGCTGCTCAGCCCGAAGGCCTGCAGATTACGAGGTGTCGTGTGGTCAGCACGACGATTCCTCTCGGCCGTTATTCTTGGCTTTCTAGACCGGGGCCGCCATCTCACCGTCAGATAGCTCCTCAATTCTAATCACGTAGGCTGAGTGGACCTCGAACCAGCCCTCAGGTCCAGGTAAAAATCCCTGACCTGGCCGGGAATCGAACCCGGGGCCTCCTGGTAAGAGGCAGGTACGCTACCCCTACACCACGGGGCCGGCTCTATAGACTACACTGTATATAAAATAACATGTCCTGACTGACTGAATGACTGATCCATCATCACCGAGACAAAACTACTGGACATAAAGAAATAAAATTATGGGGATGCATTTATATTAGAGTGTACGTGCTCACTAAGGGAGGACTTTTGGATATTTCGTAGCTAAGGGGGTGAAAATGGGGGAGGGGGTTTTTGAATTGTTTAAATGTGTGTATATATATATATATATATATCTTAAAACTTAAAAGTTTACAGACGTAAAAATTGGTATTTGGAATCTCCCTTAAAAATAAAGAAACACACATTTCTTTGTTTTCGGAAAATTCCATTAAGAGGGTGAAAAAAGGTGAAAAGGGGGTTAATACCTTTTATAAGGATGTTACAGACATGAAAATTGGTATTTGGAATCTCCTTTAAAAATAAAGAAACGAGTATTTTTTGTCCTTGGAAAATCCGGTTAACGGGGGTGAACAGGAGTGACAAACGGGGTGAATTGTTAGAAAGACTATATCTACAGTATATCTCAGACACGCATCATATTACGGACGTAAAAAGTGGTATTTGGAATCTCCTGTAAAAGTAAGGAAACATAGATAATTTGTTTTCGGAAAATCCACTTAAGGGGAACTAAGAAAGGGGGAGAATTTGTAGAATGAACGTATCTGCAGTACTGTATATCTCAAAAACTTAACAAATTACAGAAGTGAAAAATTGTATTTTTAATCTCTTTCAAAAGTAAAGAAACACGTATTTTTTCGGAAAAACCATTGGGGGAGGGGGAAAGGACTGAAAAGTAGGTTGAATTCTTTTTATTAGGATACTGATATCTCAAAAACGGAAAATGCAGACGTGAAAATTGGTAATTGGAATCTCCTTTCGGAAAATCCAATTAGGGGAGGGGTGAAAGGATTGAAAATTCACTGAATTATTTGTATGAGGATACTTAATCTAAAGTTGATACAGACGTGAAAATTGGTATTTGGAATCTCCTTTAAAATAAAGAAATACCCAGTTTGGGGAGAAAATCAACTTGGGGGAAAGGGGAGTGAAAAGGATTTGAATTCCTTTTATGAGGACACATATTCCAAGAACTGAATATGTTACAGTCGTGATAATTGGTACGTGGAAGCTCCTTTATAAATGAACTTTTTTTTTTCGCCTTGAGAGAAAACACAATACAAAAGACAATACCACAAATGTGGTTTACAAAGAGTTTCCGGGGTAAATGAAACTCAATTTTTCGGTGAGTTTTTATACTTTATGCATTTAAAAAAATGTCTTAGTACAGTACCGAGAAACGATTACTTTTATCAAATTACGAAATCCACGCGAGCGACGCCAATGCAGCATGCATTTTTAGTTGAGGAACGCAGTTTAAAAACAGCTGTGGATTGCCCGAGCTAAACAAATTTGGTCAAACGCCCTGTGTATTTGTGTTACAGCAAAGCCAACGAAAGCCATCTCCCTTCAGGATATTATGGCCCTTGGAGAAGTAGAAGGTAACTTCAGCTCTTAGTGAGATAGAGTGGTTATGCCTGATCACCTTTGGACCCAGCAGGAATTAACCAGGTTCTAATATTTGGTGTAGGAGGAGTGAACCTCAGGGCTATGTAATCCTTCAGAATTCAACTTCCTACTTGGAATCGAACCCATGCCATTCCTGGAAAACGGAGCACGTATTTACTGCCACGGCTAGGCAGTCATTTGATTTGTGCCTAAAAGACTATTGTATTGCTCTTTCAGTAAAACATAGTGTCCAGCATTTGAACAGGGATATGATCCGTCTAGAGTGAATAAAAATGATACGGAATGTTACAAGAGTAGACACAATATTTTAGTGCACCATCGAAAACCTGAAATGGCCACACTTTCCTATAATTCCGTATTCACCAGGGAAAAAAGTGTCTTTAGAACGATCGGCCATCGAGGCAAGTGATTTAAAATTGAAGGTCAAACCAGTAAATACATAAATGTTTAAATGAAATGGCCAGGAAGGTCCGTCGGATCGTGTTCCTAATGGAGGTACAGGGTCGAGCACCCTAACATTCCCCTCTCAAATCCAATATTAAATATTGATCACCTCCAATGCTTACCTATCACGGGATCTGAGAACTGAAAAACGAAAAAGAGGAAGGTGAAATGTTTTTCCAGACACGAAACCACAAGGGAACCATCACAGCACATACAGCGAGGAAGGGGAAGGAAAACCATTACTGTGTGTTTGTAGTGACACATGCTTACCACAAATTGTAATCTCTCCAACTTTTATGATGCTCTCAAAAATTGCTGAAGGGCAAATGGATTGATTCCAGTCTCCTGTTCAGACATAACAATCACTAAAAGTGTCTAAAATATTGATAGCAACTGTAGGAGGAACCGATAGACCTATTATTGTGCCCCTCTTAAAAGAAAAGAAAAAAGAAGCGAGCAAGTGGCTGCATGTTTAGGGTCATGTACCTGTCAGCTTGCATTCGGGAGATAGTGGGTTCAAACCCCCAGAAGATGGTTTTCCGTGGTTTTCCCACTTTCACACCAAGCTATATTTTAATTAAGGCCCCTCCCAACCCTTTCCCATCCTACCGTCGCCTTAAGACCTATCTGTGTCGGTGAGACGTAAAAACAAATTGTACAAAATAACAGAAAAAACGAAGAGGATTGTGACTAATGTAGCTCATTATTAATAGAGCATTCTAAAGCAAGAAATCCTACTCTCCTCTTTCAACAGAACTGTATGTTTGTCCCCAGAGAACTCGAATATACTTCTCACACTCCCAGAAAGAAAGGCCAGGAATCCTTCGGTTTCTTCTTTATACACACCATATATTCCATTTCAACCCCCCACTAAAAATTACAAATATCCTCAACATATAGAAAAATTCACCTCATCTCATGCTTCCTATCATTCGTTTCTATTCGTTTCGTTTCTATGACTCAAAATAGGATGAAAATGGGGTAGCAAGGGATAATCAAAATCAGTCATCCTAAAAAGATTTTTTTAACCCAATTCCAGCCAATGCACATGGAACTGGAATGAAAATTTCTCTTTGCGTGGATCTCGACATAAACAGTTGCTTGCTTGCTAGTCACAGATAGAATAAACATACTTAGGCCTATTAAAGCTAGCAAAAGTTTACAACCATAAATCCAAGCCCGGATTACTTGAAGAAGGAAAAATTAAGGGGTAGGGGGTAGGGGTGAGGGAAATTGATCATTTCAAATCCCCTCCAACATGTAGCCTTGAAAGCATATTAAAGGGAAAATTTACTAAAATTGCTACTGTGACACGATTTTCAACAAACAACCAAACACACACAATTTGCTTTACGTCACACCGACACAGATAGGTCTTATGGTGACAATGGGATAAGGCCTAGGAGTGGGAAGGAAGCGACCGTGGCCTTAATTAAGGTACAGCCCCAGCATTTGCCTGGTTTGAAAATGGGAAACCATGGAAAACCATCTTCAAGGCTGCCAAGAGTGAGGTTCAAACCCACTATCTCCCGGATGCAAGGTCACAGCTGCGCGATCCTAACCGCATGGCCAACTCGCCCGGTAACAACCATCCATCCAAACAAACAAACAAACAAACAAACAAACAAACAAACAAACAAACAAACAAACAAACAAACAAGAAAGTGTTCGAATGTTTCACAGACGAGGACAGCAGAGATAGAGGTCAAATGATGTTATGAGGTAAGGATACGGTTGGTAAATGGTAAGAGTCGAGAAGTGGGGTTCAAGAGTACTGGATGGTGGGTGGTGACAACAGAGAGGAAGGCTGTGGAAGGGGGGTGAGGGAACA
The DNA here is from genome assembly GCF_040414725.1 of Anabrus simplex. NCBI lineage: Eukaryota > Metazoa > Arthropoda > Insecta > Orthoptera > Tettigoniidae > Anabrus > Anabrus simplex. Next base: position 476,162,055 of record NC_090265.1, on the reverse strand, counting down.
GACGAACGCTTCATTTTCCAAGCCGTCAATTGCAGATACTCTCTGTGGACTTGACACGAACGAATATTAGAGGGAGGAAAAAAAAAAAAGAGAAAGAAGTCTGGCAGAAGACCGCCTCGACAGCAGAAGGGGGGTGAGCGATGTGGCGGACTGAGGAAGGGGTCTCGCATTCTTCTTTCTTTTTAATTAACTGTTCTTTTATTCCCTTGCAGAAAGGGAGAAATAAAGTAGGAGGAAGAGCTCCACGACTTCAACTAAACACATTGCCTACATGCTGCGACCGCCTGCGAAAATTCAATGATAACAGTAGTCTTTCTACTTAGAGATAGGCCTCGTGGAACACCTGGGAGTCGAGTTCGTACGTCTTTTTCAAGCCCTATCTAACGTGTAAAAAAGCAAAGTCACCTCCATACAGGCCATGAAGGCCCTTGGAAGAGTGGAAGGTAAAGTCTTCCACCATTGTTAACCTCGGCACGTGATGGAGTAGAGTGGTTGGCTCTACGCTCGGCCGCCTTTGCCCCCAGGAATTAACCTGGTACTCATTTTTGGAGTAGGCTGAGTGAATCTCAGGGCCATATGCACCTCCGGAAGTGGAAATCTCGTTTCTTACATTTTACGACTTCGTGGCGGTGATTTGAACCCATGTCCTTCCGGGCGAACCGAGCACGCCTCTACCGCCTCGGCCAGGCAGCCCCTTATCTAACATGTACCATATACAGTAATAATATACCAGTTCGTAGATTCGGAACATTGAATAGAGCAGGGAGAAATTCCACATTCGATCCCGAGGCTTCGGAGTCCTTCGACAACTATCATAAATGTGTTTTCCACGGGCATTCAGAGAACTGTATAGTAAAGCTAGTACCATACCTTATGCCAAGATACGGGACATCCAAGGCTAATCCTGGCCCAAATATAGATTACTCTGCAAAAACCAAACCGATACAGACTGCACAATAAGTCAGGTCAACAGATCTCCCTTCGTCTCTCTCTCCAGTACTACCGGTAACGTAAGATCCAACTTGCCAGCAAAATGAAGCAACAACAAACATAATATGCTTATCAATCTCCTATCCTGCTGTTTTTCATTTCGGTAACCACCTCACATAATTAGTGTTGTACAAAATCTAGCTCTGAAGTACGCTTGTTTCCAAAAATTTAATTCTCAATTGATCAATCAAGAACCTCCTTCAACAATCATCAAAATACATCAGCGTACAGATGCCAAGCATCATTTATGGACGAAGTTGGCCCCAGAGACCATTACGTTAGATGATGAAGAAGAATAAGAAGAGGGAACATAGTATCCAATTGCTTCTCTTTACTGCAGACTCTTCCCAAACTCTGAATATATGAAAAATGCGTTTTAATAATGGAACACTTAAAATGTTTTTGTTTTTTATTTAATCGCGTTATTAGTCTCCTTTTTATGAAAATCCACAGCCTGTTTCCAGTCATTCGATCGGGTCAGGAATGGAATGAATGAAGCCCCCATCTAGCGGCGAGGATAGGAATTATATATTATTATTATTATTATTATTATTATTATTATTATTATTATTATTATTATTATTATTATTATTATTAAACGCCAACTGATAACACTGTGTAACAAAACTGTGTATTTGCTCGTTTCTATTCTTCAGTTTGTCAGAAATGTTAATACTATATTTCGAATTCTTGTGGTTGTTATTGTTGCCTAACTGTATTGGAGGGCAAAGGACTTGTCGACCTTGTGTAGAGATAGGCCTACGGTCCGGAACTCAACTAAGATTTGTTTTAATACTGACAGGTGAGAATATGGAGGAGCCTCCGTGGCTCAGGCGGCAGCGCGCCGACCTCTCACCGCTGGGTACTGTGATTCAAATCCCAGTCACTCCATGTGATGTTTGTGCTGGACAAAGCGGAGGCTGCACAGGTTTTTTTTGTCCCGATACTCGGGTTTTCCCAGCAACACCCTCCAATATAATTTTCATCTGCCAATCATTAATCATTGTGACAGGCTTCGGTAGCCGGCACAATTCCTATCCTCGTCACTAGATGGGGGCTTCATTTATACCATCTCTGACCCGGTCGAATGACTGGCAACAGGCTGTGGATCTTCATCTTTCAGATAGGAATGTGAATAGAAGAAAAAATTGCAGTCATTATAGGTGCCGAAGACCGTCACCACAGTCCATGATTGAATCAATCACTTTGGTTTTCTCAGTCGCTTCACGAAGTACTAAGGTGCGGTGGACTTTCAAAGAGACGGACTTACAATTATCTAGCTAACCTTTATAGCTATACGGAAAGGGGAGTTCCCTGTCACAGAGAAACAGAAATCGCCATAAAGCACACATCCATTTACATTCAACGAAAGGAACAGGTGGTAATAAAATCCTGCCATATCACATCAGTTTCTGAAGAAGACCTCGAACAGAAAGGATCAAATAAAAATCGGTGTAGTCTAATTAATGACAGACCTTTGACTTGTCCCACGTCTTGACGTATCATACAAGGCCTGGACGCTGTATCATTCTGACATATTAGACCAAAAGAAGTAGTGTAGGTTTCACATAAATCGCTCTTACATATGGTGAATGAAGGTAAGGTTAAATACGCAGATAAGGTAACACAGTCACTTGAATTCCGATCATCTATTTACGGACTGTTGTCTTATTATCTTGTCATGCTGGGAGAGTAATATTCCCATTTGTATTTCGTAAATTATTTACACTGACTGACAGAGCAAATGCAACACCAAGAAGGAGTGGTTCGAAAGGGATGAAAGTTGGGGAAAAAACAGAGACGGCACGGACGAATAATTGATGTTTATTTCAAACCGATATGCAGGTTACACAATGCGCACGGCATCGACTCAGTAGGATGTAGGACCACCGCGAGCGGCGATGCACGCAGAAACACGTCGAGGTACAGAGTCAATAAGAGTGCGGATGGTGTCCTGAGGGATGGTTCTCCATTCTCTGTCAACCATTTGCCACAGTTGGTCGTCCGTACGAGGCTGGGGCAGAGTTTGCAAACGGCGTCCAATGAGATCCCACACGTGTTCGATTGGTGAGAGATCCGGAGAGTACGCTGGCCACGGAAGCATCTGTACACCTCGTACAGCCTGTTGGGAGATGCGAGCAGTGTGTGGGCTGAAACAGAGCATTGGGCAGCCCCTGAAGGTACGGGAGTGCCACCGGCCGCAGCACATGCTGCACGTAGCGGTGGGCATTTAACGTGCCTTGAATACGCACTAGAGGTGACGTGGAATCATACGCAATAGCGCCCCAAACCATGATGCCGCGTTGTCTAGCGGTAGGGCGGTCCACAGTTACTGCCGGATTTGACCTTTCTCCACGCCGACGCCACACTCGTCTGCGGTGACTATCACTGACAGAACAGAAGCGTGACTCATCGGAGAACACGACGTTCCACCATTCCCTCATCCAAGTCGCTCTAGCCCGGCACCATGCCAGGCGTGCACGTCTATGCTGTGGAGTCAATGGTAGTCTTCTGAGCGGACGCCGGGAGTGCAGGCCTTCTTCAACCAATCGACGGGAAATTGTTCTGGTCGATATTGGAACAGCCAGGGTGTCTTGCTCATGCTGAAGAATGGCGGTTGACGTGGCGTGCGGGGCTGCCACCGCTTGGCGGCGGATGCGCCGATCCTCGCGTGCTGACGTCACTCGGGCTGCGCCTGGACCATCTTTGCCACAGGCGCTGCACCGTGGACACATCCCTATGGGTATCGGCTGCGATTTGACGAAGCGACCAACCTGCCCTTCTCAGCCCGATCACCATACCCCCCGTAAAGTCGTCTGTCTGCTGGAAATGCCTCCGTTGACGGCGGCCTGGCATTCTTAGCTATACACGTGTCCTGTGGCACACGACAACACGTTCTACAATGACTGTCGGCTGAGAAATCACGGTACGAAGTGGGCCATTCGCCAACGCCGTGTCCCATTTATCGTTCGCTACGTGCGCAGCACAGCGGCGCATTTCACATCATGAGCATACCTCAGTGACGTCAGTCTACCCTGCAATTGGCATAAAGTTCTGACCACTCCTTCTTGGTGTTGCATTTGCTCTGTCGGTCAGTGTATTTATCTTCTATGATGAACAAGTAGTCAAGTTGTCTTGGCAGGAAATGTCGAGATTTCGAAGCCATATAGGAATATAGTACTTCGTTGTTTTCTTCTTCTTCTCCTTCTTCTTCTCCTCCTTTATATGCTTACCCTCCAGAGTAGGCTTTTCCCTCGAACTCAGCGAGGAATCCCATCTCTACCGCCTCAAGGGCAGTATTCTGGAGCTTCAGACTCTGGGTCGAGAGATAAAACTAGGGAGGATGACCAGTACCTCGCCCAGTTGGCCTCACCTGCTATGCTGAACAGGGACCTTGAGGGGGGATGGGAAATGGGAAGATTGGAAGGAATAGACAAGGAAGAGGGAAGGAAGCGACCGTGGCCTTAAGTTAGGTAACATCCCGGCATTTGCCTGGAGGAGAATTGGGAAACCACGGAAAACCACTTGCAGGATGGCTGAGGTGGGAATAGAAACCACATCTACTCATTTGACCTCCCGTGGCTGAGTGGATCCCGTTCCAGCCCTCGTACCACTTTTAAAATATCGCGGCAGGCCGGGAATCGAACCCGGGCCTCCGCGGGTGGGAGCTAATCACACTAACCACTACACCACAGAGGCGGACTCGTTTTCAGTTTATATTAAAATTTACTTCTGTGTGTTACTATTTCTTGATGGATACAGTATTTTTGCTTATTACCTCCAGCCAAAGGCAAGAGAAAAATAGGTTTATATATCTAAGTATCGTTTATGTCAGTGACACCATAAAATCTGCAGAGGTATGTGTGGAGCGGAGTAATGACATTCACAGTACGATTCTTCTTCTTCTTCTATCCATTTTCCGACAGCTGTGGGGTCGCGAGTGCGAAATGTGTCGCGCATATGGATTTGGCCCTGTCTTACGGCCGGTTGCACTTTCTGACGCAACCCTACGTGGAGGGATATAATCACCATTGTATGTTCCTGAGGTGGATTGTGAAGAGGAAAGTGTTGGGGCAAACACAAAAGAAGACTCAAATAACATCTCCGACCCGAATCCGGAACGTCTCAATGCTGACCATTCAGTACCAGTGCGTATGGATATTATGAAAGGTGTTACTCCCAGGCTCAATCGTGTTGCAATAGCCCTTACGGCTCTTCAAAATCTAGGACAATTACAGCGCGGCCGTACGTTTTTCAGTTTTCTTAAAATGTTCGAGTATTCAACCAGGATCTACTTTTTTTTCAAAGATATCTGTACTATCCTTATAGCAGTAATATTGTGCATCAGAAGCAAGCTGAAGTGCAAGTGACAGATAATATCTTAACAAACAATAGTCAGTGTAATACTACTGTCAATTACCATAGCAGTTAACTAGGAAGTTCGTGAAGAAATGTAATAATCGCGCATATCCCCGTTATTGTTGCCCGTGCGTAAAAACGACATCATCATTGGTTTACAGTCCTACGGCTGATCGGTTGCCATAAAATATTTCCAATTACCCTGTCATTTGATACTTCCTTCGATGAAAATTCTGTGCCTGGATGTCAATTAGAATTTGTTTAAGGAAAGCATTTGTAGGTGTTCCTCGTGGATGTTTTCCTTCAACGAAGCCTTCTGCCACCGTTCTGATTAAATTGGAATGTAAAACCGTAGTATGAAACAAGAATTATATTCTGCACAAATTCAGCACTGCAGGTTCAATTTTCTGGTATAGCTCCTATGAACGGAGAAATCTAGCATTTCCTGTCTTGGTTCCATTAATAATGCCAGGCCGCGTGCTCAGCAAATAATATGTAGCTTAATTAATGCACAATCCGGATATACCTGAACTTAGACAGCGAGTTTCAAGAAATTATGTCAAATTATTTTCCTGAGACGTCGTAAGAAAGAAACAAATAAAAACTGAGCTGAACCTATTTTCAACTTTTCTATACATAATCTAAATTAAAACAGCGAAGAACTCAGAGTGGACAAGAAGACCAGAGCACTTATCCAGCAGACCCTCACAAGTACGACCTCTAAAGTGAAATTCCTTGGAGAAATCTCTGAGCCTTTTGAAATATGTACGGGCGTTCGTCAAGGTGACAGCATCTCCCCTATTCTGTTTAACTTAGTTCTAGACAAAGTTATTAGAGAGTGGGAAAAGGATATCAAGGGTGTGAACATCGGAAATTTGGGAAGCAAGGTCAATGTGAAATGTTTAGCATTTGCTGATGATCTCGCAATCATTACTAAGACCAAGGATGAAACAAGGTATGCCATACAGAGACTACACAATATAGCATCAAAGGCAGGTCTCCAGATATCCTACGAGAAAACCAAGTACATGGAAAATCTACGTCAAAATAGCAAAAGAACTCCGCTAGAGATGGAATACGGCACAATTTCACAGGTGCCCTCCTTCAAATACCTTGGAGAAATTATACTACCGTCAGGATTAGACAGTAGTGCCAATGTAGAAAGAAACACCAAACTACATAAGGCATACAGACTGACGTGGAATTACTACAACAAAAGAGTCATATCGCGTAATGCAAAATTACGACACTACAAGACAGTTGTATTGCCCGAAGCTTTATATGCCTCAGAAACCATATGCTTAGGTGGTCACTCTAAAATTACAGAAATTGAAAAGCAGGAGCGGAAAATTCTCAGGAAAATTTATGGTCCTACGAGAGAAAATGGAATGTGGATTAAGAGGAAAACAGCGGACCTCTACTCCTTCACCGACAGGTTTACTGATGCTGTACGGAAAAGGCGCCTTAATTTCTATGGCCATATCTACAGAATGAACAGCGACAGACTAACTAAAAGATTATTCAAAGTAATCAACTCAAAGAAGGTCAAAATAAAATGGCTAGAAGAAACTAAGGGGGACCTCCAAGAAATAAATATTACAGACGACATCATGGACAATCGTGGAGCTTTTAGAACCAAAGTAGCTAATCATAAATTTAGGGAGAAACCAAAAAAGACAACTGGTAGGAAGTGGTCGACAGAACGCAAGATGCAACACAGTGCATTCATGAAGAGATTTTGGGAGGATAAGAAGGCACAAACCATCAAACCAACTATCAAGTTCAAACGCGCTCTATGAATGGGCATAACGAAGGAAGAAGAAAACAGCGTAGAATTAATTAAAAGTTTACCGACAAAATTATAATTGTTTTTATATACGTAACCAGAATCAATAATCGGTAACAGTTAAAGAAAGATATTTTACGGTACCATTTGACCGACAGCTCCGCTTTAGTATTGGCGAACAAGACTTCTCCCTTTCTCTCGCCCTTCTCCGCCAGTTTGAGTGATGGTACGTCGTTCTCACAGACGTTACCAAGGTAACAATTACTGTGAGTGAGGGCGGGAGGTAGGGAGACAGGGTGTTCGTTTCCCGCGTACTGCGTAACAATACCTCGCCGCTGCCTGCCGGCCCATAAGGTCCATGGGAACCAATTACGGGGTACCGTGAGGGGGCGTGATGGATGGGCCAATCAGAGGGGTTACACAAGAAAGGGAGAGGGGAGGGCACGTGACCCATAAGCTAACAGAGGTCACAGAACATGAGAAGAAAACACAAAAAAAGAGGGTTAAAAAGTGTTGTTTTTTTTAGAAATAGGCACCTCTTTCATTGTGGTGCACAAGAAACATCGATAATATCATGTAACTGTACAGGCTTAAAGTAAGACGAGGGATTAAATATTTAGTTTCGACTGAGTGGCCATGAAGGGGTTTAAATAATAATAATAATAATAATAATAATAATAATAATAATAATAATAATAATAATAATAATAATGAACTATTTTTACGGTTGTCGGTAACATCCGGACGACAAAACTTTGTCCACCAGGAGTTCATTCACGTGGCCGTAAATCTACCGACAAAAGACTGATGATGATTATGATGATGATGATGAGGTGCCATCAAGTCGACATCGACACCCGACGACTGCATGGAAGGACTGTCTCGAGATGTTTCGGTTTTCAACCATATACTTCAGAACCTCCAGTGGCATATTCATGTTGGATGTGATGGAGTCTGTCCATCTCAATGCTGGCCGTCCTCGTCTTCGAGACCCCTCCACATTCCCAAGCATAATAGCCTTTTCCAATGAATCAGAGCATCTCATAATGTGTCCAAATATGACAGCTGTAATCTTGTAATGAATGCCTCAAGAGACAGATCAGGTTTGATCTTTTGTATGACCCATGCATTTGTCTACTTGGCTACCCAAGGAATATGCAATATCCAACACCAGAGCTCAAATGCATCAATATGCTTCCTATCTTGCTTCGTTATGATCCAGCTTTTACAACCATATGAAGCTATGGGAAAGACTAAAGCCTTGACCATTCTGACTCTGGTGTACAAAGATACATCTGAAAATGTGAAGATCTTATCTAGGCCTTTGAATGCTGCTCTTCCAAGGACAAGTTTTCGGCGAATGTCTGGACTGTTTGAGCCACCTCTACAGATGGTTGATTCCAACAAACAGAAAATATCCATCTGCTTGATTAGCTCATTATTTCTCATAATGTTTGATGGTAAACCTGTTGTGATTTTGATATTTTGATATTCATGTTCTTACTCTGTTCCCTAACTAACTTTCGTTCTGATGTCCGCAAGCTCTTCCTTACTTTCAGCAACAAAAGTGGTGTCATCTGCATACGTCATGTTGTTTATATTCAATTCCCCAATCTTAAAACCATGAGATGACTCATCCAATCACGATTTCCTCATGGTTTTAACGATGGCTTCTTGTCCCAAGAAGATGTTATGTATCTGAGCCATTCAACCGGGCTTGATTAATTAATTAATTTAATCAAATGGTAGACGATTCGTTTCAAAGGACATTAATACCATAGACAAGAGCCTTAAATGAAGTTCCAGATAATCACAATAATTATTGTTCCGGCATAAAATGAATTCTTCTGAGAATTATACCTAGAAGTCTTTTTTTTTTCAGGTCACAGGTTACATCCTACCCAATAAGGAACGCTGAAGACTCATGTTAAGCCAATTAACAATATGCCAAATAGGCTAAATGGCAACCTGGAAAAATATTGCGATTTATATGTGATTATTATTCTTTACACTTGCAGTAGTAAGAGGTATGAGAACTGATAAGATGATAATATCCTGAGAAAAGAACTAATATATTTTATACTTCCCCTCTTATTTTAGTGTTTTAAATAAGAAATGTTACAGAACAAACCCGCTTCGAACATTTCACTGGCAAATATTATCTTAATGAAAATATATGCTTTTTACAAAGACAACAGACCAGAACTAAAACCTCTCGGTGAAGCTCATGTGGATCATTTCTCTGTTCCATGAGAACTCGTCAATGAAGGGTGCCCATAGATAATAATATAACAACAATATATGTTGGAACAGGTAGAGAACTTGTGTTGATATGGAAGCCATGTATCGTATTTGTAATTAAATGAGACTAGGACTGGGAAGAAAATTGCTGTGGCCTATCATATAAAAACCCTGGCATTCATCCGATGTTGAAGAGAAAATCCACAGTAAACACATTTAAAGGCGACCAACGATGAGATTTTAAACATTAACTCTACTTAATTTTGATACCTGCTGCTAAACGCATCCCATCCTAGACTCTCAAACCATTCTTACATTCGTAGCAAGACCGTGAATCGAACCCAAGCCAGCCTGGCAAGAAGTAATTATGCCAGCTTTTCGGATTCAGACTGAGTGCCCCAGACGATAGAGCGCTGGCTTTCTGAGTACGAGACGAAAGGTTCAGTCCGGTGGTGGCTGAAGGTACTCATGTGTCTGTGCCGGTAAAATAATTCCGGTACCTCAAGGTTTCGTTTTCACCCACTCTACTCAAATCAGATAGGTTGACTGAGAATGATTTTCTATCGATAGACCTAACGATTAATTAAGAAGAAGAAAGGAGTGAAATCCCATTTTCGAACTGCAGTCACTGGATTGCAACGCTACATCATTAGTTTCCAAGCCCAAGCTTCAAAGAAAGTCTTCACTAACGCGGTCACAGTGCCTTTAATGTGTAGAGAAACTGTTTCAGAGCGCAGCACAGTACTCGTATACTCAGCAGATACAGCGTTTACTACAATGAGCTATAATCCATTGCTAATGCAATGAATACGTCTTAAAGTAGATAGAGAATTACAGTGCATAAACTTTAAAGCATAAATAACTTTTCCGGAGAAAAGATGACCATTAATATTAATAGCATTTTACATATGATACTCGCAGTATTACCTCTTTGTAATAAAAGGGAAAAAGAAGATACTTTACTACGTCTCGTAAAAAAATCTTTAGCTTCCTATTAAATGTATATATACAAACGAATTATTGAACTTTAAACAACATTGTGATACACTTTCGCTCGTATTATTTTAATGTCTTATGTCTTCCTTTCCCATGTTACCCTATCCTCTTCCTTTTAATGCCAATTTAAGTGGATAACATAACCCTCTCTCTCCTTTCAAACCGCCATCATCTCGTTTCACTTCTATCTCTGCTTCATCGCCATATTTTATCAGACGATTTGTTAGCGACATTAATCGCAATACGCATGCGCCTAGACATACGTTGCCATGGGTTACGAGGCGGGAATGTGGATTGTTTCCATGGAAACGCAAGATGCGCGCGCTTTTGGCGGCGGAGAGAATTGCTTTCTCTCTCACCCTTGCTAGCTTACCTCTCTCCTCTTCTCTCTCTCTCTCTCTCTCTCTCACACACACACACACACACACACACACACACACTTGATTTTGTTTTATTCGAACCTGCTCACTTTGAGCTTGCGTAGTTTCACCCCTCTCTTCTATGATGTGCTCGCCACCATAGAATTTCTATTGACCATGCAGACACAGTAGAGCACCGATAGATGGCTGCATAAAACAAGGGCTAAAAGATTATAAAGCATCAGTGTTGAAGAAGGGGGAGGCTAGAACAATTCCAGCTTTAAAATCATGTCGGAATCAATGGTGGCTTGTGTATCGATTCCCGCCAAATCAGGAGGTCTACACTGCAGAAAGAGACAGGCAATAGCTCTCTCCTTCCTCTCCCTCCCTCTCTCTCTCTCTATCATTTTCACTTCCAACCGCTCACCTCCCACACCCTCTACTTTCCACCTTCTTTTATGAGCAAACCCCACCACTTCTACCCCAACAGAGCAATTCATCGCAGATACTAGTTCACTACCACCATCATATATAACCTTCTCAACTACAGTTCCCTCAAACACAAACTTTACACTTTGCCCTACATCCGAAAATAAAAACAAATACACTTTTAATTTCATTCGACTCTTTTGTTTCATTAAATCACTTAACTACTGCTGTTTGTACCAGAGGGTACAGTTGCAAGGCGTGGATATAGTGAAACATTTCGAGGGTTTGAAAGTTGTGATTCCAACAACTAAGATCAAAAAGGACACGTGTAAACTAATTGTACACCTCTGTGCATATGTCCGAGACAGGACTCCAGCAAATCTTCATGATGAGTGTCGGAATTAGTCTCTAGAAATTGCGTTAAAGGACGCAGTCATTTCAAAACATTAGAGAAACTCTCACGCCAACGTGGAAAATGTGATCAGAAACGTAAGAGACATTTCTTGACAATCGTGACAATATGTACCCCTCTATCCCCTGTACATCCATAGACTTAATAGGTAATTAGCATCCATTTGTGCGAAGTACATTTTTATTGAGTGACTTGTACTATCTGTGAAAAATGGTAATGATCTCTAGTTTGTCCACAACAATGCATTTTACCGTTCCCACGACATGGCAATGGAAACAGAAATCGGTAACGTACAAAAGGGCATGTTTATGCAAAACAAATTATAGTCAATGAATGATTCAATAGGTTTTATCAAACAATGTAATTCAGGTCCATTGTGCTCAGAAGTCCTTTTGCTGAGCTGTGGACTTAAAAACATCTTTCTCGTGCCTTAAGATCCACTGAAGAATGCATCGTGTCAAACAACAACAACAAAAACCTAAATGGTTACAGGAATATACAAGCTACGCTGTTTCCAAAGGCGAATGTAACCAACTTGTAGCAAGTAAACTAATCTACTGTCAGTTATGTGTTGTTAAGTATAAAGTCAATGTAGTCTGTTAATTCAAGTTATTTTAAACCCATGCCATCTGATTATGCTCATCAACACCAGTTCACAGCGGTGAAAACCGGTGAAATAGAGAAGGTTTCAATGAGGTGAATAATAGGATAATCCGGCTAGGGACTGATCGTTTCAATCTCATTCCCCTTAAAACAACAACTGGAATAATCTGTCCGACGTAGATGCAGTTTGCCAAAATTAAATGGGTCCCACCCTCAAAACCTGGCACGAAATTCATGTGCAAAACAGTTACCACGGAACTGCCTGACTCTCACAACTATTCTACTCGTAATCTAATTATACCAGTGCCTTCTGATAATAGTGACTGATAATAGAGTTCTATGTCTTCATGTGCCGGTTTGCTTTTCTTTTAATCACACCCTTCAGACCAGAAATGGTTCTTAATGGATCTAATCTATACAAATCACAAAATATGATGGAATACGACGAATCACAAAAAAGTTTCCATTTTCTTTTCGTTTGCCTCAATAATCGATAGACTTCAAGCTGCTGGAAGTAGCCTACCTTCTCTCCTGCGCTATATCGATCTAACGTATCCCACCACCAACACACCTGCTGCTTTTCACTCGCCCAGTCTTAAAGGGATCAACTTACAAGGCTCGGGTACGAAAGGAATACTGCAGAGTTTTGAGTACAAAAACACAATATTTATTAAGAAAATAAGTTACATCATCAACTAAATAGATTTTCAATGAAAATGAAATAAATGCGTAAATTCAAACTGTTCTAACATTAACAATGAAAATGACCCACACCGAGATTTAATGAGAAATTCGTACAGTGTTATTAGACAAATTAATGCATACAAGATAACACGCAGTATTCATAAATAAAGCACGAACAGTCTACTACAAAATGTGAATAAAGTGAATCGTCCTTTAGCAAGCTTAGTGTACATTTAGAAACAAAATGATTAAATACATAACAAAGTAATCATGGAAAAATCTAAGTTCCCGATGCTCAAAGCAGCGTGTATAAACCTGGAAAACAACTAACATTCTCATCAGGAATTCTAATGTAATTTGCAACAAATCTTTGCTATCGATACCCATAAGTAAGTACAATAAGAATAAAGTATTGATGGCTAAATATGAATTTAGTAAAATTTACAGTAATTAAAAGAAACAAGTCCTACTCGGCAAAGATATTACCAATTACTTTACATATAAGCACACTCCTTGAAGAAAACAAGCAAAAAAAAAAAAGGTCAACGTTAGACTGTACCAAATATCATGTCCATGAACACTTCTAGACATTATTTTGAAGGTGACTTATCATTACTCATTGCTGAGAATTGATTTAGTCGAAAAAATTAACTAAGGTAATTCCTATCATCATTGCAGAAATATCTCAGAACTAGCTAAATATGAATATTCTGAATGCAGATAAAATTACGGTAACTCAGTTGCAGAGAACGCCTTTTAACAATATTGTACCTTCACTTAAAACAAACAGAAGACTATCCTCTCATTACATCCCACGAGCATGCAGATATAGGCTAATCTTAACTAATTTCTCCCTTTACTTTCAATATTCAACGTCCACAAAATTGACTTAATCGAGAGATAAATCATTCAACTAAAATATTACAGTTAATGAGCGTTCTCTATCTCCTATTCTTTCTGAATGACACTATCAACAACAAATACTTCTTCAAGCATACCTTAAGTCAATTATACAAATAATTTCTGGTAGCTAAATTTATAAATTCGAACTCTGATTATCAGAACATACAGTAGATTTCCAGAATACAGTGAAGACACCACCGTATCCCTGAATTTGAACCTTAATCTAATCCGTTTACATACAGTATTTGGAGGAAACTTCGTAGCTCATTGAAGAAGCTAAACATGCAGGCAGCTACCGCGCATGCTTAGAATGAAGACAGTGACGTACCATTGTACTCACCGGGGCTGCCAAGGAACACGGACGAGTAGAGAACTCCCCGCCGGGCGTCGTTCGCTGCCCGCGCGTCAGCCGGAGACTGCCAGTCCCGCCTAGGGCACCATTTGCCTGGAAGAAGAAAAAAGTACGTCTGTTCAGAACTGGAACAACATGTACAGGTACACACAGAAATAAGGCATGAATACTTTCAAAGGAACCGAGCGAGTTGACCGTGCGGTTAGGGGCGCGCAGCCGTGAGCTTGCATTCGGGAGATTGAACCCCATTGTCGGCAGCCCTGAAGTTGGTTTTCCATAGTTTCCCATTTTCGTACCCGGGAAATGCTGGACCGCTTCCTTCCCTCTCCCAGCACTTTCCTGTCCCATCGTCACCATGAGACCTGTGTCGATGTAACGTAAAACAACTTGTAGAAAAAAAAAATTAAACATAAGTATAACTAGCTGCCTGTATCTCAAAAGAATACTAGACGTCTCAACAAGGAGAATGCTATGACCATTAAAAATTATTGTTGATACCAGATGTTTAGTATCCTGAAGTATCGAAATACGATGAGTGCATCATATAGGAATATTATTTTCAAAACGAGTAAGTATTTACCTTCCTCTTGGTCTCATTGTTTCTATTGTTTCCGATCAGAAACAATGCTGACAGCTGTTAACATAATCACTAACTACTGTTACACAATACACACAGAGATAAGTAGGCCTATATGAAAAAATATTGCTTAGCTCATTAAACCCATTAAAAACTGTAGTTTGTGGACCATTCGTTGTGGGATGCAATTACTACTAAATTGATCCAGTAATGCTTTCTCATGCAAGACTGCAAAGAAAATATGATGTTATTGAATTCAGTATGAGTGTTCACGTTTCACTATGAGATCACGTTAGTCTTGCTCGTTCCAGTGAGATTACTATTTGAGGTATCTGACCTCCTTAAAACCCAGTTCTCAATAACGTACGTACAAATCAACAATTCAGAGAGGGAATAACATTTTTTTTAATAACACGGTCGGCTAAGAAAAAAAGCAATATCCGCAAAGAGATTATTATCAGATTTGTAAAAATATCTAAGGTGAGGCAGTTAGATCACATTGTTCATTACCGCAAGGTTATACTAAAATACAAAAGGAGGAGGAATATCAAAGCTTGTACATTAAACTAATGACTTCACGATTTACAGGGATGTAGTAGACAAGAAGCCATTTAGTCATAGAAATGGAACAGAAAACTTTCAATCTGAAACACATTAGCGAAGACAGAAATAAAGGGAGAGAGATAACTTAGGGAAAGAACGATTTGTTAAAGAAACGTATTTTTCCTGTAGTTATTTATAAATCAACAGTGCATATTTTATTTGTTAAATGCTTATCTACCGGGCAAGTTGGCCGTGCCGTCAGGGTCCCGCAGCTGTGAGCTTGCATCCGGAAGACAAGTGGGTTCGAATCCCACTGTCGGCAGCCCTGAAGATAGTTTTCCGTGGACGCTTCCAACTCCTAGGCCTTTCCTATCCTATCGTCGCCATAAGACCTATCTGTGTCGGTGCTATCCCATCGTCGCCATAAGACCTATCTGTATCGGTGCGACGTAAAGCAACTAGCAAGAAAAAACTTAACTTCAAACATGGGTATAAATACAACAAATCCTTTCCTGAGAGATAGTCTATTATGTGACCAATATATATGCTGCACTCTAAGATCATCTCCAAAATGCCTTCAAATTCAGAGGACGAAAGAGCAATACAAGAATATTTTACCAAAGACTTTTTGTAGAGAAAGAACACAGAGAATCAATACGTGCTTTAGAGGTAGACTTTCCTATTCACGATCTGCGCGTAAAATAGGATAAACATAAGAATATTTTCATTTTATTTTTGATATTGCGGTTGCAGGAACTGGACAAAGAATATTTTGCAAGGAAATAGGGTTACCAAGGAGCAAACCAGTGGTTCCGATGTTCTGCTTGCTCTTACAGAAAACTAGCATCGGCTAAGACCAGATTTTCCGTCAAGGTCCTTAAACAATACAATGAAATATTCGGCAAATGGAAGTACTCCATTATAAGGGCTCTACAGTTCATGTAAGAATAGAAAGGTGCTAAATAAAACAGTTCATGAAAATAATTGATTACCCATTACTGATCTCATTAAACAGAGATGTCGAACATTAAACAGGTGTATGGCAGTAAAATGTGGTATACGCTGTACAGTTACAGCCCACAAACACAAAAAAAAAAAAAGTACCCATAAACTTAAAAATCAAATGAATATTTTGAAAAGATAGAGCCAAAAGGGGAAAACTTGGAAGAAATTTGCAAGGCCAGTGCTTGCTCGTGATTAACAACAACTATAGACTATTAATGTTGCTCAAGAATACCTCAGAAATACCGACAGCGGCGAATCATGAGTCAGATAATAGAGCTCGTACAAGACGAGAAAATCAGAGAACTGACTAAAAGTTGAAACTATACAACAACAACAACAACAACAACAACAATGACCTTTGATAGATTCCATGTGCTAGCATTGCGTCGGAGTTTGTGATTCTGGAATTGGTCTCTTCAGCCATGAAAGAACCCATAATCGGCAACATTGATGCACTCGGAAGACAATCGTTAAAGTCACCTGCCAACGAATGCCTCTGATGATGATAGCTACATTAAAACATTTTAAATATTGAAGGACGCACTGTTAGAAGCTTAGAAGAGTGTCCGTAAAAATGTTACTACAAACTTGCAGTTCCAAAAGAAATAGAAGTGGGTTGTAAAAACCCTGTAATCAATAGATGGACAAGCTACACCATAAATCCATAATCACTATACTCAAAAAGCACGGTAACAATTTGTGACGACACGGAGGGAAATTTATTGCTTTTTAACTCGCAATTTATTTCGAAAGGAGCCCCCTATGATATATGGTGGGAAGAAAACGAGTAATAAAAAAAGAGAGAAATTTTCTTCTTCTCGCTATTAGAGAGAGGTTCTCTTCTTGACCAGTTTGTTTGGAGCATTAGACTGGCACATCAACGAGGAATAAACTTAATTGATTCTCTTGGTAACAAGTCATTTCAATTAGTTACCTTAGCATCATCACGCAACTCATTTTATACTCCACCGAACCAATTATAGTTGTAAAATGAAAGGTACTTAAGAAGAAAGTAAAGTGCATTGATAAAATAATAAATGTATGGACTCAGCTATTGTGTGCAGGCATTTTGATTTGACACCGTTAACACTGTTGCATGCCAATTTCGATGTTTGAGCTTTTCTCTGCCAAATGGCAAACGAATAAGTACAGTAAAATTTCTGATAAAGAAAATAAATGAATCACATTGTGAATAACTAATTGGCTCATGAATTAGTGACCAATCCCTTGTAAGATTTCAAACAATCACAGCTGTCTATCGCCATTATTTTATCACTTTCGTTTTAAATTTTCCATTTTATTCTCCCTACGTGCACTTGTTTCCATGTAAATTCGTTAGAATAGCGTACTGAAATATCATTATAGATTCTTTGACCTAAACATCCGTTGTCTTCAAGAGTACACCTCAGACAGAGCGCACAATAAACATTTTTTATTATCATGTTATTCTCAGGAAGCCGACAACTCACATATTGGCAGGATGCGGCCCAAATAGTTTAAATTAAAAAAAAAACAGTAGCCTATACTCCCATGCTGAAAGAATTTTTTCTCTGGGTACGTTTGAACCATCCATGAAGTAACCAACTAAAATACCTATGTATCTGTTTGCTTTAATATTTATTCTTTTACAATCAATACTTATTTAATTTTGTACCTTTTGAACTTATTCTTTAAAATGTCAAAAAAATACAATTTTAGACCAGTTTCTCGTAAGAGAAATTGTGATTTATAACTAAAAAATCAAATTCATTGTGAATGCATCATAAATATAATGAGTTTTATCAGCAATACAATTAAATTAATGCTCACGTCAAACATTGATTTTCGAATTACGGTAGAAATTCTTCTTTCTCCTACCCTCCTCCATTCAATATTCTATTAAAAATATTCTCAAAGCCAGCCTCCTTAACCACATGCCGAGGCGGCTCTACGCTTACACTTCTTCTCAATTCGTGCGCTCACCCCCCTGCCTCACTCGCAAATTGCTGTTTTCCTAGTGGGCCGAATGGGGTCGTTGTCGAGATTACGTTGTTAAGGTGGTTTGCAGCAGAACAAGAGTGGGTGTAGTTGGAAATGGGCATGGGAAGAAAACGGCGGAAAGCTCTGTTCGTTTCACTACTGCAAAGAAAGGGACGAGCACTCTCTCTCCCCAAACAAGGGGTGTCTAAAACAAAAGCATTGCCCTAGCATCATTACCGACAGTTAAATGAATTGGTCTTCAAAAAGAAGCAGCAGAAAACATGATAAAACTAATCTTAAGAGGGGATCTTAACCACAAGAAATGAACCATCAACCCTTTAGTTATATCCCTTTATAATAGAAACATTGAGTAACAGTTTAATATCTGAGATGGTTTGGGGAAGAAGGAGAATGGTATTTATTTCTTCCTTCTCTCAAATGTAATCATTATGTTCTTGGTCCAATTCTAATATTTTTATATCATTTGAAAGATTTTTGTGGATAAATAAGTACGAACACGTTCAAACTGGAAATGTATCTAGATAAAGTATCTACTCCCTTTCGAGAAGAGGAATTCTTTTAATATACATTATCTTCCACAGATACTTACAAAGAATTTACACCGTCGAAATGTGTAATTACTAATAACAATATAAGTACAATTATTCTCAAAAACATTGTCAGTATCTACAAATTATTCCTTCTGAATCAAGTGACTCTGTGTCGATACCACCATGATTGTGGAAATTTCATAATATTCAGAAATATATTTAGTACATCGTGGGAAAACTGTTCTAGAATATACTTACGTAAATAAGAAAATGTTCTTCATGTATTCTTAGTCTGATAATACTTAAGCCTAAAAATACGAACAATAAAAACCGACAATAGCCATCATATTTTTGAGCTTAATCAAATTCAGGAGTTTCTCATGTGTTCCAGAACCGAAAATATAGATAATAAGGATATGTTTTCGTGGTATTTTTCAGGGAGAATGAGAGCATAACTAACATGTAATCATTGCCATAATGGGACATGATAGCCGAAAGGCATTGTATCTGGCCACTCTCTAAGGCGACTGCGGTTAAAATAACCATCAATATATGCGGGACTTTTGAAACGGGAAGTTACATCCTAGTGGTACGAGTTCTACGCAAAACTTGAGATCCCGAAGCTAAGAACACGATAGTAACGGTGAAAACTACAAGTTTGCTCGCTTCATTTCCATGAGGCTCACTTGAAGATGAAAACATTCAATGTCTTGAAGAAAACTGTATAATTCTACTTAATCTCGATCCTTAATGTTTTTGCCAATCTGTGTAGTTCAGACGGTAGAACGCCGACCTTCTGGGCCCCAGCTGGTAGTTCGATCTCAGCTCAGTCCGGTGGTATTTGAAGGTACTCAAATACGATAAATTTACTGGCATGTAGAAGCACTCTTGCGGGAAAAAGTCTGGCATCTCGGTGTCGCCGAGAACCGTTAACTGTAGCCAAATTGAGGTAAAACCAATGAAACTATTTTCTCTTCCGTCCATTTTGAGATAAAGTAAATTACCTATTAAAATAGTGAGGTAGAAACAACATTTTGATTCGAAGTAATTCAATCAAGAACTAGCATCAGGCTTATAAAGGACGAGAAATATAGACCGGAGTGTATTTTAGGAAACCCTTTCCCCTTCTATTCCTTTCAGTCAAGACATGTGACAACATGAGAAACACGCATGTGTACCTATCCTCGACCCATCAACCTTAATACGGTACTACTGCTAGTCTCGATGCCATCATGCAGAAAACGAGTCTGCGCAACCCTCCTGTTGGCTGTTAAACCTCACTCACTCTCTCTCTGTCTCCCATTCCCCAGCCTAGTACTGCTGATGTGTTCTACGTGAGTTTTCCATCATAGCCCATCTCCCGGGTGTCTCCGCCACCAAGATTACCTCTTAAAACGAACGGTGAATTGGGACCTCCACCACACACTTTAACACCCAATTCATTTAGGAAGGCTGTAAACCGTCCTTCTTCAGTACGAGAAGTTAGGGTTCCTGCAAGCGTCTTACGAGAACAAACTCATAAAAGTATATAGAGAGGGTGCGACTACAATTCCAAGGAATAGTAAACTTAATGAGATAATTATAACCATTATGTCTTATATCTTTTTCTTCAGTGTGGGTATAGGCCCTATTTGTAAACCAGGCACTGAACAGAATATACGTCTATACTCTGCACATCGTTCGCAAAATTAATTCAGTGAAATCCTCTAGAAACACATTTGTAAGTGTAAGACTAAATTGTTAAGCCTAAACGAAGAGCTGACTTTGATTTTTTATTAATTTTTTGTTATTTGCTTTACGTCGCACCGACACAGATAGGTCTTATGGCGACGATGGGATAGGAGAGGCCTAGGAATGGGAAGGAAGCGACCGAGACCTTAATCAAGGTACATCCCCAGCCTTCGCCTCGTGTGAAAATGGGAAACCACGGAAAGCCATCTTCCGGGCTGCCAACAGTGGGGTTCGAACCACTATCTCCCGGATGCGAGCTCACTGCTGCGCGCTCCTAACCGCACGGCCAACTCGCCCGGTGACATGATTATTAGCTGGCTGATCTAAGGTTCGATTCCTGATCATGAATATGCTTTTCAAAAACAAAGCTTATAGCTTGACGTAACAGCAACGAAATTCCAGTTTTACGGCGAATTCAAACCATAGGGATGTAAACAAAATCACAGGAATTCGCCAGGATTCGAACCCCGAGTGCTTTGGTGAGAAGCCACCGACAAGTTTTTCTTCGGTATGAATCTAGAAGGGACTTGTCTATAGCCTCGTGAGGAAAACTTAATTGAATAGACTATCAGAAAAGTTTAGAATACTGGCTACAATGACATTGTCATTGAACGAACCCCACCTGGATCTCTAGTAGTGCCGTGATGAAGTAGAGAATACTCTGTTCCTGATCGTCGTATTACAAGAAGAATCGTAGATAAACTGGTCAATAAAACTCAAATCAATAGAAACGCTAACCAATCCATCAGGTGGTTGTCACTAAAATATGAAAAATTATGACGATCATAGATCAATCCATTAATATAAGCAGTCAAGAAGCATTTCAAAGACCAGTGTGAACCTACATACTTTCGAAACATACTATTAAGCACCTTAAAAGTTTACATTCTCAGTTTAAGTGCACACTTTCATTGTCATTGTTTTCTTACTATCAATAACAATTTGTACTCTAATGGAGTCCGCCAATCAAAAACAACACAGAGGATCGTTAGAGGATATTTGTGAAGCATATCAGTAAAACTCTCATGAGCTCACAGGGAAGTACCGCACATTACGAGTTTCATAGCACATTGTAGCTTATTGCAGTTTTAAGAGCTCTCCTCGGTAATTTAATGGATGAATGCTTTTAAAATCCGAGGCAGCACGCAAGGAATGGGTGGATTTGTCATTCAAACACAGGGAAATTAATCCAATGATCGTGTTGTCATTCTTGAGGTATGGTATATTTACGGTTATAGGTGCAACAGAAAAAACTATACTTTAGAGTACCAGATAAGTAGAAAATTAGAAATCTACAGTTCTAGTCCTTCAGGCAAGCAACTCAATATCGAAAACATCCTAGAGACATGAACTACGAATTTTACGTATGAGAAGTAAGTATGAGAATATATTCTTTATTTATTCCTACAAATTACAATCATTTTCTTGATCATCGTTACTCGCTCGATTAGATTAGACGTTTGCCTTTTTCTACCACTACGAGCGCTAATGAGTCAATGCATTGTTTCACTTAAGCACCACTACGAGCGCTAATGTGAGTTAATGCACAGTTTCACTTT